>NC_068972.1:3795000-4117500 GCF_016808095.1 Vigna angularis | reverse complement strand
CTCTAGCCGACGGTAAAGATTTGCATCGATGGCCTTCAGTCGCAATCGGTGGCGGTAAAGCGCTCCGCGGTGGCGAAGCTTCGGTTGATAGCGAAGAACCGCGCCGACAACTGGATTTTGATTGCGGAGTCCGACGCGGTGCCTGTTCTTGTTCCTCTTCTCCGTTGTAGTGATCATTGGACGTAGGAACATGTGGTAACTACGTTGTTAAATCTATCTCTCCACGAGGACAATAAAATGCTAATAACCAATGTCGGAGCAGTGAAGTCGCTGATTTATGTGCTGAAAACGGGAACGGAAACTTCGAAGCGATACCGCCCTTGGTTTCGCTTCTTCTGAACGGTTCGAGCAGAGGGAAGAAGGACACGCTGACAACCCTTTATAAGTTGTGTTTCGTGCAACCGCGACGGAGTCAAAGCGGTAATCGGCAACGAAGGGTTGGACGTTCACGAGCTTGGAATGGCCAGCGGTAACGTGACAATCATTTTCTGAAAAACAACGTGGCAGAGAGTAAAAAGGGAAGCTGGCTCGCTGTTTGCCACGTTTATGCAAAAGTTAACGCCGTCCAATTTTAAGGACTAATTATAAGAATTTCAAAACTAAGAGGACTAAAATAAACAAAACTTTCAAATAGGGACTAAAGCCAAAATCACTTGATAGTTAAAAGACTAAAAACATATTTAACGCTTTTTTTTATTATATTGTAGATGAGATAAAAAAAAAGATGTTTCAAGAGAAAAAAATATTATAAATTTATCTATTGAAAACTCTAATATTATATATGGACAAGTGATACAAAAATTATCAATATTAAAAACTTATTTGTTCGCTTTTTGTACTTGTTGTTAGATTACGCTTGAACTGTATATTTTTTTTTTTTTGAATTGTCTTTGAAGTTTAACGTCATTTTAGATTTTAGAGAGAAATTTATTTACATTTGAATTAAAAAAAATTATATATTTTTTATTTTAAAAAAAAACTTATAATTAAGTAAGCAAGTGAGTCATCCGGTTTAATCCACCAACTCGTGGTGGATTGAGCCAGGTTCAAATTTTTTCAGTTCGCTAATAAGTGAGTTGGGTTGGGTTGACTCACTAAGTGACCAACCTGTGGTAGACTGGACCGGGTCGGGCCGAGTTACCCGTTTTGATAGCTTTACCCAAAACTAGGAACCAAATGATGTATTAAATCCAAAAAAAAATAATGAAATTACATTAAAAAAATTAACCAAATATTAAGACAGAATGACCTATTTAACCAAAATTTTAAAATCAAAAGACTGGTTATTTTTTAACTCAACTTCTAGTCTTGTATAAACATACGATCATGCAACAATCATAATAGTTAGATTTTCAACACAATAACGAGCACAATAGTAAAGTATAAAAGATAAATTAATTATGTATATACAATTAATATATGTATACTAGAGCAAATATATTTTTATTAATAACATTCATATTATAAGCAAATACCTCATTTCAATCATACTTTAAACCCACATTATTCCATGATATATATTACAAAGAATTTGTTAGGGAATGAATCTGTATTAAGTAGGTTGTATAAGAGGCTGATTTGATTAGTTATGGATCCATTTAAACACTTATCAATCATACAATGTTTTTTTGAGTCATTTATAAATATAATAAACTCATTCAATTTCTCAATACTCATTTGATTAGTTAAGGTCCCATTTAAAATATACACTCGTACAATATTTTTTGACTCATTTATAAAAGTAAAAAATTAAATGAAAGAAGAAACAATAAGCACAATTCTAAACAATAATAAGCTTAATCAAAATTAAAAAAAAAAAACAGTACTGCACAAAAGGACACGAGAACATAAAAAGACATTATAGATTTAGAATAAAATTTAAAAGCATGACGAATTACCCCAGAAACAAATGTACTTATTTTGGTCATAAAATTGTATTGTTTTGTAGTTATTTCAACTTACTAAACACAAACAAGTAAAACGTAAATATTGTTACTAAACACAAACAAGTAAAACGTAAATATTGTGGTGGCATTCTGCATTTATTTTCGTTAGGGTCAATATTACTTTTCATTCCCTTTATTACAAATTGGGATAGACGAAAATATGTTGATGATGATAAATTTTATAATTAAGAATTTTAGATATACGCATTTAAATGTTACAATTGTAAATAAAATGAATGCTATATTTAAAGTTGAATTCGTGGGAATTAGCATTCACAAGAAAAGGTTCAGAAAGTGGACAAAATATATGGCCATTAAGTCGGGAACATGAACAGTCGAAGCATAAAAGGAATGCATCCAAATAAAACAACTGAAAACCAACACGAGAGAAAATACGTAAAAGAATCTGAAGTAGATTCTAGTACTCCTCTTCCTCCTCTACGCCCTCACCGGACTCAGCACCCACTTCCTCGTAATCCTTCTCGAGAGCAGCGAGGTCCTCACGAGCTTCTGAAAACTCACCTTCTTCCATACCCTCACCCACGTACCAGTGAACAAAGGCACGTTTGGCATACATGAGATCAAACTTGTGGTCAATGCGACCAAATACCTCCGCCACACTGGTGGAGTTTGAAATCATGCATACTGCTCTCTGCACCTTAGCAAGGTCACCTCCAGGGACAACGGTAGGTGGCTGGTAGTTGATACCACACTTGAAACCAGTAGGACACCAATCCACAAACTGAATGGTCCTCTTCGTCTTGATGGTCGCAACAGCGGCGTTCACATCTTTAGGCACAACATCACCACGGTACATCAGGCAACAGGCCATATATTTTCCATGGCGAGGATCACACTTAGCCATCATGGAAGATGGCTCAAAAGCACTGTTGGTAATTTCAGCCACTGAAAGCTGTTCATGGTAAGCCTTCTCGGCAGAGATAACTGGGGCATAGGAGGAAAGCATGAAGTGGATTCTGGGATATGGGACCAAGTTGGTCTGGAATTCAGTCACATCCACATTCAGGGCACCATCAAATCTCAGGGAAGCAGTCAGAGAAGAAATCACCTAATCCCACAGAGAAAAAAAATTCAATCAATCCACAGATTTAGTAATAATTACAATTAATCTCATTAATATGCAAATTATTACCTGAGAAACAAGACGGTTGAGATTAGTGTATGTGGGCCGCTCGATGTCAAGGGAGCGCCTGCAGATGTCATAAATGGCCTCATTGTCCAAAAGCACTGCTACATCAGTGTGCTCCAAGAGAGAGTGAGTGGAGAGGACACTGTTGTATGGCTCAACAACAGAGGTGGAGACCTGAGGAGAGGGGTAGACAGTGAAACCAAGTTTGGATTTCTTGCCATAATCGACAGAGAGACGCTCCAACAGAAGAGAACCAAGACCAGAACCAGTTCCTCCACCAACAGCATTGAAAACCAGGAAACCCTGGAGACCAGTGCAGTTGTCAGCAAGCTTTCGGATGCGGTCCAAGCACAGATCAACGATCTCTTTCCCAACTAAAATAGAGTACAAACAACAAATATAACAATAAGTGTAAGAAATTATAATACCCTTAAACAATATTATAAAAGTTAACATAGTTGGGACTCACTGGTATAATGGCCACGGGCAAAGTTGTTGGCGGCATCTTCTTTGCCGCTGATGAGCTGCTCTGGGTGGAAAAGCTGGCGGTAAGCTCCAGTCCTAACCTCATCAATCACAGTGGGCTCAAGATCCACAAAGACGGCACGTGGAACATGCTTTCCAGCACCTGTTTCGCTGAAGAAAGTGTTGAAAGCATCGTCACCACCACCAACTGTTTTGTCACTTGGCATTTGACCATCGGGCTGCATAAAAATCATGAATATCAGCTCTCTGTATTACCTTTAACAAGATTTACTCTTCATAATTCCACAATTAAAGAGATTTCATACAATAGTTAAAAACTGTCAATAACAAGAGCTAACGGTTGAAACCAGAAACACGAACACTACATCTAACAGCTAAAAGAACTATCTAATCAGAATGGCTTGCAAGCTTCAAGTGTAGATCTGACAATCGATGTGAGATCCCATTATGATTTGAAATAACATGCTTTAAAAGGTCATATTACTAGTAATATAGTACGGATGGCCTAATTAGAGAATGCAATTGCAAAACGGATCTGGCAAAATAAACTCTTGTAACACAAAAACAAAAGAGATCTTCAAAAATAATGAAAACGAAGTTTAAATAAAGTACGGATCAAAGAGAAATAAATAACGGAAATATTGAAGAAAAAAAGAAAATGCTAGAATTTCCTTAGATCTGAGAAACGGATATTCGTATCAACAGCGGAATTACACGAAAGAAGCACCCACGACACAGATCTGACGAAAAAAAAAGATCGTAAGCATGTTGAGATGGATAACTTACCCCGATGCCGTGCTCGAGACAGTAGAGCTCCCAGCAAGCATTTCCGACCTGGATACCGGCCTGACCAATGTGAATTGAGATGCACTCTCTCATTTTCGCAGATTAAAAAAAGCGAATTTGAAACGAGAAAATAGGAGCGTAGAGAGGAAGAAGAAATGGAGAAGAAAGGCGTTTATGAAGACGCCTTCTTTGAATCTTGATGCAAGGGAAGTTTGGGGATTCATATTCCATTTATAGGGAGATAGATGGGGTTGCTAAGCTGTCATTGTCTCTAACCATGGTTGGTTCACGGTGCGCTAGCAAGAGTTGAGCTGTCTGCATCCCATATAACCCAACTTCGTAACCACAGTAGTTAGTTCCAATCCTTTTCATTTTTTGAAATTTAAATTCTTTTTTGCCGCCCGAGGCCAGTCCAAAATTGCCGTTTTTACTTGAATGCGTTTAAAAGAGAACAACGGAAAGATTGGGGCATGTCCCTGCTATTCCATTTTTCAATGGACTAAAGTTATAACTTATTTAGTTAAAGATATATTATGAGAAACTAAAGTTATACATTACATTTTATGTTTGTGCACGTGCTTTCTTTTATTTAATTAACACCCACATTCTATTTGAACTTCAGTTAACAAATTTATTTACAAAAGATCTTTCACTTGAATGATTTCATAGTCTCACACACAAGGTGAGAATGATAAATATTCATTCACCAGTTTGAAGGGAAGATTATTAATTAGATTTTAAATACAATATTAAAAAGTTGTTGTTAAAATATTCTAAAGATCTATTGTAATTACTACTTTAGGACTGGAGTTCTTTATATACAAGAGTGAATATTAAATAAAAATCTTCTTTCTCTTATATTAACTATTTTCAGGATATATCTTTATATAATGGTGTAGATGAAATAATATACTATAAAAAATTATATTTATAATATATATATATATATAATATTAATATAACAAAACATATTTATTTCCTTATTATAGAATTGAATTGAATTTATCAAACTTGTTCAACCCAATTCTAATTGAGTTTTTTCTTCCTTCACCCCAATAATTTATAGTGACATCCCATTATTTTTAAAATTACCATTTACCCTTCTTAAAACAAAAATTTTCAAAATACATGAACAGAATTTCGAGATTAAGTTCCAAAGCTTTCTAAGAATCTTTTTTAAATACATTATGAAATAAGTTTTCTAGAACAGCAAAAATTTTTTCTACAATGCGTTTCCTCTCTATTCTTCCTCAGCAGCGATGTCATGGTGTGGTGCAACAATAAAGGGTATTTTAGTCTTTTTTGTATGGCTGCAATTAGTCATAATGGTAATGTAGTTAATCATAACAGGGGTTCAGTTCGTCATAATATGGGGTGCAGGAAGAAAAAAGACTTCTAATTGAATGGGTTAAAAATCTAAACCCACGTAAATACAAGTGGGTTCAGCCTGTAGAATCTGCACCCCAACCTCTATGTGTTTAATTTCCCTACCATTTCTTCTCCCTTCCCACCTTCTTATCAAACAAAGCGGCCCAATATAGTAAAACCAGAAACTATAGTGTCCAAGTTAATCCTGATATGCAATAATAACACTACAACTTAAAAACAAAATTTCCATTCCCATCATTCTACAAAAAATTCCTTCCCTGAAATCACTTCCCTTTAGCCATATTCCTATTCTTTGTTCTTTGTATTTTCCTACACTAAGTCGTTTTGTGGAGGCCATTTATAACGTATACACTCAAACTTTGAACATCACATTTCGTTCAATAATACTGGAAAGATCCATTGTCATAACATCCATAAGCAGTTTAACAAAAAACTATATACAAAAAAAGTTTATTTCACTTCCTTTATGGAGGTTGCATTTCACTCCAGTGTCCATGGCAAATACAGCAGCTCCCTGTTTCAGTATCTTCATTGCCTGCGTAACTGCAAAATATGTATGGATCTAATTTTGACACTTGGTTCGGCAAAAGTACCGAACTATAAGAAGTCATGCTCAAACCGAGCCAGCTATGAATATAAAATAACAAACAATGGAGATCCCATTACATCTTGACACTAATGGTAAACAACTACTTCATGATTCAACTGATAGCCTAATGCATGACAAAAATAGTAGCAGAATAGCCAACAAAAAGAAAAACATAAATCAGTTGTCAATTCAGAATGTCAGACGTCCCTTATTTGAGTATGCAATGAGTAGTTTAGCAGTTACCAATACAAAGTAAATCTCCACCCACAAAAAAGAGGTAACACAATACACAGTGCTCTATTTTGGCCCGTGATATTCCCATTTGCAAGAATCAAGATACAATGTCATCACGTAGTTCATGGTCCGTCATCCTACTATCTATTTATTACATCTGTCTATCAAGTTAAACGGTACACACATTACACTGCAAGCATGCATACTACGAACTAAAACTAAATTTGACTCACTTCTAATAAGTTTGGGTTCACCATTTATCAAAACATGTTTAAGTTCAAAACAATGTTCTTCCTATATGAAATACAGGATAGCACCACAAAGGTGTATCGTTACCGTAAATAACTACCCCTGGCATCACACCAATGTTGTCTGCCCGGAGGAATCTTGAGCAATCAAGAACTTTTTCTAATTTCACAACATACCATCGCCATATGGTTAATTGGCTAGTTTAGTAAGAAACATCAGAAGATTCAAATCCTTTTATATTAATAATGTTATACACTTGACTGTTGTACTACAGTAATATGTACACAGCAAAAAAGCATGAGGTCCATACATTTTTGGAGAAAATGATCCGAGACAGCTTTATACATATGTTGAAACAGCGTTAGGCTTTGCCTTGGCATAAAGGGGAAAACATGAACCAAAACTAAAGAACAAAAATTGAAAAGAACAACTATGTCAGACCACATTTGGAATACTATCGTTTATTCAAAACAAATAACTACACAAATCAAATCGACAAAGAACTATGATTTCTAACCAGGAAAAAAGACCGACAAATCAATAGTTACAAACATTATTTATTCAAAAACCAGACACTCATGATGCACTAACTTAGCAACTTATTTTCCAAACAACTAAGGAGAAAATAGTTGAGCCATACCAAGGTTTGAGTCCCAGCACTACACATCGTTGATGAGGAGAATTTAACTCAGCAGCTTATAGGTTGAAATCTCTCAGAGTACACGGGGGAATGATAATCCGGCCTGGCTGGTATCTAGGGAATGCAACACCAAAGACTGGCTGCACACCATATTCTCCACCCCAAATTGGAGCAGGAGGCATTCTAAAAGGGTTGGGTGGGAAAAAAAAGTGTCTTGAAATCCCATGTCGTCGAAAAGGAACCCCTTGCGACCTCTTTTTTGTTTCCCAGGACACTGCAAACAAATCTTTGAAAAGCCACCCTCTAGTCTCTCCTTGCCCAAACTCCTCCAAATACTTCTTCTTCCACAACTCATTGCTGGTGGACAAGTATCGCAACTCTGAACAGGTGCAAGCTACTTTGGCCAAATCAACACCGGGAAGACGCTCCAAAATCAAGAGCTTAAGCTCCATCGGTAATCGCATGAAACAAGGTGGAAGATCCAATCCAGCCGTTTCACAAAGATCAATCAACAGTGGCAATGCAAGCCTATCTTTCACCATCTTCCACATTTCGAAAACTTCGTTCCCAAAGATAACCTCTTCCCCGTCATTAACACTGCCCTTAGATTCAGAATTTGCCAGCATCAACTCTAATGGCCTAACATATTTACGTCTATCCAGACAAACATAGTGCAACCTCGACCCAGTATCATCAGACAACGAACCACAAACATTCACAAAATGCCCCAATGTCTGAAATTTCAAATTCACACTATACGAAGCACCATTAACCAGAATTTCAGGCAGGGCATACCTCAACGATATCACAGAAGAAAACGCCGAAGGAGAATCATCAAGAAGGTGAAAACAACTAACCGCCATACCGGAGTCCTTGTCGATTCGAACAAACCCAGACTCAAGAATCACACCGTGGACCGTAAACACCAACAACTTGAAATCACTAACGTTGTTTCCCAGGGCTTCTTTTAGAACCCTTCTCACAAAGAAAGGTTCTGAATTGGTGCCCACCACCACCGCCTCGTCAGATCCATCAATCATTTCGACGGTTTCCACCTCCGCTGAATCCAAAGTCGGATGCTTTTCCACGGTGGGGTTCGAGGGGGCGTCGCAGGCGAGGGTTTCTGGGGAGTTTTGGATGGTGGGTCGGTCGCGGGAAGCAGTCTCTGGCTTGTGGGGGAGGGTTTCGTGGGAGAAGGCGGTGGGGTTGAGAGAGTAGAAGACGAGGTCCCCGGCGGCGACGCCAAGGGAGTGAAGAGAGTCGTTCGGCGAAGAGGCGCGAATTTCGTCCTTTCTGTTGAGGGAAAGGTGCAGAGAAGAGGAAGAAGAAGAGATGGTGTGAGAAACGGTATCAATGAGTTGCTGCAGAGAACATGAATTAGGGACTTCGATTTTTAGGGTTTCTTTAGATTCCAAGGATCTGAGTCTCAGTTTCATCGTATTTGATTCTGTGTCGGCTTCTCCTTTCTGCCTCAGTTCTTGTTTGATGGGAAGACTGATAAACGTTCTGTGTCTCGCAGTACTTCAAATCGTTGACGGATCGTTTATAGCTATCCCCTTGCTTTGCATGTGTGAGCCTGGAAACTTAGAAACACGAAATAAAACAATTTTATTATATAATAATATTTGTTTTTAAGTAAATTATTAAATTACAATTGGGTCAAATATGTTTTGTAAGACCCATAAAAAAAAATTTATAATAGTAAATTTTATCATTTTATTAGTAATAATAATTTTAATGAATAGAAAAATGAAAATTTTGGATATAAAATTATAATAATTCTAGAAGGAGAGATTCAAATTTTTGATAACTTATTTAGGATTTTTAAAAAAATTGAATAGTAAAAAGTGAATAGTAAATAATAAAAAGTGAATAGTGAATAGTGAAAAAAAAAATTCCTTAGCATGGAAGGAATTAGGATAAGAAATATTATTTTTAAAATAATATTAAAATAATAAATAATATTAAAAAATTAATGAATAGTAAAAAATTTTAGCTATAAATAGCCCTGGGAGGGAAGGGTATTCTGCACCAAGAAAAGAGGAATCAAGTGAGAGCTTGAGAAATAGAGAAGAAAGAGTTAGGAATAAATTTTTAGTTGTAAGAAAAGTAGAGGTTCTGAAGGGTTTCGCGGAAATAAATTCAGAGCAAAAGGAGTCTGGAATAGAGGTAGGGGAACTAACCTTTCTATGCTTTTATAATATGATTTAGTATTGTTTTATTTCTATTCATGTTTTGAAATTCTGTGTGAATACTGTTAATGCTTACTATATAACTATCTATATTGAATTTCGGTGTTAATATTATATGTTATTGTTTTGAATCTGTTAATAAGAAATTTGTTAAAAACTAGTTGAGGAACACTTTGGCTAAGGAAAGACTTGGTACTTAAGTTGTCCATTGTGACGCACCTCTCTTTCCTGAAAGTCTACTCGACAGGTTTTTAACTTAAATCTTGTGTATAGATTATGTACTGTTAAATTATCATGTAATATATCTTGTTGGAATATATTCAGTTTGTATGATTTCTGAAATGATTGAAGTTTATTTGATTTGAATTTATGCATCTGAACATGTATGAGTATTACGGGGAGATGTCGTAAGGGTATAATATGAGTCGAGGAATGTGAGTATGCTATGAGTCTCGCGGAGAGATTCTGTAATGTCATGGTATGTGTATGAGGATTATGGGTAGATTTCATAATGGTATAATATGATTAAGGAATGTGAGCATGATATGAGTTTCGTGGAGAGATTCTGTAATGACATGGTATGTGCGTATATGTTGATGTTGAGGGTCATGAAGTTGGAGGTTATCCTGATACTCTAATAATCATTTAGTCTCAAGTAGAGAATGATGAATTATGTGGTGAGAGGGGCAGGAGGTCCTGGTCTATGTGCCGGTTTAGGACATAGTGAGGGGACTAACCTTGTGAATGGTATGGAGGGCAGAATGTTCTGGTCTATGTGCCGGTTTAGGACATAGTGAGGGGACGAACCTTGTGAATGGTATGGAGGGCATAATGTTTTGGTCTATGTGCCGGTTTAGGACATAGTGAGGGGACTAACCTTGTGAATGGTATGGAGGGCAGAATGTCCTGGTCTATGTGCCGATTTTAGACATAGTGAGGGGACTAAGAATGACATCACAAGTGAAAAACCTTCCGTTGTATCGCTCATCAACATATCATTGGGATAAGTGCCTATTAGGTATTGTGGAATGAGTGTCTATTGGGTATAGTGGTGTTTATTGGGTATTTTGGTGTTTATTGGGTATTGTGGGACGAGTGTTCAATAGGAATTGTAGTACGATGGTATGAGGGTGTCTAACATAATTATTATATGATGTTTGTATCGAAGTAATTATGCATGTCTTATAAATGATTTGTTGCATGTTAGCTCACCCTACTTGTTTGTGTTTGTGTATGTGCGATGATCGTATAATTCGTTATACGGGAGCAGATGAAGGAATGTCGTCTGACCCAGTGCCGATGAAGAAAGAAATAGAAGATTAAATTAGAAAAATTTGAGTTTTATTTATGAATTTGTAGTTGAAATCTGAGTTTAAAATTTATATATATATATATATATATATATATATATATATTATGCATTTTCTAGTGTGAGATTATGGGATGTTACATGTTTCCCTTCCTTCGCAATAAATTTTAGAATATTAGTTTTTTCAAAAATTTAAACATATAGTTTTAAAAAACATATTTAAATTTTAAAGGAACAAAAATAATGTAACTTTTAAAGATATATATTTAATAATTTAAATTTTTATACTAACAAAACCCGCATTTCATCTTTAATAATGTTAGTTCGTTTGATTTTTAATCGGTTGATTTTTTTTAATTAAAGTGTCTTATTTCATATGATTATTTTTTTTTTCTTCCTGAAAATGAGGCATTTAAATACAAAGTAAATTTTAATTAAAAGTCATGAGGAAGTTGAACATTAATCAACCACCAATTTTGCCTTTTGAATCAATTTCTTCAACTAAGCTTGTGTGTTCCAGTGACAGTAAGATCTTTATAACATATCCGTAAAGACAGGTCAGTTTCATCAACCGTCGCATGCGTGTCTTCATTAATTTGACCATATTTATCATGTGATGTTCTGCTATGTATAAAATGACGATGATTGGAAAAAATTATATACTATATGTTATATATTTAATACTTACAACATAAGGAGAGGATGTATCTTTTACTCGTTTGAAATTAAAATTAGAAAAAAAATGTGCTTTTAGTCATACGTTTTCAATATCAAAATATTTATAATTTATATTGATGAATTTAATCTTTAAATTTAAAATAAACACGTTCATGTAGGTTTTTTCTAACTTAAAAAAAACATGATGAATTTTTAGAAATAAAAAAATAGACTATTATTTTTCAAATATCTAATTAAGTTTAAGCTCTCGTAAGTTAAACGTGAACTTCTATTAAAAAAAGGGTCTATGTCATTGTATCTTGTCATTTATTTATTTGTGATTAAAACAACAGAAAATATGGAAATTTTATGGTTAATGTAAAAATGATATTATTGTTATTTTCAAATAGTAAATGACTTTTATTGTTTTCATTAAAAATTAGTTATATAATAAGATTGTTATATTTTTTTATATATATTTTTACACATAATCGTCTATAACTATAAACGGGCCTTCATAGTTTCACATTGTTCACAATACCATTTTATACTAATGATATAATTTAATATTTCCTAATATACAAAAATAAGAAAATAAAACAATGGAATAATATAACAATCACATCAATTTGTTAATACGAGAGTTAAATTATAGATATTCAATATATGATTGATAATGCCAAATAGTCCATTCTCTTTTAGTCCACCATCATGTATGTCCACATAAGAAAAACTTAAAAAAAAATACATACAAATATTGCACCAATTAATTTTAATATTTCACTTTCTCTACGTGTGAGTTTCTCATTATCAATCAGATTGAAATAAGTTAAAGTAAATACAGTATTAACATTTACATTAAATAAATATATCAAAATCAAACATTTTACTAAAAAAAACACAAAAATAAACGGTTCACGAAAATGGTTATTTTATAACATATAAACACAATTTCAAGGTCAATCCACCCAAGAACATAATCAATATATCTATAAATTATACACTTAAGTTCGATGTCTAATATAACTTATACACTAATTCAAACTTCCAAGATCCATAGTTTATGTTGATATCTAACTTAATAAGCATATTAAAAAGTACATTCTTTTTATTATGGAACAGTCCAACCTACACCTATTTGGATCATATTCATATATTATAATTAAATACCAATAGTTTTGTATGTTGATTATTATTTATATTCTGTTTTTATTTATAATATCATTGATATTTTTTATGGAATGTTTGTTTCATAATACTTACTTTCATTTATAGATCATAATACAAAATTAATCATCAAATCATAGTTAAAATCTTATCACTTATCCATAAATTTTTGTTCAATAACCAAATAATAACAATCCTCATTAAATAAAAAGTATACTTATAATTGTCTATTTACTGTTTTAAGTATTAATTATTATTTTTTTATATAAAAAACATCATGTATTATAAAGTATTTTATGTCAAATCATATGCTACAATACTAAATATCAAAAAGTAAGTTGTAAATGTATAAATATTAAACAATAGAATCAAATAACAATTACATAAATATAATGATCAAAAACAATATAAGTCATCACATACATACTTGTCTTAGAAATAAGTTATAAAATTGAAGAAAAAGAAAATTGATATAAATATTTTAAATTACCTAATTATTTACACTTTGTTCACCTGAATGAATTTGTGGAATAGTGATTGAATGGATTTGAGATAATTTGAAGGTAAAATTTTTATTATTTTTTTGAGTGTATTTGGAGGTAAATGAGGGTGGATTTGGAAGTAAATTTATTTAATGTGTCACATGAATCAAATCCTGCATAATTCTCACAAACAACCTTTGCTTTTAAATTCACTCTCACTTATCTTCAAATTCACTCAAATAAACAATAAAAAATTTACCTTCAAATCCTTCCAAATTGATTCAATCACTTTCCTCAAATTTATTCAAGTGAAAAAAACCTTAAAATGAAAAAAAGACAATAAAAAACAGACATGAGAATAAGAATAGTAACGATTCATTAAATTCCTATACTTGTTTTAAAAGTTAGATACTACACATATTTATATTCGTAACCAAACAATAATAGAAACTAATATTTGAAATATTCTCACAAAATTATTTCATTTGTCAATCTTAATCCAGACTCTATAATAATAACAATGATATATTTTAAACTTATTTTTTACAAACGAACGATTTAAGCCATAAAAAGACTCAAATTCAAAGAAATTAATATATTTCAACCAAAACATCATTATTTAACAAGACAAACGCAATAAACAACGGTCAGTCCAAATCTTTTAGTGAATTTGTTAGTATTAATAATATTAATTTAGTTTTAATTATAGCGCATTAAAATTAGTGTCCATAAAGTTTCCAACATAAAATCTAAATTCCAACAAGAAGACAACAAGGATGTGTTTCTTTAATGAGTTTTTTTCTTTTTTCAATCTTTTGAGATCTTCTTCGCTAAGAATTTCAAAGAGGACGAGGAGAAGTGACTTACATGGAATGACAACAAAACGCATAAAATTTATCAATGCAAATAATATATACGGATGATTTAATCCTATTTCTTTTAGGTTGAGACTACATCAAATTTCTTACTAACACATTAAATATCGCTAATTCGTACATAAGATTAAAAATATTAATTCACATTCTTTTTTACTTATTTATCTGACTATATATCTTAAGTATTATTTATTATTATATTTGATATATATTATTATGTAAAATGAATTGTTATTATTTTTAGAATATCTTGCAGTATTATTTGCTTAAAAATTAAGCTAAATATAACTTATAGCAATTAATGGCAACTTAAATTAAACCTTATAATTTATATATATCTCTTATAAAAAAATAAACTTATTTATTATTTTTTTATTATTAGTACTATTATAAGATTATTGAAAATATTTTATTTATTTGTAGGTTTTATAATTAAAAAATAAAAAACAAACAAACTACAGTACAGTTAAATTTAAATAAACACATTCACTTAAAAGTTAAATTTGATAAAATAATTATTTTAATTTAAAAAAAAATTATCTAAAAAATAAATTTAATAAATAAATATAGACATCAAATAAATAAATATTCTTTATATATATGTACACAAAAATAATATAATCACATATTATTGTTTACACTTTTTTAAAAGATATGCTCGATCAATAAAGTTAAAGTCATAGAGCTACTGACTTGGTAGTCGTTTAACGATAATATTCTTGTTGAAAGATATCAAAGTTAGTCAAAATGTTCATTAATTTTATAATAGGTAGACAAACAAGTCTTCATATGTTCTCTCCTGTTATGTTTTAAGTGATTTTTTTTTAATAAATATTAATACGATGGTTGATTTATGATGTTTATCTAAGCATGATGGGTACCAATCCAATGAGAATTTGTTATACTTTTTTAGTGTATGTATTGAGATGTGGGTGGGTCCGAAAAAATGTATCATGATACTATGATAACTATTCATGCTCAAATAGAGTATAATGAGTTACATGGTGATAGTCGCAAGAGATCATAGCCACTAAACTATTGGTCCTAGGTGCGAAGGGGATTAACCTTGTAAGTGGTAAGATGATAACTTCCTTATTTATGACTTTGTAGAGCATAAACACCACTAGAAGTACACACATATGTTGAATCCTTATGTCAAAGACATATATTTTGATTATTTAGTCTAATATCAATTGTTTGTGTGAAAACAAAACTTGTTGCATGTTATACACATTTAGTTTATAATTGGTGTATTTTGATTAAATTAGGCCAGACATTGACTAGAAGTACACACATATGTTGAATCCTTGTGTCAAAGACATACATTTTGATTATTTAGTCTAATATCAATTGTTTGTGTGAAAATAAGACTTGTTATATGTTATACACATTTAGTTTATAAATTGGTGTATTTTGATTAAATTAGGCCACATATTTTGTATATTAGCTTATCCTTTAATTATTTTGTGTTTTGTTGTGATTTTGCGACGATCACTTTACAATGTAAACAAATATTGAGACATGATGATACGTTATTGATGGAAGACAAAAATGCGGTAGATAGTTTTATATATTTATTTAGTTGCTTTGTATATAAGTTTTTTTTGTTAAAAATTCATGTAGCTTTCCGTTATTTTGTATATATTATGTCATAATATTATCTTTAGAGAGACATTAAATGTCTCGTAAGACTTTCTTATGATGCACTAAATTACCATTAACATATTTTATCAGCTAATTTTTTTTGTTAATAACATAGCATATTTACATTGCTAAGAGTTGCTTGAGCTTATACAATTTGTTAGTTAATTTCTCTATTTTTTTTATCTCATTATTATGCAATAATGCCTTTCTGATATTACTTTGGCCACTGTTATGTCTTTGTTTTGGAGAGCACATCCCATCATGTGTTATGAATGGTTGAATAACATCATACAAAAAAGATGCAATGATATATAATAATGTATAATAAATCAATAATTATTCAGGAATGCTCACAAAGGAGAATAATGTATTTTTATGTTTCAACAACATTGTTAAATATTCCTTTATAAACACGATAATACGTTTTGTTTATATAAAGCCTTCTCTTATTATCTTAAATATGTTTTAATTATTTAGTATCATAAAAATTAAAGACAAGGGGCACGCAATTCTTTTAGTCTAATAATATATACCAGTCAAAGTATACTTGTTTACTTTGAAATCAAAGTTTACTAGTTATACATAATAACATCACAATAGTTGTGAGCTAGATGCTCATTTACTTTGAAGTCTTATCATTTTACAATTTTTTAAGATTCCAAGCTGATTGTATATGATTGATGAGTTATTTTAAAGAATAATACTGAAATTATAAAGAAAATTACACATAGTTACCAGAGATGATAAATGAGTAATGAACAAGTATTAATATTTTTTTTTCTATTTTTTAGTTAATATAATCTTATACATTTTCGTACCCTTTTGTCATTTATATTTCACTTTAAAGTCTTAGATTATTATTATTTTTATCTAAAAGTCTGAGAATTTGTAATAGATTTGGAACATGAAAAAAAAAGGTTTATAAATAATACACGAGATTGAATATTGATCAAAGTTCTAAGATTATATTGGACACATAGTTGGGATTTAGAGAAGGGGATCTTTAAGATTTTTTAAGTAAATTTTAATATATTGATCAATGAGTTTTAGCGGGACACAGTTAATATATTTCATTTTATATATTTGAAATGGAATTTGTGTATTTAAAAGTCATAAAAAGAAAATGATACTTTGACAACATTTTTTAACAAAATTTTAACATCATCAATATATCATTATGTAATTAATTTAAAATTACTTCACAATACGTAATAATAATCATAAACACTAACATAAAACAATCACACAGAATGATACATAAATAATGTTAAAATATTTAAAAAAAAATATTGTCAAAAATATCATTATCATAAAAACTCAAATTATCTAACTTTAAAACGTTTTTTTTTGTTGTAAAAACATTACATAATTTAATTTTAAAAAATAATTAATGGGCCACGAGTCCACGACCCGTTTCTCTCCTATTATTTATTTGCTGGGAAATCTGCCCTAAGAAAAAGCAGAAAATAAAAAGGAGAGAGAAAAGGTTTTGGTTTGGAAAATCAATTAATCAAGAAGATATAAAGAGGGACACTTACCATTACCAAGATAACTAGTGTTCTTGTCTTGTCTCCTCATCTTGTTCACTGTAAAATCCCCATTACCGTTTCATCCAGCACTCAATCGCAGGCATCAACCTAATAAATTGGTACGTATGTCTCATCTTCTCCTCAATTATTATCCGTACACACACTTTATTCCACCCTCGTTTCTTCTTGCAACCTAATTTCCTTTACCCCCGTTGGAAGAAGATTCAGTATCGGGGACTTTCTCTTCCATACAGCTTCTCTGTCGGTGATTTTTTAGGCACATTGTTTTGGGTATCCGTTTCTGTGTAATTTTTTAGATTCCAATTTATGGGCACCCAAAACTTGTCAAATTTATTTACAAAATGATATATTTGGGGTTCTTAAGATACTGATAACTATACACTCTTTTGATAGTGTGTGAGGGTTCTCTGCTCAGATGTCAAATAATCCGCAATATCCAGGTTTACAGGTAGAGTATATATTGAACTAGGAAATTTTGGTTTTCCTCTGTCTCTTTTATTTTTACATGTGTTTTGTTTTTGTCATGAAAGCCTCTTCGGCCTCCTATTTCCGGTTCAGTGGATCCTCCCCGCAATTATGCTCCACCTATGCCTGTTCAGGTAATGTATTTTTTTTTTGTTTTCTGTGATTGTATTGGCTCTGTGTCAAATTATTATTTATTTCAAGGAACATATCTGTTTGTGCAGTTCCGACCCGTTGTTCCTGCTCAGCAGCCACAACAGTTCATTTCCATGCCTTCTCAACATTACCAGCATCACCATCATCAACCTGTTGGTCCTGGTGGTGTTCCCATGATTGGTGTTGGCATGCCTCCTCAAAATCAACAGCCCCAATTTTCTCAACCAATTCAACAGTTACCCCCAAGACCTAGTCCGCAGTTGCCACCCCCCTCGCAGGCAATTCCAATGCCGGTTGCTCGCCCAAACCTGCACATCCCATCTGAATCAATGATGCCTCAACCTGATTCTCAAGCTCCAAATGGTTACACACCAGGTGTAGGTGGTCCGGGAATGGCACTCTCTTCATCATATACGGTAAAGTCTTGGCCTGTATGTTGCACTTGTAGTGGATAAGCCAAATTTTCTAAATGTGAATGCTGATTTGAAGATCGCCATTACACAGTTTGCAGCACCTACTTATGGTCAAGTGCAGACAAATTTTAATTCTACCGGGCAATTTCAACCTGTTCCCCAAGTCCATGCTCTCACGGGCTCTTCATCCCAGAGCATTACCACAGGGACAACTCTTCAGAGCAACGGTGGAGGACAGCCTTTAGTTCCAACTGTCATGCCTTCGGTATGTATCCTACTTATTTTTGTCATAACATGGATTGAGTCTTATGGCTCATATATAAGCAGAATTTCATGCAAATTTAATTTCTGTCTTTCAGGCTACCATTGTCCCGCCACAGCTAGCTAAGAATGGCTCCACAGATTGGATTGAGCATACCACTGCTACTGGAAGAACGTAAGGGATTTGAATGTTTGCTTGCATTCCTAGGGTACAATGCTGTTGATATTGCATATTCTTCAAATAATTTATGAACATTATGTCGTGTTGTTGGATCCATGTAGCCAATCCTATAAAGTGGGAAACGGTTTTGGGGTCTTGTTTTATATTACCGGGGTGAATGAAAAAAAATAATGTATACTGGCATTAAGAATTGTTTTATTTGAATTACTCCAGATATTAACTGTATACTGTTTTAATTTTACCTATGGCTCTTGTTGACTGAGAATCGAGTTGTATGGACGGTTCCTTTCTACTTCATTGAATACGGGTCGGTACAGTAAAGACACTTTGATGTTTGAGTAAGCAAATATATTGGTAAATTAATGTTAAGCAATAGTTGCATTAGTTAGTGGAACATGTGTCATTACTTGACGATGTCAGTCTTTGAGCCTTGCCACAAATATGACAACAATTGTGGGGTTTTGTGTTGCAATAATGACAATTTAGATTTTTGGCTGAGGTTCCATTTTCATCTTCGGTTCCAAGGTGGAAAAGTTGTTTTTCGCCTCTAAGAATGTCTATGTATATATTGGAACATAGGGTGAAAATGACACACTGACAATAGCTTTCAATTTACATGATTGCAATGTGAAATCCCACAATTGCTGTCACAATTGCTGCTAGGGTTGAGGACTGACATCCAATCAAGAAATGGCATTTGCCTCACTAATTGGCACATTTACTAATCACTAAATTGCAAAATTTCTGCTAACTTGAATGTTATAGTGTCTTTGTAACCTACCTCTGTCGCATCTTAGGCTTAGTGGAAAGGAAGACAACTTTCTGTTCAAGTTGAATCTCGGTCAACGGAAGCCACACAACAGTCAGTCATTATTGAGTACCTCATATCAAAATGTAGCATAATGTGATATCATGGTTAAATGTAAACCAGGGGTTGGTAAAGTGTGATTAGGTTTTTATTTAGTCAAACTAGGTTGATATCGCTATTCATTTTGGGCACATATAATTGAGCTTGAAATATTTTTTACAGTGGTTGGAGGGAAATCAAGGCTGGGGGGCTCTCACCCAGATCCACCCACACAAAACTACCTGCATATACTTATAATTATATATATTGACTCCCTTGTTTGATGAAGCCGTCAATTATTTAATGTTCAGGACATTTGTTTGGTAATTTGGATTGAATATCTATTTTTTTAGGGTAATGCATATTTTCTTGGCACAAGAAACATTTATAGGCTTCTAGATATAATTGTTCACAAGTTTAATTGTATAACTTTTCAATTAATTTTTCAGATTTTATTACAATAAGAAAACTAAAGTATCTAGTTGGGAGAAGCCTTTTGAATTGATGACGCCTATTGAGGTTAGTTATGCGATTGATTTTGTTACCATTTTGTTAAACAACTTGTTATTTGTACCCTTGGATCTTTTATTTATTTGGTTCTGCCAAGGTTGCAGTGTATATATCTCTCATGGTCAATTTACTGTATCAGCTGAGTCAAATTATTCAAGAATTGTTATGTGCTTTCTATTTGTCCAAGTCCGGTGAAAATAATCTGCCATTAGCTCATTCATTACTAAACTGATTTTCTCTCAGGCAGGCAACCATCAATCTTGACTTTTACGTCTTGTTGTAAGGTCAGTGTTGTGATAAATGCCGGTTGGGCTGTCTGATATCAACTTGTTTTGTTTTCCTTGGGTGATGCTCTAGAAGAAATTTCTTTTCCAATTTTTAGTCTAGAATAGAAATTCCGTTCTATAAATCAGCAAGAATGACTAAAGACTCTTGATCTTGTCCTATGTTTATTTTTACTATTCGACCTTAAAGCAATCATCAGGGATTAGTTCTTTATGGGTAGGGCATTTAGTAATGTTTGTTGACTTCGTACTCATGATTTCTTATGTTTGTTTCTTTGAGATATTATGTTATTTGTTTGGCCTTACTTTGGAGAAGAAAGTGCCGTTTCTTTCCCTTCTTGTATGTGTGTTTATTTTTTTTACTTTTAAAGGGATTTCTTCTGATTATGATTATTTTCTTTAATGTGTGCTTCATATTCAATGGTGGACAATACATATATTATATTGTTACATTAAATAAGGAGAATCTTAATATTGGCTTGACTTCATATTGTACGCTTTTCTATTTTTGATAAGGTTTAATACATCATTTGGTCCCTACTTTTAGGGGTTTGGTTCAAAGTGATCCTACCTTTTAAAAAAGTTCAGTAAGACCCCATATTTCGTTAAAAAATGTTCAATCCGGTCCTTTTCGCTCACGCCGTTAAAAACGTAACGGTGCAAATGCCACCGTGGCCAAACCTGAGTGAACTGTGCAGTTTGATGAATACGTGGCACGTTTGAAGAGGTTGCACTGTGTAAATATTTTAAAAAAATTAAAATGACGTAAGTTAGGTGCAAATCCCAACAGCCACACCATCTGCAAATCCTCCAACCTGGTCCAAAATCAATCTCTGATGATGATGGAATGACAACGCCATTGCATTTGCATAAGAGGGCTCCACCCCAATAATCCTCACCTTTGGATTAACCCTCTTCACATAACAATCACCGTAGAGCAGATAACTCCCTTTTCCAACAACTCCCTGGGAAGCTTTGCCATCATATAATAAGCTCCACGAATCTTAAATGAGAAAACGGGTTGCAAATCCTCTTTCTTGAGCCAAACCTTAACCCCGAGTTTCCCAGAAAGCTTTGGCACCAATTGTAGAGAGGACTCAATTGCTACGTCATAGACCTTCGAAATGAGAATATTCGTCAAATAACTCTACGCATTCATCACGCCGTCGCCACCACTGTCGGACTGAGACCGGTGGGGAATCGCACCGACGTATCCCGGTGGGTACTGGAGGGAATCCGGCGAGACCTGGGGGTGCGGGGGAGCTATTAGCTGGGTATCCTCAACGACGGCGGCAATGGGGGAGGAAGAACTCTCGGCCTCCGGCGGCTTGTGTGCGAAATAAGAAGCAACCCTAAGCTACATTTCAGAACAACTCGAGAGAGTGCGCAAGAAGACTGTGAGTACCAAGGAGTTGTGTAGGGGCCCTTGGTGCAGTTATGGGATTTTCTAGGAACCAAGGGGCCTTTAAAGAATTCACTGGAAAACCCAGGTAAGGGGAGTTAACTTTTTGATGTATTGATTGAGCATGATGTGTTTTCTTTGAAACTTGTTAATCTTGAGAAATGGTGTGGATAGATAGTATACCCAATTGGAAGATTGTGGGTTGCTAAGGAAAAAAAATGGTTTGGGATGTTATTCCCAGAATATGAATGCACGGGTTGAAGGATTACAATGCATGTGGTTTTGTAGTAAGGGATAAGTGCATATCGTGAATCTTTGGAGGATAGCCGTGGGTTGGCTAGGTTAAGAATGTAAATAAGAGTAGGAAGTGTTAACGTGTTGTATGAGTGAAATATGACAATAGAGTGCATTGGTGATGGGTTGTGTTCTCAATAGAGGTACCAACATGGGTTTATGGGTATAATAAATTATTATTTTGTAATTGCATGGAATGTTTGATGGGTATTAAATGTATGGAAGCGGTATAAATGTTGAGTAATGTACTGTCATCACATAATGGTATGAGTGCATGTTTTTTTTTGGAAGTGAAGAGTTTCAATGCATGTGGGGGCCATGGTAAGATGAAGAGAAATATTATATTTTCTTCCTGTAGAAGTTGGAATCCAGAGAGTTAGAAAGGGTTCTTGATATTGGCATTTAATGGTTTTCGTGGTACCTACCTTGGGAGGGAAATCATAATATGGTTAATACCAAGTGCATGAAATTGTTGTTGTGCATGTGCTGCTATGTCCCTTGTGGATAGGTAAAGTACGCAAATGATATTCTGGGGTTGCATGGGTGGATTATAAGAATGGTGAAGGGTTACAGGCTAAGGTTTTCGTTGTGCAGATTTTAAATTTTGGGTCTATAAAATAGGTCTAGGGAAGCTAAAGGAGTTTTCTTTGAAGATATAAAGATTGATGAGAGAGGTGCAGAGGTTATCTAATGGTCACGGTTTTGTTGTTAATAAGCAATGATTCTTTCTTTTAGTTATATTGATGTTGTCCTAACAGTGAAATATCTAGTTTTATGGGTTTCGAAAATTATATCATTTTTAAGTTATTATTGAGTGGAATAGTATATAGGGTGATATAGGGTGGAATTTGGAGGTGGGTGTATAAAACTGGTGCATTGTTGGGTAGTGTCCAGAGAAATATTCTCTCTCTAATCAATACATCAATATCTCTCTCTTCAACCATTAAAAGCCATTTACGTTTCTCTCTCTCTGCATTTAATTTTTCAAACAGTCATTTAATTATCTCTCTCTGCATTTAATTCTTTCAGCCACGTATTCATCAAATTGCACAACTCACTCAGGTTTGGCCACGTTGAAATTTGCATCGTTATGTTTTAAATGGCGTGAGCGGAAAGGACCATATTTAACATTTTTTAACGAAATATGAGGCCTTACTGAACTTTTTTAAAAGGTAGGATCACTTTGAACCAAACTCCTAAAAGTAGGGACCAAATGATGAATTAAACCTTTTGATAAAGTGTCAATCGGATCAAGGTTGTCAAAATCAAGATCCTACCTAAGATTAGGAGGGGGTATAAATAATGCAATCATAGCATGGATAAAAAAGATTCTACCTAAAATATAAATTATGTTTTAAAATTTAATTTAAGTAAACTTGAACTGAAAATTCATAAGGTCAATAGACTCAAACTCGGAGGTCACAACTTAACAATTTCAAGTATAAAAGACAATTTCTTTTTTGTTAATATTGAACATATGGTGTTTGTCTTTTAGTATTACTGCAGACAATTCAATTTTTTTAATGCTTTTAGGACTTCATATATTTCAATTTTACCTTATTAAAATCTACGTGTGTTACTCCCATAGCTTTAAGGTGCTTACAGGTGCATGCTGTGCTACTCTATTGAGAGGTAGGTCGTGCTGTGTGTCTTTGCTGATTGCTCTATCTACTATATTGCTTGAATGTTATCACAGCTTTTCGTACTTGCATCATAATATAAGTTTCAAATATCATGATTTGTAAATAGATGAAGTGAATGTCTTTGTGGCAATTTTTTTGTCCAAATTCCAAAAGAATGTTGCTAATCTTCATTTGTGTGGAACAAGTGTATTGTTAGAACATGGGTGTTAATCTTTTTTTCCCTTTTTTGTTGTATTACCATGGCTCACACTTTGGAGCTCTGGTTTTGTGCTATGGCAGCAATCTATTAGGTTGCCTTCTGTTTCCTCTATGCACTGTTTGCTGGTGTATGATTTTAGGATCTTAGAAAGATTACTGTAAATAATATTTGTAAAAGAAATTTACAGGTGCATTTATTTATGGACTTTTGGTATGAATGTAAGGTGTAGTTACATAATGAAGATTCAGATCATCATGTGCACTCCCTATGACTCCTTTAGTACTCCTGTCTATACACAATATGCTCTGTTGGGAGGATTGTGATTATCAAGATGGACATTGACAACATTGCTGGTGAAATGGTTTGGTTCACTTGGATTTTTCTATTAATATTATGCTAGTAGGAAACATGTAAAAAAGTGTCTGATTCTAGGATCTTCGAAAGATTACTGTGAATGATATTTGTAAAAGAAATTTACAGGTGCATTTTTTTAATGGACTTTTGGTATAATGTGAGTTGCAGTTGCATAGCGAAGGTTCAGATAGTCCTATCTATACAAAATATGCTCTGTCGGGAGGACTGTAATTAGCAAGACAGACTTGACTAAGTTGCCAGTGAATGATTTGTTTCACTGAATTTTATGTGAATATGGTGAAAACAAGAGAATTAAGAATAAACAATGTGGAAGCTGATTTCCAATCAGCATTACTACTAAATATTTAGAATTTTCTTCTAAATAGACATTTCTCAGAGGTACATTATTATAGGATACTATCTAAGCAATGTATGGCTTCTGAAATTTATGTATATTCAGTTTTGATCAGTTTTGGAAATACTAAATCCTTTTTTTATTTTCTGAAGTCCATAACACAAGAATATGGGACTGGACCAATAGAAACTACAAATTCCATAAAACATAACTTCACTTTTAGCTGCTTAGAAATTAGAAAAATATAAGGAGTTGAATAGGCTTGTTGTCATAGTGCTTGTTGTCAGTTGGTTAGTTAGTCTTTATCCTTTACCTTGCCCATTTGTTTTCTGGATTTGATATTCTTTTTTTCTTGCTTTCTGAGACCTGAATTTCTAATTTCTATTACAAAATGAAGATACTAATCTTTCTTTTGAAAAGAAATAAATATCTTTATGAGAAATGACCCACTAATTGCTTTCTTTTATTTTGTTAGAGAGTGGATGAATCAACGAACTGGAAGGAGTATATTAGTCCCGATGGACGAAAGTGGGTGTTAGTTCCATTAATGTCTTTCTCCCTTCTATATTTGATATTCATTTATGTTATTTTATTTAATGAATATTCTGTAGGTATTTCTACAACAAGGTCACAAAGGAATCTAAGTGGTTAATTCCCGAGGAACTGAAGGTTTCCACCATAGAAAACAATGCTCTTTCAAATATTCTTCCTGTTATTTTCTGCCTTTAATTTTTGAGCTAATTTTATTCCTGCAAATTATTTCCTCCAAGTTGGCCCGTGAGCAAGTTGAAAAAGCAATTGCCAGTGGACCACATTCTGAAGCATTACTGAATTCTCATACTCAACCCTCTCCGGCACCTTCTGTGGCAGAAGCAACACTAAATGCAGATAATATATCTGTAAGCAGTCAAGGGGAACCTTCAAGTCCTGTTTCAGTTGCTCCAGTTGTTACTACGTCCACAAGTACTGTACAACCTGAGATGCCTTCTGGACCATCTACGTCTCCTTCTTCAACCCCTATAACTGGAACAAAAGTGGATGAACTCGAGGCACCTGTAAATACTGTCACACTGTCAGATACCAGTATGGGAGGTGATAAAGCTGTTGATACGGATGTTAGCACTGCTATAACTCCAACGTAGTGTCTTTTTGACTAATCTCCTGTTCAGTGTTTATTTATTTATTTTTTCTGTAGATGAATGGTAATTTGATTGTACCATAAATATTGTAGGAACGACACTAACAATGATTCAAATCAAGATGCTCTAGGTTCTGCCGATGGAGTTCCTGCAGAAGAGAAAGAAGTACATTTTTCATTGTTGTTTTGTTATGTCTTGGATGATGCTTTTATTATCTGGTGCTTATCATACTGATTTGTCTCAAATTTTGCAGGATGGTAAAACGGATTCAATAGGGGAGAGAAGTAATCACGTGGCTGCAGAAACAAAGGCAGTTGAGCCAGAAACCCTTGTTTTTGCAAATAAGATGGTATGAGAATGAAATATTCAAGATATTTTTATCAGTATTATGTTCCTGGGCACTAATCATTCATCATATTACCTTATTAGGAGGCCAAAGATGCTTTCAAAGCACTCTTGGATTCTGCAAATGTTGGATCTGACTGGACTTGGGATCGGGTAGAGTGATTTCATTAATATATTTTAGTGCCACACACCTGTATACATTTTTCAAATTTTTAAATGTTTCTGTCTCCTGTTATGTGATTTGCTTGCTTGACATGGACATTTCTATGCTTTAGGCTATGCGTTTAATAATTAATGATAAAAGGTATGGTGCGTTAAAAACACTCGGTGAAAGGAAGCAAGCTTTCAATGAGGTAATTCTTATATAATTTGGAGAGAACTCTTATTGCTTCTAAGAATTTCCTTTATTCCCTTATTCTTTTTCCTATTATGTTACTGTTGCTTTAGCTGGCATATTTTATTCTGTAAGGGGCAAGTATCAATTGTTTTGTTCTATTTGTAAAGGATTTGAACAAGCCCAATTTGAAATGTGTAAATAATAGAGAAGGAAATTAGTTTTAAGATAATTGTGTTTTAGTAGTTTGTCACACCTGTGGTTGTGACTGTTGCTGCACTATACCAAAACTGTTTAAAACCCATTCTCGCTTACATATTTGAGTTATTAGATATTTTTTCTATCATTTTCGTCATTTCCCCTCCATTTTTGGCACCAGAAACTACATAGGGTTTGAAATTCTTCATCCCTCATCATTCACACAATAATTTTTAAAACCTTCCTTTATTTTGAGCCAATTCATGACCCACTGCATAAATGTCCTACTCTTCAGTCACATTGTCAGCTAATATCCTCCTATGGGTTTCTGTTCATATTCTTTACTGCTCAGACACCCTCTCTTTCCTTGCCACTACTCATGCCCAAGCCTGTTAGATTTTTGTTCTATAGGCCCTATGCTCATTTCGTGGTTGTGTAGTGACTCTTGCGACCTTCGAGCTTTTTTTACCATTTAATGCCATTATGGTCCTTGAATGTGAGTTTGGCATATTGTGATGTGACTTTTAATCATTAATTATGAACATATTTTTATTTGTGAGCATTTGTGTCCTATAAAATATTCATGTTGTATCTGTTCTTATACATTTTTCATCTCTGAACATGCTATAGCACTTTTGGGGTTGGCCACTCAATCTAACTATTGACAACTGTAGTCGTGTCTATGATCAACAACTGTCTTTAGAGGCTCACATGTCTGTCAAGTGGTATTGTAGGTGTGCATCACATGTGATGTATGCTATAGAAATACAATCTATGGAACTATTTTTTTTTTAAATGTTTGCAGATTATGTTTGACTTGTTATGCACTTTTGAAAATAAAAGAAGCTTAAGTCCTCCTCAACACAAGGAAATTATACAGACAGGTGGAGATGGGGTCAAATTTCATGTACTGGATAAACTATTATGATCTTTAAGCCCACAATTCTCATTATTTCGTTTGATCAATTTAACTAACACTTCTCATATTCTCAGTATTTCTTAGAAAGGAAAATTTTATACCGAAATACTATTTTAACAAATCTGAATAAGAAGAATATATTTATGCATGATTGTTATTAAGAGAGAATAGGTTACTTGAGACTATGTTCTCCATGTTTATACATCCCTACAAGATTTATGTTCACATCTCTTTTAAATGCACGGGTTGGGGAGATTCTATAATATGTTCTGGATGTACATTAAATGTTGGTAAATTGATAACACTATTTCTCTTTTTCATTTTTCAGTACTTAAATCATAGGAAAAAACATGAAGCTGAGGAAAAGCGAATGAAACAAAAAAAAGCACGGGAGGATTTTAAAAAAATGTTAGAAGTATGTTTATGCGCTTCAGTGATTCTTTAAAGCTGTGTTATGTGTGGCTTCCTTTTCACCTTTCTTTTTCTAATATATTAAATTATGTTCCAGGAATCCACGGACTTGACTTCATCCACTAGATGGAGGTTTGTTTTTTTAATGATATTTAAGTTGTTTTTTTTTTGAGACATTGCATCCAGTTGATATACTTTATGATAATTATTAATTTTGCTATTAATTCTTTTGGACATCACTCAGCAAAGCTGTGTCTATATTTGAAAACGATGAACGTTTCAAGGCTGTTGAACGTGACAGAGATCGTAGGGATATGTTTGAAAGCTTCTTGGAGGAACTTGTAAACAAGGTGGGTTCTGCTACCTCATCCTTCAACCATTTATAGAACCTTTGGGCATTTACTTTTGAGTGAATGTTTACTATATATGCTCATATTTGTTAATGTTAAGTATGCCGACCTTGCTTCTGGGTAAACACTTTGGATTAGACATGTGTGCTATGTCCTTGTATGATATATGGTGTTGTTAGTCTCTAGTGCCTATATTTGCACAGATAAATTTTGTTTTTCACTATTAACTAAAATCTATTCTGCATGTTTCTGGGATGATCAAAATTTTGCTAATGTGAAGTGCAAAACTTTTTTTGAAGGATTAGTTGATTTGAGTCAGTGGTAGCTAGTGTTGTCAAACACGAGGAACATAACTCAACTGGGAATAGATTTAAAGTAATATAGACAAGAAAAATAACTCATGATAAACCTTATTACATATTAAGATCCAATGCATACAGAACTCAACATAGGTCCATAAGTCATAAAAATACTAATTCATTATAATTGATAAATTCACAATTGCTTACTAAAATTATAAGTGTAACTGAACACTCCAACTTTAAATGGCAACTAGAATAGAAGAAATATTAAAAAATTTAAAGGACATAACACTGAGAAGAAATATCTTATTAAATTTTTATATTTTACTGAGAAGAAGCTTCACTGAAAAGAAAAAGTCTGAATAGCTAGCAACCTCCACCTAAGCAGCAGAGAAGACTGATGGACCCCTAACATTGGGTGTCACTGTCCGCCAAGGTTGATGTCAATGATGTTATTGGCAATGGTTATGTGAGCCTTGTTGTCAGGAACAGCAACACATCTGTTTTGATGGCCGGGACTACAAATAAAGTGTTGCAATGATGGTGACCACAATAGGTACTCTGCGATTGCCAGTGACAGGAGCGGTATAATGGTCGACAGTGGTGATGAGCACAGTTGAGCAGAGCAGAGTCACACAGGACGTTGTTTGGTACTGATTTGCTCTTGGTAACCCTAGGGGAAATGGGTCGCCTTTCTTTAATTTTTAAAATTGGGTTATTGTAAACCCAACCCGGAAAGCCCAAAAACATGGGTTGGGTATCTTGAATTGGGTAAGCCTGCCCAAAACCACAAATACCTTCAGGATCTATGCTATGCACTATCATCGGCCTTGTATTCTTGGTTCTCCCATACTCACAGGATTGTGCATTTTGGCAATTTTGACAACATTGTTGGTAGCTAAGTTATATTATGGAAAAATTAAGTCTGTTATGAGTCAAACAACAAAGGAATTAAAAGTTAAGAAAAGATCAAAGTTTCAGTTCTTACTGGGTATGGAACCATCAGTGGAGTTTTGTCACTGTAATCAATGCATTAAATCGTAAAAATCCTTTGAAGTGCTTTAAATAAATATGTAATCATTTTTTCAGGAACGATCAAGGGTACAGGAGGAACGAAAGCGAAATATAATGGAATACAAAAAGTTTTTGGAATCTTGTGACTTTATAAAGGTAAATTGGTTTATTATGCCCTAAAAAATTGTAAGATTTTTATGTTGTTATTCTCTCATCCAACCTTTTGCTTCACAGGCTAGTACACAGTGGAGAAAAGTTCAAGATCGCCTAGAGGCTGATGAAAGATGTTCTTGTCTTGAAAAAATTGATCGCTTGGAGATATTCCAGGTAGTACCTTTTTTATTTATTTTCACAATTGAAGTTGTCATTCTATATGAACATCTTTACTATTGAAAATTTGTGTCTATCTAATTTATATTATTCCTTTCAGGATTATTTACGTGATTTAGAAAAGGAAGAGGAAGAGCAGAAGAAGATTCAAAAGGTACTATTATGTTCATCCTCTGTAGGGCTCTATAGAATTCTACCCCCTACTTCCTTTGTTTATTGCTTAATATGTAATATCTGTTTTCAAACGTAATAGGAAGAATTGAGAAAGACAGAACGTAAAAACCGTGATGAATTCCGCAAATTGATGGAAGAGCATATCGCCTCAGGCATTCTTACAGCAAAAACTCACTGGCGTGATTATTATACAAAGGTTAATTATACATTTTGTGGTTTTATTTATTTGTACCTTTTGTTATACTTTAAAATGCAAATTTTAAATTGTGGTAGCTTACGTAATATTACCTTGTTGAGTTTTCTCCATTTTCTTATTTGTTGTCTAGGATAAACTTTTTTATTAATGACCATGGAGATGATATTTTTTGAGTGGTCTTGTAGGTGAAAGATTTACATGCCTACATAGCAGTGGCATCAAACACATCGGGTTCAACTCCCAAAGACTTGTATGAAGATGTTGCTGAAGAGCTAGATAAACAAGTGAGCATGCTAATCTCTCTTTATGGTTGGCTTTGAACTTTTTCTACTAATTTCATGGGTAAAATTTATGATTTTTCCTTTTAGGATCTGTAATCTCATGCAATTATACATTAATTTATTTTTAAAACATAGAAAGGTATTATTATTTGTTGAATCTCTTAAATTCTCTCCCGTTAAATCATGAGGCTGAACATCTTTAGTTGGAATCATGTACATCCATAAGGATTTACACTATCCTAGGTGAGTTAAAGATATCCCGCATCTATAAAAGATCAAATTGGGTTCTAATGAGACTCCATTACTGATAGGTTTCTGGATTGGAAACCTATCTAATGCGCACTCACTCACACTAAACAACCAGAAAAGAAAGTATAAACTGTATATTTTTGTATAACTGCACAGCCACAACCACCAAGAGAGCCAAGTTCTCTCTCCACAGGATAGGAATAATCCTGTCTGCACGTATACAATTCAAAAGGTAAGTATCACTCAGATACAACAGCTCTTATATAGGAGCTTTATTTCCTGCCCAAACTAACAATACGGTCATAACTGCCTAACGCCTCTCCCCCTCTTTATTCCCTTTTCTCTTCCTTACATAAAAACTCTCCATTCCCTATCAATTACAATACACATATATTGTTATATTGAAACGAGTTCTGCCATGACTAAATAGAGCTGGTGGACTTCTACTTTCATGGATCCTGAAAAAAATTACAATTGCTAACAAGTGGTTCTCATAAAACGGAAATCTTCCTTTGTTTTGTATATTACAGTATCATGAAGAAAAAAGTCGAATAAAAGATGCAATGAAATTGGCAAAGGTATGATGAATCAGTCTTCAGTGGTTTTTGCTTATCAAATCTTTTCTGATGGATATGATTTATCATGTATCTCAGATCACCTTATTCTCATTTGCTTATCAAATCTTTTCTGATGGATATGATTTATCATGTATCTCAGATCACCTTATTCTCAACCTGGACGTTTGAAGACTTCAAATCAGCTTTATCAAAAGACATTGGTACTTCTCCAATATCTGACTTCAATTTAAAGGTAGGTAAATGGGTGGAATATATGTTTCTGTCTTCTGTTTTATGCGTTTCAAATATGCTAAATTTCTTTACTTGTCTCAACACTAATTACAAGTCTGTTTATTAGAATGAATGGGGGAATTAAACTTTGCATGTGACTAGTTTCTCTCAGCCATTCTTTAGTTGATGGTTTTTTCTTTGCCAGGTTTTATTTTGACATTTTGTGTATGTGTACACGTGTTGGAGTATACTAGGAGAGAGACACTAATATTGAACATTCAATCTTACCTCGATACCCAAATGGCAGATAGGGAGACTAGCTCCTTAACATAAAATGAACCGTGTACCATTTTCTGTATACCCCCGTGTCTTCATTTTTTTTTACTATGGTGACCACTACAGTGTTGGTGGTTATCTGATTCATGGTAGATGTAAGTGCAACTGTATAAGGCTTGAAAACCCCTGTATACTCTCATGATGCATTGAGACTGCCTTTTAAGGTGAGGTGATTTCCTGTAATGCCTTAGATTGTCATCCTAAAACTCGTCTATATAATTGAATTTTTTTTGGAAAACTGGTTATTATGATAATTGGAGAAATCTAAAGTTACTTTGTTTTTGATATATCCATAATTGTCTTTTGTGAATTGTTTACCAGAGTCCTTAATATTTCTTTCATTTACAAGTGACCATAAAGGGTGTCATATGTATTGAAGTGGTCAAGCTTCTTAGAGATTGATTCTAATTATTTTCAGTTCAGAATATAATCTATATATGCATGTTTGACCGATTTGTATCCTGCAGCTTGTGTTTGAAGAGCTACTAGAACGGGTGAAAGAGAAGGAGGAGAAGGAAGCTAAGAAGCGCAAACGTCTTGCCGATGATTTCTTTCATCTGCTATATTCTATCAAGGTGCAGTATCATGAACATCAATGTCTAAGTTGTTATATTGTAATGGTTGAGAAATAATGAATATTATATATGCATTTCTTTTGCTTACTTCACTGCAGGACATTACTGTGTCTTCAAATTGGGAGGACTCAATACCACTTGTTGAAGATAGCCAGGAGTTCAGGTCTGGATCAATGATAAATTTAAACATCATGAATAAATTGTTTTATGGGTGAAAGTGGAGCAATAAGGCTTTATTTAATTAAGGATGGTTTTAATTGTTTAAAATAAATGAGTATATATTTGGAAAAAAGAAATTAAATCTCATTTAGTGGAGTCTATTCCATGGTGTTTTAATTGCAAGGATTTAATTTGCATATGAATATTTGAGTATTATTTCGAACTTGTTAGAAAAAAAAGCTATCCTTATTTATAGTCATAAGGTTGTACAATGGTAAATACATGGAATTCGAAATTACAACCAATGACATAGGCATAGGAAAAACAATAAATTATAAATGAGGATGTTGATTTCCCCAACATTTCATTGTGCAATTACGGGATTGTCTGTGTTAAACCCAAATACTGACATTTAGTTACTAGGGTATGAAAACATGGTCAAATGAAGCGATCAAAACTCTGGCATCCATTTAACTGACATTCGGGGTGGGAGATAATAGCTGCAGTCATTGATAGGATCGTATGCCAGGTTGGGAATAGGTTAGGGGATAATGAGCAGATCACAAAGATAAGTTGATGATCAAGAGTGAAAAGTAGAGGGAAGTGAGCGTGAAAAAGTAGGATGAAGTAAATCAAACTTGTGGCAAGGCATGCTAGAGTAAAGCCAATATGAGGAAAGAAGAACAAAATGAAGAATCCATGCCATTCTTCATAAAGCAGGAATGGAGCCATTACAGGGAAATGTAGGCTTGAACAAAGCCAGTGATGTTTTTAACAGTGTTAAGTCTCTGATCAATTAGGACCATTTTTATATTTGTCAGAGCTTGGACAATTCTCTTTCTATTCAGGTAGATTTTTCTGTTGAGTTAACCCCACTCCATTTCTTATATGGCATCTGATGCTATATATTCTTGATGTTAGGGTTGCTGTGGATGCCCATTCTAGTAAAATACATGTTCAATGTATTAGGAAAAATACAAGCTGGTGTATAAACTGATAAGCCTTATTAATTGGCCGTGGTGGATTTGGCTCTTGTAAAGTGTGAAATGTATAGTTATAACAATAACAATAGCGTGGAAAATTCAACAGTTGATTTTGTGATGTAAAATACACACATATGTATAACAAACTTGCTAAATCTCAAGTGTTAGTTTTCAATTAACCTTTGCATTGCATTTTTGGATAGAAAATTTCACCTTTTCCAAGACATTCAAGTACATTTGAATTTGAACTGATCTCATTTTAAATTGTTTCATTTTTTAAATGTTTTCTTTAGATAAGGCAATTCAAATTTTATGATTTTTAATTTTCTAATTTGGAAAAGTATTTTAATTACCACCAAATGCAAAAATTATTTAAATATCAAACCATTGTTAATTAAAAAATATCAATATTGACTTTTTTTAAGTCAAACTTGGTTCATGTTATTTTTTGGTCAAAATTCATCAATATAATTGATATTGACAAAGCCTTTTTTTTACTGTTGACGTTGGCTGAAATTGTTTATAATTAATTTCGATCACAATTGTTTATGTTGGCATTGACTGGTGTTATTTTTTGTGACGTTGGTTTTTTCATTGACTTCTCAATCCATGTTGGATGAAAAATTCCCTTAGATGACCAAAAATAATCCTAGTTAATGTTGGCCCAAAGTTTTCCATTCGACATTAGAGAAAAGTCCTAACATACTATTGATAACGAGTAACATTAGTGTCCTTAAAAAAATAATCATGATAGACATTAACAAAAAGATAATCACAATTGAAGTCAATTGAAAAAATCTAGTTCTCATCTGTAAAAAAAAATAGCCTCCCCTACAATGGCCAAGATGACACGGTTATCATCGAGCGAGAAATAACAATTGTCTACATCAACAAAAATAATCCTAACAATTTTAATAAAAAATAACTCATCAACATCATTTAAAAGATAGTCATCCCAACAATGTAGGGGAGGCTAAGGAGAGAATACAAAGAGCAATGAAGAATTCCAAATTCTTATCTTTTAGGTGGAATTTGAAATTCTCTAATTTTAAGTGACCCAATTAGTCATAAAATTGTAGAATTTTATTTTCTTTTGAAATTCCTTACCCAAATAACATGTATTTTTGTCATAAGACATTTCAGATTCTTTATAAAAATGAATTACCCTCTTAAAATTCTCTATCCAAAGACACTATCAGAGCATCCAAATATTTGTATGGTGCTGTTCTAGCGCTTTATTACTTTTGATTGATATCCTATTTTACCATATTAAATTTAGAATAATCAAGTGCGAGAAAATTGTGGCACCATTGTGCTGCAGCATTGTATCGCCACCTCTATTCCCTACTATCCTGCCATACAATTCTATCTTTCTCTTGCGGCAGTGCTGACTGGGATTGCAGTCAAATAGTGTCTGGTGCTGCCCTCAAGGGGGAAATATGTCATGTTCGGTTGACAAATTCCACCGTAGGTGTTTGGCTTTGTTTTCCTGGAGAATTCAAGCCTTCTTTCTTTTGCATATCTAACCAGTGACTAGATCTGGTCCTTTTTTTTCGAATTTAAGAAATGATCCAGATTGAGGACGGGCCAGTGTCCTTTTCTTTTGATATTCACATTGTTATTGTACTTTGGAATAACTCTTTTTAATTTGCATAATAGGCTGTTTTGATTCAAGTGATGTGTCATTTAAGTGGTTCAGACACATAGACTACTATGCTTTCTTTAATTAAAGTATTGAAACTTTTTAGTAAACTATTTGGATTATTGATTTTGAGTATTATTAATATGATCAGGGAACTGCATGGTTTGATTAATTCAAAATGAATCCATCAGTGTGGACAAGTTTTTAAAATTCGTCCTAAATTTATTTCCAGAAGTGGTTTTGGATTTTAAAATCCAGTTACAAGCGGATTTTGTGTTTAATCCAAAGCATCTGAAACCTCTTTGGATATCTAGCTATATTTCTGGAGCATTTAGCACCACTTGATTATTGAACTTAACCACTTCAGAACCTGAACCCAAACCTGTATCCATTTGGGGTGAATTGGATTCACTCCACCCTCCAATCCTGAGAACTGACTCCACCCAGTTTGGTGCCTCCCATTGCCAAATGCCCAAAACCAACTCCAGCGATGACGAGAAACTGTGAAGCAGCATTTACTTGAACTATGTAAGGAAATAAATAATTATTGTATCCATCACAATCACACCAATTACATTCTTATCATCTCTATTTGTAATAATCAAATCCTTTAAAATAAGAAATAAAAATATGTTGGAATGAATAGGAAGATTCTGAATATATTTTTAAGTACTAAGGAGATTCTTAGAAAGTGGACTTAAAGTTCAAACTCGACTTCACAAAACTGATTTTTAAGGTGCCATTTGCATTCACTTCTTACTATAATTTGTCTATTTCACTGATCAGTGTGAGATCTCTATCACACCTTATCATGCTAAGGCTTAAATATCTTGAATGTGTGACTAAATATTTGTAGGTGCTGAAATATATTTAACAAACCTTGCTAAAGAAGTTGTGATACCAACCTAACAAGTAGACTTAAAGCCTAAACCTTGAGATCGAGTTTGCATCCACTGATATATTATAATTTAATCATATCTCTAATTGGTGTGGAATTTCCAACATAAATTGAGAATATTTTTATCTTAATGATGTGCTATTTACAACATATTTGATGGAATACCTCTTAGCAATAGATCTTTGTTTCTTGAGGATCAGAGGATTTTTTTCTTGAGAAAAAGAATCAGAGGATCATTGCTAAAATGTTTCTTGGATAAATGTGGATATCCAACCAAATTTTGAATATGGACAAAGAATATTCCAGTTAAAATACATTTTATATAGAGTTTTTTTATTGGATCTGGATATGGTTTGGTTATCTTATATAATGATGAATGTCTTGAACAACTGTATATATCTTAGGTAAAGTGTAGAAGGCACTATGTGATTTGCAGTAACATGTTTGAGCTTCTCTGCTTTGCATTGTTCTTTGGGATTTTCTTCTTAGAATTAACCTATAAAACATTCAAGCTCTTATTTGTACTTTATTTTGCATGTTATTAGGTCTATTGGAGATGAAAGCCTTTGCAAGGAAGTATTTGAGGAGTACATTGCACAACTTAAAGAAGAGGCAAAGGAAAGTGAGCGGATACGGAAGGAGGAAAGGGTATAATTTTTCCTCATTGCATGTGTTTGAGAATTGTATGGGTCATTCATTTTCTTTTACGTGTGAATAATAACATGTTTATATGTGTTGCAAATCCCTCACAATTATAGGGTAGAATAAAGAAGAAAGGAGTGCAAATTTGATGTGGATAATCCAGTCGGCTCATTGATTGTTGCATAGTTCAATAGCTAGGAATATCAGTTATCATAAATTGTTATCGTGAATTGTGATGTATGCTAGAGTTTTCCGATTTATCTGTGTTGTTCTACTTTTATCTGGACATCTTGCTAAATGAAGTATTATTAAAGACGAAAGTATGTTCTTATGTTTAAGTTTTGCTGTTCTATCTTTTTCTTTTAAGGTGTAGATGACTTCCTTTTAATACACTCTTGTTACTATAACTTTCTACCATTAAGAAAGAAAACGAGTGAATTTTCCAAATGAATATAAAGTGCATATCATAGTAATTTGAGTTTATAAATTATTTTCAAATCCTCTGTAGTTTTTCATTATATTGATTGTGAATATATTTTTTAGTCAGGCATGGAGTAGTGTCAAAATCTGGATATCAATATCCTAAACTGATATGAATTCTTTATTCATAAAATCTTTCAATAGAGGAGTCACTGAGTGGCTTATACTATTTCTTCTGCAGATGAAGAAGGAAAAAGACAGGGAGGAAAGAGAGAGAAGGAAAGGGAAGCAAAGACGGGAGAAAGATGGAGGGCGTGAAAGAGGGAAAGATGAGGCACACAAGAAGGATAAAGCAGACAGTGACAGTATGGAGTTATCTGAAATCCAATCATCCAAAGAAAACAAAAGGTCTGAAGATGATAGTAGAAAACAAAGGAAGCAGCGTCATAGTCCCGAGCACGAAATGGATAAAGAGAAGACTAAGAAATCTCACGGTCATGGTAGTGACCGAAAGAAGTCAAAGCGCGTATGTAGATTTACGACTTCTCTGTCTTAAAGATATTAATAATTTCTATAATTTAATGTTAACTGATTGTCTTCTGCCTTTTGGTTGCATTTTTTCCTTTGGTGGAGCAGCGTGCATCTGGCCATGAATCAGATGAAGGACGCCACAAAAGACACAAGAGAGACCACCGCAGAGAAGGTGATCATGGAGATCTTGAAGATGGGGAATTTGGAGATGGTGTGGATAGATGGTAGCCATATTATTCTATTCAATCTCCTGTGATTACCTCTTGTTTAGCTCAATATGTATTATTTTTCCAAAAAAAGGTTCAAAAACAAATTTTCAAGAGAACTTACTAGTGTTCTAATGTTCTGCACTGTAGATTTTGCTACAAGAATGAAAGGTTAAGTTCTCACGTGAGGATCCCAATTGTTGCAACTTGCTTTGATTGATAAATGAAACATTCTCATGTCCAGTTTTCACAAAATCATTTTCAAATTTTGTGTATCACAAAAATCACTAATTGAATAATCTTTTTGGCACTTGTGTGATTTCATTTTGGTCCATATCTGAGTTAGCTTCAATTAGGAGGGTTATTGGCACTTGTGTGATTTCATTTTGGTCCATATGTAATAATATCATTGTAGTTTAACGCTGAATCTTAGACAAATGTTTTGAGTGCAGACTGGAACGAATCGGGCTTGGTTATGTTGCGATGGTGTTATGTCACTGATTTCCTGTAACAATTATTGTTTCTCTTTCCTACGCTGAACCTGATTCATAACCACAAATAGGTGTGTCCAAAACTCATTATGGACCTACATTCACAAAAAATTTATGACATGGCCTAAGATTTCTACAAGGTTTTGTGCTAATGGTTTGCAGCTGATTCTACATTTAAACCATTATCATTTACAGTTGATCTGCATTCTGGCCTGTGATCAGAAGTCGGCACATAGGGAAATGCTTAGCACCGCCAGCTATTGGAAATTCCGAAATTGCCATAATCGAGAAATCATTCTCTTAATCAGGTAACCAAGCACCGCTTATTTGACTTGCGTTGTTTTATCTATCATTAGTGAAGTTGACACTAGGCACTACCCTTTCATTTATACTGTTTTTCCCTACTATAATTATTACTGAATTAACTTTTCGAGATAAAGTTTATTTGGTAAAGGAATTTACTGTAACTTCTTTGGCACGAAAATATAGATTATAGAGAGTGAGATAAACGTATTGTATCAGATTATGGTTCAAAGTGCCTTTTTCGCTGTTAGTACCGAAGAATTCTTCCACAAATAGCTTCTAGCCTACCATTTTTTAATGACCAAGGCACAGTATGAAGAATGAAGTTAGTATTTCAAACAGAAAAAATGGTAATGAATAATAAAGATTTCCAAGTATTTTCGCTCTTGGTAGGGCCACACAACAGCTGCGCTATTCCTTTCTGCGCCTTTTTTTGATTCCTTTCTTCCCACCCTTCCATCCGTTTCTCTTTTTCATCTTTCCCCCCTTTTTTTCAATAACTTTGCTGGTAAGAACTTATTCCCTCAAGTCATTTTTTGGCGTCTATCATGACAAACATATTCGAAATAAAATGAGTATGAAGTTACAATTAAGGTCCTATCTTCAATTCTTTAAATAAACGTCATTCCAATCAATTTCTCCCCTTTCCCCCCCTGATTTGAATACGATCTCATTATGACAACTAAACCAGTACTTAACAATTTGGTGTCATAGGCACAAGCACTGAGGTGCTTCACCCAGATTGAAAGAGTTCGGAAACAGTCACAACTTGGTTCATTTCTATCTTTTTCTCTTGCATGTTGGAATTTTAAGTTCACAACAACATTAATCACTAACTAGTCACATACACCAAGTCAAAAGTGGAATATATGCATTACTTGCCTCTTATGTGTGGACAAGCGAAACCAGCTCATTAATGTGGGAGACTTGCGCAGCACAATTCTGAATCGATCCCTTTATGCACTTAATAATCCGGTCCCCCCATCTCCGCTCTTTAGTACCATCAAGCCTTTAATAAAAGAGAAATGATGAAGTTTTGGGCTATTGCAGAATTTTCTGAGTTTTAGCATTGGACGCCACTGGATTGTGACTTGTGGGTTCTGACATTGTAGACCACCTCAGTTGCTTAATCTATGTGAAAATCTGTCTCAGATGTCCAATTATATTTATATTTGGTACAGGTTCACTTAAAAGCTTGGTTGGTTCAAGTTCAAAGCTGGTAATGTTAACATCCTACACCGAACTATCATAACTTGGTATATGAGCAAAATACCATTTATTACGTATGACTTTTCCAATCCTCTTGTGCAATGAGTTAGGTTTGTTCTCAATTCTAGTAAGGTCTAAGAATGGCCTAATCGCTAGTGTTCAAACCTTAACTACATGGGAAAGTACATGAACCTAACTTTTGAGTTTGAGATAAAGTTAGAACGAGTTCTTTCTTAATTCTAATAAAAATTGGTTTAAATATAGACATTATACCGGCATCGAAAGGCAAAGGGATGGAACTTATTATTACAGAAAGAGGAAAAACAGAGCTTATATAAAACTCTGTATAACAGATTTATCAATCTGGAATTCATAAATTTCAGGTTTGTAAAAGTCACTACGATACATGCATCTGTTGCAAAGGTAAACACACGCCAACAACATTCATAAATACAAAAATGACAATCCTGTTAAGAAGAAACTCGTGAATATGGAAAGGTAGATGCTGAGCTAGATCATCTCTAGAAATGCAAAAGCTGAATAATAAATGAAAAGCTTCTTCCATTTTCAAATTTCATGCTTTTGATTCTAACTTTTCTTTTGGTACTTTTACGTCATCCAGTAGTGCCACTGGGTGCACTCTAATTGCTTGTAGCTGCTAATGTTCCCCATTAGACATGCCAAATATTATTTCATGTGCAACTTTAAAAATCACTGTAATCAATTTTGCATTACATGTGGATGCACATCATGATTGTTTTGTCACGAATTGGTTTATCATGTTGATGTCACGGCCATTGATATTTTAAAGCTTTATATTGGAAGAAAAAAAAAGGATTAAGTAAAAACATGAAGCTATGCATAACACGCATGAGAAAAAAGTCCATCATCTCAATTACTGGGACCATTTCACCAATCACTATAGATGCCTTATTTTTGCAGTCGGTCCTACTTGTGTTTGGAAAGAGTAAAGTTTCAAAATTTATTTTTTTAAATATAAACGTCGCCCATTAACTAAAAAGCCAAATAATTATAAAAAGTTATTAATATTTTAATCAACTTTTTCTGGAAGGAAATTTGGAAGAGAAATAATGTCGATCTAATTTATAGAGGAACGTATTTTTCTCTATATTGAAATGTCATTTTGACAAATTCTTAACAACTTAAATTCCAAGGGCCACCAAATGCTTTGGTTCACATTGAAAGTCATTTTTCTTGAATATTACAATGGTTGAACAAAGAAAAATCCAATACTAGTTATTATCTTTTAACTTTCTTAAAAGTGGTTGTCATTAAGATGGTGAGTAAAATATATTTCCTGCTATCCAATGAATTTATACAGATAATTATAACACAATTTAAATAAAATTTGAAATAAATCTATCAGGACTTTCTTTATAAAACAAAATTGCTTTAAAAGCTTATTCTCTGGTGCTGATATTGAAGCGAATCATAGCATAGCAACATCATATTTTATGCTTAAATATACATTTGCACTTTCGAGTGAAAATAACCATACATGATGTTGGAAATTCTTTTTTCTACCAATTTAAATACTCCAAGGCCGGCATACGTTCAATTGTTGCCGCTGATTATTTGCATTATGTTTTTTCAAATATTTTGAAGTACAAAGTCTTGTTAATCTGATATAATTATTCAATTATATGTTACAATGCATAAACAACACTTTATTTTATGCATTTATTTAACATCTTAAGTTATATGGTACTATTAAAGATGAAAGTAACATCTGTTACGAAAAACTATCTTCAACATCACATATATAGTAGTGTTCTCCCATAAATTTCACCTTATTTTATGTTAATTTTCAGTCAATATTTATTTTTAAAAAATCCGCCACCATTCCTTGTCAGGCTTCGTGCAATTTGTCAAAACCACACGTTCATAACCTCTGTCAAATCTCATTATATATATATTTATAAGAAAACTTAAAATCTTAGTTTTTGATGACATACCATGATCACTAGATGTACAACTCTAAATCAACTATCCGTCTCAGACACACCTTCCACACTGATCTTGAATGGTCGTAGCATAAACATTATTCATCTTTCAAAAGTCAAAAGAGATTCTTTCGTGAAAGAACATTCTAAAAGTATTTTAAATGCAAAAAATAGTGAGAACAGTCCCCACCACAATAAGGTAGTGATTTTGTAACAGTTTCTTACGCATTAAATTTTAGTAAGAATTTTATACATCTTTCATATTCTCTTTATAAAAGTTCTGCATAGTTATATGTACACACGCGAACACGGGACTCTACTGTTAACAATCCAAAGAGTAAAGTTCCATTACTGCCCCTACACCTACCATCTATATAAATTCATCATAGAGTCATATTCTAGGAGCACGATCAACATATATAAGATACACACAGTAATTGCTAGTTGGTAGGTTTTCTTAGAAAGCAGAGAATGAAAATGTCGTCTAAGGTCATTAGTGCCACCCTTTGCCTTGCAGTGTTATTCCTCTTCTTAACCTCCACATATGCTGGAAGACTTGGCCCTGCTTCTTCCTCTTTCACTTCAACCAAAACTCAACATGTGGTGAGTTAATTTTCTTAGTTCATATCATATGAACAGTTACATACATCATATGTGTTATTCAGTTGTTAATAATCTTCTTCTCGTATGTGCTTTAAGGCTTTGGAAGAGGAGAAGTTAGACGTGGAGGAAAGTTGTGATGGTATTTCAGAAGAAGATTGCTTGATGAGAAGAACACTTGTGGCTCACACGGATTATATCTACACACAGAACCACAAACCATGAGATTCATACCTGTTTCTCATATCAGATGCAAGCTATATATAACTCCCTCGCTTATCATTGTAATTATGCATAAGCAATACTTTTCACATACATACATATATATATAATCCACTTTTGAAACACTTAGTTTTCTTTTCCTTCTTTTCCTGCAGCTGCTGATAGGAGTTTCTTATAATCTGTATTAAAAGAAGTATTCCTTTTTGTTTCATATTGTAAACCGATGCATATATGTGGATGTCGATTTTGATTGATATAAATTTGGATATTACCCTTATTTTTATTCATCCATAATTTTTTTGAAACTGGGTTCGGACATCCGAAAAGTATGTTTTTTTTGGAGGGGGTGGTGGTGGGTGCCTAGTGGCATGGTCGCAATTTGATTGGTCATATCAAAGACAATGGAAGCTTGCATGATGAAGCTCTGCATCAGCTGTAAAGTGTTCAACTTGTTTGGGAAATAACCAACACAATGGACCGAAAGGCACTTTGGTTCCCAAAGTGAATAATAACATGTGCATTAGGGATGGACAAAAGAGAAAAGCTTCAAATTACAGATCCTTCACGATTATAGCTTTGGCGTTTCTTTGCTTATAATCAATGTTTATATATATATATATATATATATATATATATATATATATATATATATATATATATATATATATATATATATATATATATATATATATATATATATATATCACTGTTAAAGGATAATGAAACTTGTTTGGGACAAAAGATACGATGCCACTGCCACCCAAAATATTCTTGCTTTAGTTGAACCATGTTGGCTAAATGACTACGTCGTGATTATTATTCTGATAAGATTTATGAAGTTCCTCGCGCAGGATCGGAACAAAAATCAAATACTTCAAAATTAATTTATCTTAAACATTGTGAAAAAGCTGTCTCAGCCATACTCGTCTCTACCCGACGCTCATTTTTTATTGCTATTTGCATACCCTGTTTCGTGTGGTAAATAAATAAATCAAATTTTGTAAAGCTAAACCCTTTAAGTCTGGTTTGATTGGCTCACGGTATTGGTTGGCTGGCACCGAAATAATAATTTGTTTTGGATTATGAATTTAATGATTTAGACAAACATTTAAGCCATAAATTGATTTCAATTTTTAAGTAGAAAAACTGTTAAAAACACAACACATAAATATGAAAAGGAACACACTTTCCTTTTGCTTCAAAGTCTACCAAATGAAAACTCTTTGGTGGGTTGGGTAAATTAAGCCAGAGTAAAATATTTTACCTTCAAGATAGATTTTTTTTTCCACTAATATCATTTCTAAGAAAAGAGAAGTTTCCACGAGTTTTCCTTCAGAAAAAATCTCCAAATTCAAACCCCATCTCCCCAATATAAAAGGTCCATCTTTTCTACCATTGCCTTCATAACTAGCAGATTGGCAAAAATGGCACTCATAATCAGTCATCGTGATCACACTAGCTATGCTTTAGCCTTTAGGTCATCAAGTGCTATCCTCTGTCAAGATATTCCTATTGCCAGGGTATTGATGCATTCACACACATTCAATTAATCATAACCATTCATTGAGATTAAATGTCTTATATAGTTTATTTTATAAATGTATGTCCAAAAATGTAAACCATATATATGTATATCCAATAGTTTAAACTCGTGCTTACGGGAATGTTTGAACGTACGGAATCCATTTCCAGTCTGACTTAACCTACTGTTAATATTATCACAAAAAAAAAAGAATTACTAAAATTAATCTTTCACTCAGTTACTAGTTCTTAAAATAAAATTTACTGAATTCAATCTTCATAAAAAAAAATTGATATTATCTTTAACTTAAAATTTTTAAAACAATATAGATATTGTTGACGAGGTTTCGATTAGGAAGAGATTCCCAGTAGCCTTTAATCATATAAAACATATCATGTTCCAAACAACAACTAGCAGTGGACTTTGCCACACACAGAGCACATCATTACAGAAAAATCCAAGAGGCAAAAATGTTTATCTTGTCTGTCATCGTGTCCGTTCATTTTTTGTTTTAAAAACAGAGATATTATCTGTAGGATGGTAAATATATAGTATGAAACTTTTTGAGTGATTGTTTAACATATTTACCATGGAGTTTATCATCATAGGCCAGTTAGTGCATTGTTGACCAATGTAGATAAGTTGGCCTACAAGCATGATTTTGACATGCTATTGATGCTGTGTTCTTCAGCTGACTCCAAACCACTATCATCAAATTTAAAGAAATTTTATTTTGAGTGGATTAATAGGCTTAGAAATGTAGATCCATCACCTAACTATAGAAGCTTCTCCGTTGATTTATACTTCCATCTGGTCTACCACACTCTATTTCCAAAAAAAAGTTTGTTACAATTACTACAATCTTTGACTTCGACACCTAGGATTACTAGTGCTAATTATTCTCATCATTTTTTAGTTTACCTTAAAAGGGAAGTCAAACTCTACAATAATCGATAAAGCCAGCGTAAATCAAACATTAACATTTTTCTCTTTCTTTAATTTCAAGATCATTGTCACTTCTTACAAACCAAAACTAGATTGCAAATTTATTATGTTTCAAGATTATAACGTTCAACGCTGAGGATTAATGAAATAGTAACCCAATCCCGTAAAAGTTCATACGTATCTTTATCTTTATTTTTATTTTTGTTTATGATATCTCTGTTTTATTCCTTTTCTCTCAATAATGGATATATTAATATTCATTTTTATACTCTTCTAAATTTTGATGAAATACTTTTTACCACAAATACGAACGATAACAACTAATAAAAATAATATCAAAATGACATATTTTTTTAATGTTATTATAATTTATATAAATTTTATGCTAGAAACAAGAAAGTATACAAATAAGTATATTTATTTTTGTTACTAAATTAAGGATTTACGTTATTGAATTCTCAGAAATAAGAGTAATATTTTTTATATGACAGAAAGTAAAAAAGATATAAATATAAAAATAATTTAATTTAATGAAATTGAATTTTGTATTCACATCAGTAGAGACATCGTAGCAAAAAAAGTTATTTAAACTATAAGAATAAAGGTTTTAAAGGATAGTCACTATATGTGGATCTAATGAATTTCAAATTATGAGCCAACTCAAATATAATAAATATGTTTAATACTATTTTCAATCTTAAAACTTTGTGGATTTCTTTTTATGTATTACTTACCTCACTCATTTTTCTTCTAACCTCACCCTTCAATTCCTAATTAATACCTATCCAGTGAGAACGGATTATTACCCAATGCTAATTTATTTTTCATCACTACTTTCAATGAATAAGATCATAATTTACATTGTCTTCCATTCAAAAGCATGCACGGACTTTTTGTACCAGTTAAGAAAACCAAGCCTCAAACTGGATTTCTGCATATATTATTATAATTCAGCATTTATCTATTTCATTAATTAGATAAAACAAATATTAGGACTCTTCATGTTATATCCGTACTTAATGAAATGATGAAATAACGTTGCTGCTTTTACATAATACAAACAAGGTAGTCTCGTTTTTATTGGGTTATAATGTTAGAGAAGAATTTAGTTTATTAAATTTTTCATTATCTCAAACGTTAAATTGTTAGTACTCACATTGAAGAAGCAATTTGTTCATTTACCTTTTTAGTTTTTAGAATTTTTTTTTGAATTACTTAATAGTTGATATCATTTGTACTGTATAATACGGTCAATTAGTATTGAGATGCGCAAATAAATCATCACCAAGATCGAATAGTTAAGAAATTAAACTAAACAATTTAAGGTGAAATATAATTATTAATAATTGGACTGAAATTAGTTTGTTAAGAAACGCCATTATTAACATGTTCAATGACGATCTCATTCGTAGTAAATTATGGGTGTGCAGGAAGCAATTGTTTCTAGACTAGAATTTTAGATGGGCCTAACCTATGGGCCGTGGTGGGTTTTCCCGCCATAAACCTTTTCTTTCTCACCCTGCAAATGCAAGACAACCGCCGGTGAAGACAAGAAGAATCACAATTGAAATTGAAGTGGGTGCCGTAGAGAAATGTTGCAAACCCTAGGAGGCGTAACCCCTCGCTTCGTGAATCGGTCATGGCTCCGAAACCTGACGGTGCGTGCAATGACATTCTCTTCCTCCTCCGATTATGGAGACCAGTCACGTGGTGGCCTTCCTCGCTTCTACTCCGAAATTCTTCCTCCTTCCAAGGTATTCATTTTCTTCTTCTTTCTCTCGGCTTTTTTTATGACTCTTTCATATTACTACAGTCATGTTTACTGCGCGAGTCCTTATCGATTCCACTGTTTGTAATTTCAATTTGTAACCAGTTCCAGTTAGCAACCCCTCGTTTGTCACTATCTTTGTCGGGTGTAATTTATAAGCAGCACTTAGCTTCATGCAGCTAAGGCTTAGGCAAAGTTCGTTATTTGTGTTTGGAAAAGGCCATTTTAACGGCTTGCTGACATTTCTTTTTTCAATGTTCCCCTTCTAAACTGTAGTTCTATTCACTGTGCCTTATATAGTTTGATTAATGATAAAATCTTCCGTTCTTTTCAAACAGTTTTGACCACTACGTTTTCGCTCAGCCTTCTTCTTTTCAGCTCAGCGCCTTTTTCTGTTTTGTTTCTGTTTCTTTTCTTATTGTTTATATACTCCTTTTTTGCTCTCTATTTCCGTGAGAGAATAAGAATGCAGTGTTCAAGTGTTCATTTTTTTTTCTGTTCATCTTTCTGGTATTTTCTCTCTTTTCTGCTTTACTTCTTGTTTTCTTTTCAGTGAAAGATTATCGCGTGGATACAAAGGAAGCTATTTTTCAAATTACATACCATCTTTTTAATTAAAGATATGTTTATTGTTTTATTTAGTTTTACCTGGGAAAATGCAGGGTAGTGTTATACGCGTGCAAGGTGATGAATTTTGGCATATGACAAAAGTACTGAGGTTAAGCACCAACGATAGGTAATTCTGATTGATGATTGCTCGTTAATTAGATAGGCCATTCCTTGAAGTTTGATATTAATTTCGCTTTCTTTCTTGAATTAAATCTAATTTATTCATAAAAATTACGTTAGTTTTTTTTTCCTTATGACAGAAACCCGATTCATTTTATCTTTTTTTTTTCCTTAAATTTTTATATGATAGTAATTGTAATTTCCGATGTCAATTAGGAAGAGGTATAAAGGCATTAGTAAATCACGGTAGATGAATGTCGAACGTCTTGTCTGCACAAATCTTGTAGGGTAGTGTCTCTTAATAATTTATTAGTACTGAAAAAGGTGGATGAGAACGGAGTTGCTTTGATAGTTTATTTTCAATGATTTATGGAAAATATTTTGCTAGCCTGCATCGTTTATTTAGACACAATTTTCTTTGGTACTAATTCAAGGGATGCAAAGGAAGAGATAGTTCTTACTCATTTTTTTAGCACTACAGTTACAATCTGATCTGAAGAAGATTTTTGTTGATGATCCTAATTATGCTGTTCAAGGGTACAGCTGTTCAATGGAAAAGGAGGTCTTGTAGAAGGATGCATACAGGACATTGATCGCAGTGGGCTTGATTTTGTTGCATCGAGTGATTTGATATCAATACCTCCACAAAATACACAATTGCACGTGTTTGCTGGTTTTGGCAAGTTCTTGTAGTCTTTTACCAAACTACAACTACTGAATAATTGCTGCATGTTTTGTACTATTTAGTTCTTACAACCAAATTTTCACTCATTGAGAACGATATCTGTCTAGGTACGCTAAAGGGTGGTCGTGCAGACTGGCTTGTAGAAAAGTGCACAGTACGTTTCAGTGATATCTTGAGATTTTATCTGGTTAGACTTACAATGTGTTCTGGTTCTTTTCTTTTATTCATGTTTAAATGCGATAGGAACTTGGAGCCAGTAGTGTAACTCCTCTATTGACTGAACGTTCTCCATCGATATCAGAAAATCGGGTGGACAGATTGGAACGTGTCATTTTAGCAGCATCCAAACAATGTAACTATATTTTTACTTTCATTTGAGATTATACAATTATTATACTCCCGTCGGAATTTTCTTTGATTCATTCTGACTGAAGTGAATTTTAAACTTGGGTCTAAGACGGCACTGTATTTTGCTTTTGTTGGTGAACCTTGCATTTTTGCCTCTTTTGCAGGTCAACGACTGCATGAAATGGTTCTGAAAGATCCTATAGAGATTAATGACCTTTTGCACCTTGTGAGCTCTCCATTTCGTACTACCTAGACTGAAATTTATGCATGAATTTCAATTCCTTGAGAAGAATTTTAACCAGTACATTGTGATAACCTCCTTTAATCAGTGATTTGTTTGTAATTCTGGATGTCTATGCTCTTCTTTCTTCGTGCTTTCCTTTTTCCTTCCTGTAAATTCCGAGTTAAACAAGGGATTTGATCCATGTCTTATTTGTTGGCTATTTAATTGATATACATGATTACATAATAGAATTACTGAACTTATTATGCTGATGTCATTAATTAGCTCGGTCTATTTTCTCTCCCTTAGATTGCACAATCAAAGCTAGCTCTTGTTGCGACGGCGAAAGCAACTCCTGTTCTTAGTGCATTGACGTCATTGGAAAAGGAAACCAGTGGCTTAATAATTATTGGACCAGAAGGCGGTTAGTATATGTTTATTGCAGTTCAATTTCACCTTTTTGTTTCACCAAATGTCTAGAAATGATGGGAAGTTCAAATAATTAGATAATAAATTGAGGTTGGCTGTGAGCCTGAGGTGAATTCTCCCTCTCATATATACCTGTTTTCTTCTCAATCGAACTGACGCTAGTTTATGTTGCCATGGGGTTCTCCAGATTTCACCGAGAAAGAAACAAAAATGATGATGGAAGCAGGTGCTACAGCTGTTAGTCTTGGACCTCATCGTCTTCGAGTTGAAACTGCCACGATATCACTTTTGGCAACTGTGATGTTATGGTCTGACTCGCTGCAAACTTCGGTCAGTTGATTCCTCAGTGTAGGTTGGTCAGGCATGATTATGTTTTAGAAACAGAATATATATTTTGTTTTATTTGTCTTTTAGATTAATTTATGGCAACAGATATAAAGCTGTAAAGATTTTGTAGAACTTTTCCTTCTCTATTTGATAGAATTCACTGTGGCCATCTCTATTCATTAATCCAACTGTGGCAAGGGAATAATTTGAAGACAAATCGGGTAATTCTGAACAAATGTATTTTCTATAATGGATAACACGTGAATTTATTAGTGACTTGACTTGGGGTATAATTAGATCATTTCTCTTGCCACCTTCTGAAATGTCATGTTTTAATTATATCTAAAGATTTTTATCCCATTCTCTCTCGATTTCTCATTTCATCAAGTTTGTGTTTGCTATATTATTTAAATTTAAAGTTAAATGTCCTATTTGGTATTCCGGATCAATACCACTCCTCATTTATGCATCATAGGGCATAATATTGTATGTTTATAAGGTAATTCAACGTAATTATTGACTTTTGCTGTTCTTTCAAACCTCATTGCTCAGCTATCACTTTTGATGTGTGGCCAACAATATTATAACAAAGTAATTCATTTTAATTTATTAATTTTCTTTGTGTGGATATCCTTATTTTTGTCTGAACTTAGCATGTTTTATAGCCGAAAAAGACTAGTCTCTGGAGCATCATGATTCATCTAAGAGGTTCATTTCTCGTGAAAAAACATGTCTCTTATTATTAATTACCCATTTAAGGTTTTAAAGATAAATATGAAAGAGAAAATAAATATTTAAAAACAAGTATAAAAGATGAAGTTAAAAAAAAACAGCTATTAAAATAGTAAAATATCAATATAAGAATGAAATTGTAGCATTTTCAATCCTCCGTAACTATATTTAGTAATTATTTTAACTTTTCAGTAAATAATATTACAGTGATAATTATCTTGAGTAGTTCTATAATGGATAGTCATGTCAATAAATTTACTTAGTTTGCAAGTTTAGCTGTTAATAGATTTGTGTATTGAACACAAAAGTTATGACATTTAATTTGGTTTTTATGTTTGATTTTAAATATTATATCTTATGAATAAAGTATTATAAATAGCTGAAGACATGTCAGTGTAGAAGAAAAGAATTTTAATTGAAAAATAACATATTCAGTCTTTTAAGATCATTCCAATCTTTATAAGATAATATTAAAAGTTATATTTAATTGCTCTTTCAACAAAAATAAATTTTTTATAGAGATATTGACATTTACGTCTAATGGCAACAGGGTCATGTATAGATAGGCAGTTGCTCTCTCCACCACCACAGAATGTTTCCTGCATCATTCCATATTAATTTTGTCTTTCTCTAAAACGGATGTCAATATCCGTTTCACTTTCAGTGGATATTGACGTCCGTCTGTTCACATATTTTTAATTTATTATTTTTATTTAAAAAAAAAAAAAATCTTCAACGGATGTAACGACGTTTTAATAAAATTTTTAAAACTATTTTAATTATTATTTAAATAATAATATATAAATTAAATTAATAATAATTATTTTATTAAATAAAATTAATTCATAAATAATTAAGTAATAATTTTAAATTAATTAAATAATATTTATATATTAATTTAAAATATAATAAATTAAAAACTAAAAATTTAAAAAGAAAAAACTTCATGGATGTTGCCACATTCGTTTTAATAAATTTTTAAAAACGATTTTATTATTTAAATAATAATACATAAATTAAATTAATAATTATTATTTTACTAAATAAAATAAAATTAATTTATAATTAATTAAATAATAATTTAAAAAAAAAATATTTATATATTAATTTAAAATATAATAAAATAAAAAACTAAAAACTTTAAAAAGAAAAAACTTCATGGATGTTACCACATCCGTATCCGTTTTAATAAATTTTAAAAAAGTATTTTAATTATTATTTAAAATAATAATACATAAATTAAATTAATAATAATTATTTTATTAAATAAAATAAAATTAATTTATAAATAATTAAGTAATAATTTAAAAAAAATTAAATAATATTTATATATTAATTTTAAAACTTAAAAAAACTAAAAACTTAAAAAAAAAAAACTAAACGGATGTGAACAGATGTCGACATCCGTTTAAGAGAAAAGAAGAAAGTGTAGGATATTTTAAAATATAAAGGATAGTTTTAGAATTTAAAAAATGTTTGGTGGTGCAGGAAGCAATGTGTGGTGGTGTAGGGAGTAACCCTTGTATAGATAGTGTATATCCTACCCTTATCTATAACCAAAAATTTGATTTGTTATTTGGTATGTTATCATCAAACATTAGTTTAAAAAAAACTTAGTTGTTTTCATAATATCGAGATATTTAAGAGAAGGTAATTTATACATTTTAAAATAAAATCTTAAGTAAAATTAAAAAAAATGTAAAATATAATGTAAATTAAATTAGATATAGATTAAACATGAAAAACTTTTACAAAGAAAATACAAACACTAATATGATCTTCATCTAAACTCTAAAGAAGTACTCTTTGTTTAAAAAATCACTACAACCTAAAATAAAATCACCAAAACCTCTTAAAACTCTCCTTAAAGTGTTCTCTAAAATATAAATAGTCAAATAAACTTACTATAAAAAAAAAGTCTACACTAAAAAAAAACTAAAAAACTATAATATATTTATTTCGACTTCCCTTAAAAAAATACAAACACATATAACTAAATATATTTATATGTTAATTAACTTTTATTTAATTAACATATAAAACTTATTATATTACATTTGTAAATAAAACCACCATAGTTTTATTAATTTAAATATTAAAAAATTTAAAATCATAAAATTAAAAACAATGTTACTTGTGTATTTCTTAATTTTATTTTCAAACATATACGTCAACTCCTTAATTTAAAAAATAATAGAAGTAAAAATGATTGTAACTTAAAATATTCTATGATTTGTCGAATTAGGTATAAGATTTTCACAACATGACGACATTAGATTTTTCTCTTGGTTTTTTAATGAGTTAGTCCCTACAAAAGCTAGTCCACACGTCTTGCTCTGCCTCATCTCATTATCCATTTGGATAACTCTTAGATTCTTGGTTGCTTAACAAGAGACATTGAAGACAAATAAAAATATCCAATGAGTTCAATTGGGCAAAGCATATTGATGGCACTAACCGTTACACTAAACAAGTATGCTTCATCTAATTTGCAAGCAGTTCATAGAACACAAGCAAAAGCAGCACACACATCCAATCCAACCTTAAGCACCAAATTGGAATTGGGAAGAAGAGGCCTTGTCTTATCCACTCTAATTGCCACCACCCAAATACCTGACTCTAGGACTCAGCTTCTTCAAAGTACACTTTTCTCTTTACTCTTCTTCTGTTATCACAACTTGTATCAGTCTTGCTAACATCATAATTTTTTGATGAAATTATCACCAGAATATCAGAAGAAATCAGAGGAAAACAAGGAGAAAAATGACAAAGAGGTAAACTTATCACTAGCTGAGTTCCCCCACTCATGCATTTGTCTTTAGTGTACAATACATGAATAAGGTGTGTGTTTAATTTTGTATGACATTGTGTGCAGAGGCTGGATAGTTATTACAAGCGAAATTACAAGGATTACTTCGAACTGATGGAAGGAACACTGAAGAGAAGGGATGGGGGGGAAGTTTCAGATACAGAAAAGGGTATCCTTGATTGGCTTCAAAAAAACAAGTGAAAGGTTTTCTTGTTTTACTTTTCAATGGTTGCTCAGATGACACAGAATTTGCTTTTGTAGACCGTAGCTCTACCTATGGAATTGTACACTAGAGATCCATTTAGGAACCCTGTACACTGTGATTTACTGTGTCCTTGAAATCCTCTGAGTACAACCTTTTCAGGTGATTCAATTAATTAGTTTACTTTGACATTGGTTGGCATCACATTCTTCATTGTCTCCCACAATTCCAGCTTTGTGGGATTTCTTTTGATTTGGTTTTATCTTGTGGGGTATTTGGATATGCTGGCAATTTTGTTCTTGCAAGTTGCGTCACTGAACAGGAGAACCAATTAACTGTAGCATAATAATAAGATAAGCATTTCACTGCATTGCCATTACTTGTTCAAAGCACAAGAAATGTTATTGGCAGGCCAAGGCCTTAAAGTCTTCCCTCAAAAAGAAGTCTGTGACTAAACTACGGAATGATTTGGTAGTATGGTCAAACATTACTTTTAGGTTCACCAATCCAAATTCCACATGCATTCTATGCTCGCAGTTTGTAGTTAAAGCCAGATTTAATTTTAAAACTCTTATAATGAACTTTGCTTCTAAGAATTAATTTCTTTTACCAATGCTTCCAAGTTATAATTTGAAGTCAAATCTCTAGCCGGCTTCACCTGTACAAAGGGGTACCTTCCTTCAATGTTTTGTCTGTAGTAACACTGTGAGGGATCAAATTTCAAATTTCATGGTTAAATGATCTTGTCCTCAAGGTTAATATGAGAGTCCTGTGTCCTATTTGTGAAGGCCAGATTGAACAGTGAAAATTTAGTACCAGTTACCAAAATAAGAGTCTACACTTCACCTTTACTTTCAAGGAAGAAAATAAAATTCGTTTGGGATTTGAAGTGTGGGTTTTGACTAAAAGGTAATTTTTCCTGCTAAACTTTTTCAATGTTACTCTCTAAATGGGCAAAAAAAAGCTATTACACTTCACTTTTACTGCATTATAAAATAGAATACCAGTAACAGTATACGCTTTGCTTCAAACCATGAAATAGAATTATGCAGTGATGCAATATTCGCAGTGTGTATGTAATTCAAGTCATGGGAGAAAGAAACTAATACAGGTAGAAGACAAAAAAAAAATCTGTGATTTAGCTTAGTTTTATGGGATACATAATTGAATGCTATTAGTGTTTTATAAATCAAAAAGTTAATTGCATATTACATAGAAATTTGTGAGAAATCAGGTATAGTTTCAGACTATACAATAAATTATCATGTCCTTGGCACATAGCTTTCAATCCTCAAGAGTACTGACATTGTCCAGAGAAATGGAAACATCCAAACTAAATTGGCCATCATCAAATAAATATGGGATGAGACAATAAACTTGTTGGAAGCAACGAAGCACCCTCCTTACCCTCTTCCAATTTACCCTCTTCCAATGACAGCGGGGTTTGGTTTGGGCGGTGGTTGGAAGAACACAAATGTTTCCCCCCACAACCTTTTTCGTTCTTATCCGTTTATATCAAATGCAGCAAGCCACGAAATATCTTCACTTTTTTTTTAATTATTTTCTCTCTCTCTCTACAATTTCATTTCTCCTGCATGTTTAACTTTTCATTATCAACACTACCATTGTCTAACTTCAAAAAATTACTCTGTTATTTAGTAGTTATTATTTAAAACTGGATAGGTCATATCAGTAGTGTATGAGCCAAACTACTCTTTAAAAAAATGAGTTGAAAAAAAAATTACATCGAAGAAAAGAAAAGATTATAATTTTGTGATCCTAGATTGTGTTGGTATCTTCTTTAGCTTTGTTGAAGCTTTTTGGATTCATGCAAGATATTTTGGCCCTTTCATTTTAATAAGAACTAATTAGGAATAAGTAAAGGAATAAAAAGTGAAAGGCAGAATTGTGGATGACATAAAGTCCTATATATGACAGTTTCCAAGCAGACAGAGTTGGAGGGAACAAGACCACACAAACCAACATCAAATATCATATTGTAAAAGATGATCCTTCCAAGGGAAAATAAAGTTGACAAATTAAACAAAATGGGGGCATGTTACTTTGGGTCAGGAAGATCACAGGCAGGATCTCCAGAGCTTGAAAGAGATTTTGAGATAGACATGCCAAATATTCCAACATCAACCTTAAAACCCATCCCTCCTCCTAACACTCTTAAAGTCCCTGTCTCTTTTTCATCATTCTTTAATCATGGCTACAATAATTACCAATATAAAGATTCTGCTTAATCAAATGTAAATGAAACCCGATCCTACCTACCTCACAAAAGTATCACGTAACCTAAATCTGAATGATCGTTTTGCTTCATTACTTAAAAAATGCTTTATCCGGTTGAATTAAACTCGTTTTGGTTTCTTCCTCACTCCTTTCACGAGTGAAAAGTTTCTTTTTTGTTTGTTTCTGAAGCAAATGAGATTACTGAGTTCATATTAACATTTTGTATTTTAAATTAAAGATTATTGCTCTCCTGGTTCACCCTGAAGCGAATTTAGATATAATATCTGTTCCTCTTAATAAAGCAAAATATTGCATTTATAATTGAATATTTGAACCAATTGAATGTTGTTAGTGCTGCATTTATATTGAGCGTCGGGCTTCATGGAAACAAAACACATATATGAACAGCCTGCCTTGCAAATGTAATCATCATTCATTCACAACAAAATAAGATTTATAAAGCTAAAAAGCAAACAAAAAATAAATCAAACATGTCTTTTCATGTTTCCCACTACATTAACGGCTACAAAAGGAAAAAATAAGAGAAAGGTACAGGGTCCCTTTCAACACCGCGATTCTCCATCCATTGCAGAGACAGCCATTAGCAGAACCGACATATATATATATATATATATATATATATATATATATATATATATATATATATGTATGTATTCACCTTATTCCCATTCTTTTCCCTCCATACCATCTGTCAAACAAGGAATGCATATTAAAAAGATCTCAATCATAACCAAAAGTTAGAAATCTGTTTTCTTCATGTACACAAAAGAAGAAACTTACTTGCTGCCTTCAACTTCATTTTCTGATTGTAGGAAACCGAAGTGTTCTTCTTGGAATGACGATCTTCCCTGAAAGAATATAAATGGTTGTAGTCTTTTGAAGAAGTGTAAAATGGTGAAATAAAAATGGTGCAAAGTCAAGTACCATAAAATAAGTTGCAGAAAAACCTTGTGAATAATCAACCACACTCCCTACAGATGTTTGTTGGTTGCCCCTTGTAACATTGTCCTGCAAATTTTTTCAAGAATCATGAGTGAGAAAACACATTCAAAGGAAGAAATAACATGCAAGCTCAAAAGACGAAGCATACAGTGGAAAAGTCAAAGACAGGAGAGCTAGCAGTGTCATGAAGAAAAGTGAGATGTTGATCCTCAAGGTGTTGATTTTCCTTAACTTTCTGCTTCTTTTTACCACTCTTGGCCAGCTTGACTGCCTTGGAAGCTGAATAGAAGCAACCATTGACATCTTCTTTGAAGTAAGAGTCGTAGTGTGGAAAAAGAGGAGGTCCAGAAGAAGCATCAGAAAGCATGGACAAATCCTCCTCCCCAGAATCTTCACCTTTGAATCTTTTGTCCTTGTGTTCCTCTTCAAAGAACCCCTCAGTTCCACCCTGATGTGAAGAAGCATTCTGGTTAAGGAAAGATTGCTCCAGGTATAGAGTCCAACCAGACTCACACCCACTACTTCCAAGTTCTGAACCAAATGTGTTCATCTTTCAATCTTTAGTTTTGTTTTTCCTAGTATATAGGAAAATATAGTGGTTTTTCCAATTTATGATGAAAGAGTTGGTGTAGTGCCAAAAGGAAGAAAAGAATGAAAGAAATTATGAAAGTGTTGCAGAGGCTATTAAGGGAATGGCAATGTGGTTTTGGTTTGGGGAGCAATGTCCACAGAGGGAGAGACACCAAGTTGTACTGAAAGAACAAGAGTGGATATGAGGTTGAAAAGAGCATAGAGAATGAGAGTGAAATAAATGGCAGACTCGTTTTGTCCTCACTCTCCTCTCTCGTTCGGCTTTGTATGCAAATGAGTAAGTGCCAGTTGGGTGAGCCACACCTCTTTCACATGCTAGACAGCAAAGCACTGTGTAAGTGTACCCTCTTACCAGACCCAAATTACCCTCTTCACAATCAAAATACTCTGCATCTCTATTTCCTCTGTATACACCTTTTTCATTCAAATTAAACATTATATTTTTTACTCATCAAAAAATTTAAACACATAAAAGAAATTAGTACTATTTAATTAATATACAGCACTTCAAAAGTGATCAAGCTTTATATACAAGTGCATCAATGGAGAGACTGTGAAAATGTTTTGGGGCATAGTGCAGTTGACTATCATTTTATGTATCCACATGCAATCACATTCTCAATCCTTTTCTCCTTTCCAAAACTTTCCACTGCCAGGATTTACATAAGCATGTGGGCACGTGTGCATTGAGTTTGCCTTACAATCTTTGCATTCAAAAGGACAGCCTTCAACGCGTAACTATTTCAAAATTCATTATAATATTCTTTATATATCGTTTCGATAAATCATCAAGTTCTTCAATTTATCTTCTTTTGCCTTTTAAAATTGCTTTCATACTTTTTATATATAACGTATCTTTCTTTTATTTAAAACATTCAAATCCGTCAGCGTTTATCCAAACTTCCAATGTTACGTACTATTTAAACACATGTTTGCACCTGTACATGCACTTCCATCTAAATCCCGCCTGCATTTTTTTTCTACTTAGATAAGTGTATTGTAAGACGTGGTATAATAATTCATAAATCATAAAATCATAAATAAATTTCACCAATACAACACAATTTTATAAATAAATTCAAATATATATATATATATATACACACATATATAATATTGGAATTGTTAAAATATTTTTCATTTTAAATATCAATTCAGTCCACTTTATTTATAAATTGAGAGCAACAAATGAATATAAATTCAAAATATGGATAATGATTCTTAATCTTAGCTATTTAAAAGGTGTTATGCACGTGACGATGGTCAAATAATAGAAGTACTAGCTAGGTACTATTAGACGACTGCGAGACAATTTAAATAGCCAGAGAAAAGATACAGAAGAAGCCTAATCTGTATTATTTAATTATTGATAGAATAGATATAAATAATATTATTTAACTATTACTTTTGGTTTTAGTCCTAAAGAACATAGTTGCGTTAATATGATTCAATATAGCTGAATCTTTAATTAAAGACATAAGTTTAGTAAAAACAAAACTCAGAACATATTGAAATGATAATATATTGTATAAATATTTTAACATTAAAAGTGAAAGCATTATCTTACAATAATGAAATTATTTCTTAAAATTGTAAAAAAAAATAACATAAAGAAAAATTAGAAATATTACAAATCTTGTAAAACCTCATATCATAACTTAAGAACATAAATTTAAAATATATATTGTTTTGACATCACATTTAAAAACAATTACCTGAATTAGTTTTTAAAGATATTTTGATATATATATATATATATATATATATATATATATATATATATATATATATATATATATATATCTGTCACCGACGCCAGCTCTTAAATTGAACTGCTAAATATAATTTCCTGATACTGTATGATCAATAAATTATAATTGGTCTTATGATGATTATATTTTATAATTACCATAATTTTATTTAAATACATAAATATTATTGCTAATAAATAACAAAATATTAATGTATAAAATAAAATAAAAAAACAAGTTTTAATATATTTCATTTTATATAGCTCAACTAATAGAAATTATAATCAATTCTATTCTTCAAAACATACACTATACAATTTGACTCTTGAGTAGACTTTTTTTTTTCAACTTTTAGAAAGTAAGATGCAATCAAAATTTTGTTTTTATTGATAGATAAAAAGTTGACTCAAAAAAAATTACTAAAAATATTAATTTCTGTAAAGTTAATATTATATATATATATATATATATATATATATATATATATATATATATATATATATATATATATATATATATATATATATATATATATATATATATATATATATATATTGAAAATGATATATCATGGACTCCACTAGATCCGTGCATATGTTCTCAAATTTAAAATGTTTATTATAAACAAATTTTTAAGTAGTGACAAATTATTATCGACAACAGCCAATTCGTTTGTAAGCTCAAATTTAGGAATAAATTTTACAATTTAATTTACAAATGGATATTTTGGTTAATAACTTATGATTATTGTTATTAATTACTTAAGTCATCAACATTATTAATTGATAAATAACAATTTATATTATTAATAGACGGTTTTTTCGATAACTTATCATTACCATAATCGATGATTAAAGTCATCAATATAATCCATCAATAAATTACATTATTTATTGTTGACGATATTTTTGTTTGTAACATATGATTACAATTATTTACAATCATTTTACCTCAATAAATCCATTATATATTTGGACAACAAATTTTTCGTTTAATATACAAGTGTTTTTTGTATGTTAAGAAAATATGAGTTAAAAAAATAGCAAAAAAGAGAAGAATAGGAAGAGGAGGATAAGGTGATGCACTGAGGGGTTGATGGTGATACAGAAAAGGGGTGCGCTAGTGATATGAAGGTGAAGGACTTCTGTAACTGTGGTTGTCACAGTTAGAAAAAGAAGTAGTGGAAGAGAAAAAGAAGAAACGAAGACAAATAAAAGGAAGAGGTGATAGTGGTGGTGTAACGACAACAAGGAAGAAATGAAATTTAAGAATAAGAAGAATGAGACTCAATAGCGTGTTTTATGAATAAATGTTCTGATGACCTAAATTTATCAGTAACTACTTAATGATATTTATATCAGACATTTATCGACAAATTGTACAATTTGTTTATAAAATTTACCAACGATCATTTTATCAATAAATTTGTGATTATTGATAAACACGACTTATCAACTAACTTTTATTATTATTGATATATTGTGTTATGCAATTTTCTTTTATAGTGTTTATAGATAAAATAAATTATCAATGAAAACAATCTTTTTGAAGGTAATTAACTAAAAATCTTCTATAGAGACTAATTATTGAAAGTAAAAAAGTAATATATATATATATTAAGTTGTGTTTCCTATGAATTAGGATAAGATCAAATGGAATGTTGATCTGGTGCTCTACCAGTGCGGTCCATCATATGCTTAGATTTTAAGTTTGATTATTTTATTTTTATGTAACAAAAATGGATTGAGTAATAGAGAGAGGCTTAGCAGCCATGAAAGTTGAGCCACCCTTCACTAATATTAAATTTTTATACAATAGCCAAATGGTCAATGTTTGGTTAAAAATAATATTAATCAATCGATCTGAAATTATCTGTTCCAACATGGAAACTAGAATTAACGAAGCTTCCTAGTATTGATGAGGTTTTTTATTTTTTATTATCTTTTCAGTGAAAGGAGTTGGTGATCTATACTCATTATTGAAACACTAGGAAGCAACTAGAGGAACCTAAAAGAAGGCGTAAATAATGCAAATGCATACCACAAGAATTAATGCATGTGATATGCAAAGCTTTGGTGGCTTTTGTAGAAGAAAGTAATAACCAGTTACGAATCCAAAACCCTATTATCATCGTGCATTATATAGATGTCCAAACTCTTACATTAATATGTATATTTAGAGTAAAAAATGTAAACACTTGCTATATATAATTAAAATTTTAGGACAATGACCAGAATCCCTTTATGGTAATAATGGTGAAACCCAGCTATACGAGGGTTTTCAACATCTTTGGGGCATTAATATTTTGACCTAGTCCCCTTCCAAAGTGTCAACTTCCATTAGCTGGTAATTGGTAATAATGAAAGCTACACTGTTTTTCTTCTGTCAAAATGTGAACCTATATACCTTACTGCTCATTTTGGTGTTCTTCTATAATTTTCTCAAATATTATTCACTATTTCGCAGTCCGGAGTTAATGATAAATCCATGACAAAATGAGAAAGCTAAAATTTACATTAAAAAATGCGGGCTATCTAATGCGTTTGTGGCTACTACATGCCTACGCTGACAGCTGCTCAATGCTGCATCTCCACCTTTAAAAATTAATACATACATTTCGGAGATATATTATTTAAAACAATAAATAATAAAAGAGTTTCTTCACTTAAATATTTTATTTTCCAGATCTATGAGAAAATCTTTACTCCCAACTACTTCACATTACAATACAAAAATTTACTTTTACGGACTAGAGAGAAAAAAATGAAAATGAAAAAACAAAATGTAAAGAAAACTTCTATAACCTATATATCAACACTAGGATTTAAATTGTGATTCCCTTCACGGTTAAAAAGACTAACTTCTCTATATGTTTTTAGTGATAATTATTAAAAAGTGGGTATGAAACTTCCAACACACTCCCTTCACCCCAAGGTATAAACATTTCGAGCGTGAGATTAGAATTAATGGGTGATCTGATAGTGGTCCGACAACGGTGGAACAGAATGCCCACATAGATCTCGCTAGGATAGGCTTTAACTTTTGACTCTGATACCATGTTAAGAAATGGGCTTTAAGACTAACTCAAACTCATAAAATCGGCTTGTAAGATGAGGTTTGTACCTCACTTATATATATTATAATTTGGCTTTATAACTAATCGATGTGAGACTTCCAACATAGTTAGGCTTAAAAACTCACTTTCAAATATGGTATCAAAGTCATGGTTGGAACCAATCCTAGCGAGATTTATGTGGACATTTTATTCTATCTGTTGTCGGGTCACTATAGGACCACCCAATTTCTATTATCACATTCGAGATTTCTATACCTCGATGTGAAGGGGGTGTGTTAGAAGTCTCACATCGACTAAAGATAAGACTATATTATAATATATAATAGGATGCAAACCCATCTTACAAATCAGTTTTATGGGGTTGAGTTAGGTGTAAAACTCATGTGCAAAAACAATTTTTCACTTTAATTGATTTCAGCCATATAAATGGGTTCTATGAGTGAATTTAAAAACAAACAATTTAAAAAAAAAGTAATTTTAAATCATTTTTAAAAGATATGTTTAGAAAATATTTTTTATACCATTTATACGACTAATAAACAAAGACAGATTTTTATGTGTTGTTGTGTGCACAACCTATTTAGTAACTTTTTCTATATTTCAAGTTTAGTTTTAACCAAACTAGAACGTGAGTTTCTAAATTGGTTGTGGAAAAAAGTTTACATATATATTTTTTCTCTATAATTTTCTTACTTTTGAAAAATAAAGTAACAATGCCTCGTAGTTTTGTATTTAAATATTTATCCATGTAAAAAAACACTACTTTGTAAATTTAATTGTTTTTTATGAAGATAAACTAAATTAATTTACTAAATTAAATATGTTTTGTTTTGTAATTTGGTTGGTATGAATAAGAGCCCAACATTCCCCATAGTATACTGCAATCCTGCACGAAAAATATATTTTTTACAATTATTTTGTAGGTAATGGTTTTATTAAAAAAACACACTATTACTCTTTAATATGTTGTCATATTATTTTATAACTTTAAAGTTTAATAAAAAAATTACTTTTATATTTATAAAAATAATTTAATGTTTTTATTCAATGTAGATTTTATACTTTTAAAAACCATTTAATATGATTTCTTCGTTCTATTAATATTAGCATTTCTTTTAATTTATTTTTGAAATTGAATAACAAATACGTAAAATAGACGAATTATTATATTAACTCATGTATCTACACAATATTAATAGATATAAATGTCGATCTAACACAAAATCACACTAACAATATAGAAACTATTGAATAGAAAATACATATAAAAAAATTAAATCATTATTATAAACATAAAATAAAATTTACTTAATTTAGGTATTGGGTCGAGATCAACTATTTAAGTTACCCTTTAAAGGATAACTCTATAAAGCACTCTCATATTAAAGTTAGTTTAACTTTTAATATATAACGGTTAATGCATTAGTAAATTCACCTAACCTACTTTTTACCTCAAACATTTATTTGAGTTTCGTTGTGAGCTTTTGATTAACGTTGACTTAATTACGACCCAATTGTGAGTAATTATACTTTATTTTTAAGTTAACAATCTAAAGTTAATCTATTCGGTCCAATTCATGGTGAACCAGTCTCTTTGGTAGCCAACTAGACTCGTCAACCTGCTCATCAAGTTGATGATTGACTATCCAGGCTATTATATGGATGGTCGGCCTGTTTGGTGACTGACGAGTCTTAGCAACATGTGCTTTGAGTTGTGGATGTGAACTTTGAATTATTGTCCATTTATCAAAATTAGTGCACGATCAGCATACCCATTTGATATTTGGATATGAGTCATTAATTTGTGTTTTGGGTTTGTACAATATAGACTAGACTCATTAGTTGACTATCTAAATAATAATTGACCACATAAGTTGTTATTATTATTAAACTTAAATTTTAAAATATAGATTGTTTAATCATTTAAAATTTAGATGACACAATAATATAACATTTGTTTTCATAATCTCTTCATATATAAAACTTTTTTTATATATTATTTTTTCTATTTCTATGATGACTCTAAAGCATCTCACATACTTTTAACAATATTACAATTCATAATTTTACGAAAAAAATAAAATAGTACACTTCTTACATTTTTGACATTTTTGACATTGTTAAATATTCAATTATTCATTAGTTATGGGTGGTGAATTCGGGTAAAATGGGTGATCATCAACAATTCCTAATATTATAACCAAGTTTTTAATTTAGGATATAATCATATAATATTATAGTTGGATTGATTTGTATACTTGACTATTTATTATATATAAAAAGAGAGAAAGGAAGAAATTTTAACTACAAAAATTTTCTTTTTTTACATTCACATTTTTTTTATTTTACTTATTTGTTTGAAGTCCACAATAATCATATTAAATCTAGTTAGTTCTGTTATTATTTGATATTAGTGTAGCATTGTAAAAATTAATTAAGTAAAACTCAATCCAAGAAAAACAATTACATAAAGTGACAATGTCTTTGTAATTACTTAAACATACATTAAAGAGTAATAATAGCAAATAAAGAAAACATAAATGCTATTTAAATAAAAAAGAAACCCACAAATAATAAATAAAAGGCGTGCGACGTATATCTTGAAAATATAAATTTAGTTTTTTTATAATTTATTTAATAAAATTTAACGTTAAATTGTTGTCTAACTATTAAATAGGTAAGTTTATTTTGATATAAAGTTATATTTGTATAAAATTAACCAAGATGTAATATTTGAACGTACGATTTGATCTGTAAAAAAAAATTATATATATATATATATATATATATATATATATATATACACGTGTATATTTATATTGAATCATGTAATATTTAGCCACACTAATTATCTTAATAGAATATAATTATAGTGTGATGACAATTAATAATTAAAACTTGCTTAATATTTTCTGGTGTGTTTATTAATTATTACATAATGCTTAGAAGTCAATTCTTTGTACGGCTAATTAAGTCTATTACATACGTCGGACTAAATCTCGTACGATGTAACAAGTGGAACTGGTCATGATGATGGGACCAGTCCTATGTTGTTTTTAAGCATCTTAAACGTTTAAACTTATAATCACCCCTAAAAAAAACTGGTCATACATTATTATGAACTAATACATTTTACAATTTAAAAATAATATTTTATTAAGTACTCAGATATTATTTTACAATTGAATACAGAACAATGAAAACATTAAAATAACCTAACAATTAAATTATTATTTATAAGAAGAATATATCTACATATGATATTATACTATATAACAACACTCACGTTCATTCAAAATTTAAAAAAGATACTTATTTTATTTATATTTTTAATACAAAAATCTACATTTTTATATATGTATTTTTTATTTAGTAAATGATATTTTATATCTTTAACGATGTGAAAAGAACATTCTTATTTCATTTATAAATTTTTCCTACGTACAAAATCTTTTCTATTTTTTATTCTTCGAATTTCTATTTAAAGTTCAATTAATATGTCAACGTAGAATAAAAAAGGAAAAGTAAATGTGATGCTATTAAAAATACAATAAACAACAATTTTAAATTAAAAAAAATAAGTTTGATCATTATAATTTGTGGACAGAAAACTAACTTATCTTCTTTAAAAAACTGATATGTAAAAACTGAAAACTTATTACAAAGATTGAAGTAGTCTTCAATCTTCAAACAAACTAAAGATGAAAACACGAAAAAAATTAAAAAATAATAATTTCAGAGAGAAAATATATTTTTAAATAATAAAAATCATTTATAAAAATTCGATTTATATTTTAAAGTTTTATTACTAAAATGATTAAGTCTCCTGGTTTTTAATACACTGTTAATTTTAAAATACTATTTTTCTAAGCTTTTACCACTTATAAATTTTAATATAATATATAAATTATTTTCTCTAAGACATAATATTACTTTATTTGTAAATTATAATATCGTATATAGACTAGATATAACTATATCAACTTAACATACTTTAAAGTATACTTTTATTTAATATATATATATATATATATATATATATATATATATATATAATAAAAATGATAAACGATGAAAAAAAAAATTTATTGGTTGAATATGGGTATAGATATGAATAATATGTCAATTTTTTCATTTTGTATTAATTTTTCTTTCATATTTGGTTTTTAACTTATATTTAAGAAATAAATTTGATTATTTATTTTTCTATCATGTTTATTAAAATATTATTTAATATTTTGTTTGATTATATGATTATAATCTTATAAATATAAACTAATAATTAAATAAATGACAAAACAGTTATTAAAAAATAAAACTGATGAAATACATGCTTCAAAAGTAAATTATGAAATTAAGATATACAAAAGTTAACATAATTTATTTAAGGGGTTTGCTAACTTATGTAACTTCTTTGAGTATAGTAAATTTTAGTTGACAAAAATAAATTATGGATTCTAAATTTTAAGGTTAAGGGTATTTAAATAATTTCTAATTTTTTTTATTTTGAATTAGAAATAAAATTTTTTAAAATATTACTGTATTTAAAATATGTTTTTTTATGAATGAGAGTATTTTTGTTAACTAAAATTTAATACTTAAGAAGTTACATAATAGTAAACTCCTTTATTTAATTAAGTAGTTGAAAAAGTAGTTTAATAGTTTAAATTGTTGTCATGGATGAGTGTTGGAAGACAAAGGGTAGATATGTATTTATGTCGTTTTCAATATTTAATTTAAATAATTATATATTATTTATATTTATATTTTTATGAGCAAATATAAGGATGATATATCAAAATAAAACAGGTTTGAACAATGGTTATGAGATCGAATTTATTCTTTATCCTTAAATAACATGAATGAAAAAATCACCACTACAATTAAAAGAAAACGTGATATTACTTTTTTAAAATCAACATTTTTTATTTATAATCTTGTTATATAATTGATTTTGGATCTAATTGTTATTTCAAAGCATATCCGAATATGGCATCCATCATCAAGCGACTAACTTATAAAAAATAAAGTAAAACCAGTTACTAAAATTCATAATGTGTAAACTTAAAACTTAAAGATCTATCTCAAGTTTATAATTGAATATATGGTTCTCAGTGGAACATATTATTACATAATAATTCAGACGAAGAATAATGTGGGTATTGGACTATTGGATTTCGGTTTCTTTATTTTGGTCCCTTGCTCACTGTCTCAAATTCAAACCGAAGCCAAACTAAGAATACGGTAGTGAAATAGGTTGTTCCAAAATATAACTTTTTCCACCACTCCCATTGTCCATTCATAGATTACTTCAACAAATTCAATTTGTTTTTTTTTAAATGAAGTTTAATTTTCTTTCTGAACTAAATTATTAAGATGTTTTATACTGTTTAACTGAATTAGTTTGTTTAAGTTAATATTCTAAAATAAATATTTTTTCAAATGGATCATCATTCACTCACCCAACCATTTCTATGACATTATAAACAAACATGTAAATAATAGTTAGTTTTAATTATTAAAAGAGTGTGGGATAATCAACCGGACTCTTATTTAAGTCGGTCATTAAAACAAACCATCAGTTATAATATCACTGTTAGGTCTATTAAGAAGAAGGTTGATCGGAGAGACACAATATCATGATATATGAGTTAAATCATATAAGGGATTGACACCGCTTTTTTTTTTTTTTTAAATCTTAAGACGGGTCTTTAATCTTTATATAATACTCTATTTAGATTCACATTTGAATTTCCAATCGGGTTTATATTATATTAAATGCGGGTTTATGTTATATTAAATGAATGGAGAAATATGAGAAAGATATAAGTTAAGTGTTTTTAATTTATTGCAATCGAAAACGAGAAGTATAACTATTAAAACCTGATCCTTTTCAATAAGATAAGATTTTTATTATTTTTTATTAGTATTTAATTATTGTTGTTGAAGTAGTTTTAATTGTACATTATTGCTTCACCATGAAATATAGTTCTGTTCGGTGTGGTAAATGAAAATCATAATAAACATTATAAAAGGTTAGGTAAAACAAAATTGAAAAGAAAAAGGTTAAAGTATATGTGCAAATCATGAATGGCGAATGATTTTTTTATTTTATTTTATTTGTTTTACTCGTTTGCTTAAGTGGAAATGGTTGAGATTTTTTAACCCATAACTGTTTTAGCCCGCCCAATTTTGTCTTGGACAAAGGTAGAGAAAACCAGCCCACTGGCGAAAAAATATTTTCTTACAATTATGTAAAATATGGTAAACAAAAGTACTTTCGATTCCCATTTTATTTTTGTACGAAAGCATTGTTGTGTTTTTACCCCAATATTTTAAGATAGAATATGGCCAATAATTTAGATGCATGCATCATAAATTCGTTAATTTTTTCCTATTGTTGTATTGAAAATAAAACAATTAAAAAAGTTATATAAAATAACACAATGAAAAACTACTAGGTAGATTAGTGGACTAAATAAAAACTAGCGAGTCTAAAATTGAAAATACCAAGAGTCGAGATTACATTCTTTACAAAAAAAAGGTTTAAGATTATTTTTTTCTTCAGAAAATTTTTAGCTTCTTTTAGTAAAAGTAACTTACATTTACAAATTCTATACCAAAAAAAATATTTAATTTTCACTCGTTAAAAATTTGTTCAGTGTATCTTTTTGACATATTTTTCTATTTGTTTATTTAATTAGACTCTCTCATGTTATTTATGAGTGAGTGTGTAATAAGTTTCGAGATTAGTATGTTTTATTTTCTATTTACTTTTTGTTGACTCAATTGATAAATTTAAGTGGATTTGAATAAAATTTGTATTATTTAAAAAAAATAAGATGACAAAAATATTAGCGTATGCATATATACGTGGATAAAATCCGTAACGGATAGATGGTATACACATATATTTTAATATTCGCTTATAAACGGGTTGGATGCGAGTATTATATTATCGGTATCCGTATATATCTCTATCCGAAAAAAATTAAATTTAAAATAAAAATTATATTTTATTAAGTTAAATTTAATTAAAATTAACATTAATTTATATTTTATAAAATTAAATTTAATTATAATTAAATTTTAATTTATATTTAATTTAATTTATACTATATTTTATATATTTTTTGTAATTTTATTTAAAATTTATTTTAATAATTTATAAAAATATATTGATATCTATAAATTTTAAAATACCCACCTATATTTTTTTAAACAAATATTGATGCAAATAACATGTGTATTTTTTTTTTGTAAGATGAAATTATAAGTAAAGATTACGTATGTCCGATCCAATCCGATACCATCCAAGTTTCGTAAAATCATTTGTAAAATCCTGATAACTATACTTCTTAGCAACTGACTTTAGCCTCACTGATAAGGGGAAACTGCTTACTTGGATAGTTGTCCTATCCCAGTGTATGCACTCAAGTGACACGCGTCATTCATCAGCGAACGTAGTTAGGTCCATTTCCTAGCCTAATTTTAAGCAATGCAGAAAATATTCACTTAAAAATAATATGGTTTTATTATTTTTATTATTAAAAATAATCAATGTATGAAGAAGAAAAACATATTCAATTATATTTTTATTAAGTTGACTTAAACCAAATTCTCACTAGTTTTTTTTTTTTTTTTTTCTGAAAGCCACCTAAATTTGTGCACTTTCACCTTATATGTATCTTACCAAATTACCCTCTGTACTTTGTTTCTGTTTCCTTCGTCTCCCTCCATTTTTCACATGTAAGTGTAAAGTGCTTATGAGCTAAATAAATCTCCAGCTGGCTGAACTGAATGTTTGGTCAAACGAATGATCTAAACCCTATTCTTCCATTCATCAAAACAGTAGGTACTCAACAACTGTCTGTCGCTGCTAACTCTGACCCTAACCTACTCGCAGCTTTCCCACCTTACAATACATTTCCAAAATCTACAACCACGTACTAAAAAATTAAGCACGATAACTAAGGCATAAATCTCAAATTAATGTTCTTGTTGTTCTGTTTGAGGATTTGGCATTGTTTGTATGAAGATGAAGAGAGTGGGTGGTGGCATTCCAATGTTCTTAATGCTTCTTTGTCTCATGCTTCGTCCGTTTCCCATTTTTCAAACTCGATATAATGCCTGTGCTGCTTCTTACTACACAACTCTCAACACTGTCCACTGTTTATGGCCCCATTCTTCAAGATCCCCCTATCTTCCTACTTTCACCATTCAGATTTACAAAATAAATGTTAGACCAACCAAAAAGATTTCCAAAATAAATGCTATTACTTCTATATATACCCTCGCTCTATAACCTCACTTTTATTTATATACAGAATAAAAAGTATAAGTTAAACATTCTTTCTTTATATAGTATTTACAATTTCCTCTCATTAATCTAACTTCAGAGAATATTCTTATCATGTCATATTATCCTATTATATCTAGGAGCTTTCAGAATAAAATTTTGTGGATGGATTAGAGTTAAGTTTTAGGTAAATGGATTAATTATTATTATTCTTTTCTTTTGAATAATTTGTCAAAAAGGGAAGTTCATAGTGTAAAATTTTATTTTAAAAACTTGTCCCGATTAATTTGAAAATTTGAAAGTTAGTACATTTGAATCTTGATGAGCGGAGTTAATGTTTCCTATATATATGGTGGATATGATTGTTTTAGACAAGTGTCACATCTATGATATAAGTTATGTGTAATAAGTGAAAATATAAATCTTTACATTTATAAAATGGAAAAAAAAGAAATACTAACTGTATTTGAGATTATGGATGTTGTAACCGTCACATTTATATTCTTGTTAATTATAGATGATATATTTATTATTCACCGTGTGTTGTAGTGATATTAAACTTATTAACCCGTTCTAATTTGAATGGTAGATTCTTCTTTGGTGGTATAACTCACCATATTTACATTCAGGATATTAATATTCAGGATATATCAATTAAAAAATACTTATGTGTGGATATTTTTTTAAGTATAAATCCGAAATTTGGTTTGAAAGGATTTGTGAGTTAGAATATAGGACTTCTTATAGTTTTAGTGAGGTTTGCGGGAAAACGGTAGCCATAAAATAGTTTTTTTTTTTTTAACATCTTTTGTGTAATTTTTATATAAGATTGGGACAACTCTATTGTCCATACTAATTCATATTTATTACTGTTGATAAACAAATTAAAAAAATAGATTAACTCTAGTAATTATATGATCACATAAATAAAGTCATAAAATAGTGAAAAGTAAAAAAAATATTTACGCATTTGATTAAAACTAGGTACATAAAGTATTATAGTTGGACGATTAGTTTAAATCCCTTTAAAGGAATATGTTTAATACAAATGTATTTTTCGAAAGATGTCTTGTAATGGTTAGCTTGATATATATTTAAAATGTTATTATGAATTTTAACACTTAATAATATTCGTTTTAGCTGAGACTACTTATTAGTGATGTTGAAGGATATATAATGTAATCTATGAATTGTGTACGAATTGCATGATGTATGATAACATATATAGAGAGATAAAAATAATGTATATTGTTTAAGTAAATAATAATATATAGTAATAGTACCAATTATATTATATTGACAAAAATTATTATTATTAATTACCTTTAGTTTTTCATTATGTTATTTTTTTTTTAATTCAATTTTTTATCATTACTAAAATTATTCTCATTAAATGCTTTGAAATGTATATTCTTTATATTACTTACAATTTAACTTTGTAACAAGTATGTAAAGTTTGAAATGTTTCATTTTTAATCTTATGATCACGGTCCGTTCTAAAAAAATTAATGAAAAGTCACGAAAAAAAATAAAAACAAAATGCTAAACGAATTACATGAGTCAAACTTAAAAGAATTTGCTTAGAATAAAAGCAAAAGAGAAAATCAATATCTTTATATAAAAAAAACTTACATCTAAGGCCAAAAAAAAAAATGAAAAACGAAACTTATAACATATTTTATAATGCTAAAATTTAGAGAAATAATATATATATATATATATATATATATATATATATATATATATATATATATATATATTAGCATTCCAATTAGTCGTTTTCAATAATAAAATAAGACATTATAAATTATCTCAAAAATATAAAAATATGATATTAATATAGTTATACAAAAATATAATTGTAATAATAAAACAATAAGAAAAAACTACTAAACAACAAAAAATAACACTGTGTAACATTATCGTCCTCCAATAGAGATGTTTCCAACACGTATTTCTCATTTGCTCACACCAATATTATCATCTGAAAAGAAAAAATCAAAAACACAAAAAAAACACCAAAAGAAACAACATGGTAAGTTAATATGCAAAAAAAAAAGAATCATAAAACAAAGATAAAGATATTATCATACATCACTCATTCATAAATATACATATATCACATATAAAAACTCATATTATACTTAATTACCCTAATACATGTTTTTGACATTGAATTTTCCTCCAGGCATGCATTTGTCGTGGTTTTTATATTTTGCAGAATTACAAAAAAAAATATTATTACCGTAATATTTATAATATTAGTCTCATTCGCACATAAGATGAAATGGTCTAGTAGTTAGAATTTTCTATCTCTCTCTCCCTATATCATTCATCTTTATATAATTTGAATGGTTAGTAGCATATTATAATATCTCATTTTTAACTTTCTAAATGTCAACACATAGATTAATATCATCTTCATAAAAGAATTTATCTTTAAAATTCTCTCAACATTATCACTGTATACGTCTAAATCATAATCATCTCCTCAATTAATAATAAACATTATCACTGTATACGTCTAAATCATAATCATCTCTCAACATTATCACTGTATACGTCTAAATCATAATCATCTCCTCAATTAATAATAAACATTATTATAAATATACGTCTATTTCATCAAAAATCTATTTCAAACAAAGAAAAAAAAAACACATCAAACATAATCTTATTACAAATAGACAAATACAATGCATTTTTTTTAAATTGTGTATTTATAGTAATGAATAGTGTTAAACCAGTAAAGCAGATTGGACTGAAAAAATTGAATCATATCTTGTTATAATCAATCACTAAATAGCGGTTATTTTGTTTTTAAAATAAAAATCACATTTTTAAAAGTAAAAATGACATTTTGAAAAAAATTGAAAAAATTAAAAACGATGTCATTTCATTAAAATATATAAATGTGATATAATTTCCCATTATCGTAATTTATTTTTTTTTTTAAATTATTACGTAAATGTTTGTTTGTAAATTATATTTCGCATTTCGGAAAGTTGTGAAAATCACTTATTAATCTTACACAACTCGAACTAAATAAATTTTTTTATTAATAATATAAATCAAATCCATCTATCACATTTCATATTATCTAACTCATCAAGTTACCCAGCTCTCCATTTTTTATATAAATCAGTCACTACGGAGAAAACTTTAATACACATCTTACTTATATGTATAGAATAAATATGTATATACTATACCTATTTTATAAATATATAGAGAGAGAGATGAAATGTGATAAATTAATATATTATCATTGATCGTGTAACTTTATTTATCATGACTTTTCCTGACATGTTAGATTGAGATCCATGCGTAAACAAAAACTGCATTAGTCAAATATAATTTTTTTGAATGATTAAAACTCATTTTTCATTATTAACTTTCACCGTGATTTGATTCTCAATTTAAAAGAACTCTATAAAAACTATAAGAACTAAGCATTCTTTAATTTTCGAAAGGACCTTGGTAACGAATGAATATTTATTTTATTCTCTAAAATGGTAGGAACCAAGAATCTCACTGTTTTGCTTTACAATGAAAAAACTGATAAAATATTTATTTATTGTTATACATATATGCATATCCCTATGAGATGGGATTCTACTAAAGCGAGATAGAATTATAAATAAATAAAAAAGAAACGGACATAGAAAGTTTAATAATTTGAAGAAGGATGAATAAAAAAAAAAAGAAAAAGAAAGAGGGGTTCCTTGTTGTTTGAAAAGAGTTAGGTGGAAAGTAGAGAAGATATTGTGGCGTGCACACGCGTCCTGCAGTGCCGAAAATTTTGCTGATGGGAAGGGTCCCATTTACAGCCTGGGATGTCAAATTCAAATTGACCAACTTCCCTTACCAATGCATAAGACCTCCCTATATGCCCCACGCTCCCCTTACCCTATCTCTTCTCATTTACTCTACTCTCTGCCCTACCACCCAACAATTTTTCACAGCCCCCTACTACTATACTTATTTTTTTTCTAGCCCCTCAACTTCTTAATATTGTTCTTCTCTTAACAATTACCATTCCACCAAACACCTCATTATTGTATAGCATTCACTACTAAAAAGAAACATGACAAAAAGGCCATTTTCTAAGATTGCATTTATGGCATAACATTAACAGTGAAGATAAAAGATTAAAAAAAAGAGGGATGAGAAAGAAATAGTGAGGTCAACTATAACGAATATGTTTGTCTTTTACCTTCCCGTGCCGTGGGTGTGTGTATTGGGGTATTTAATTATTATGAGGAGGATAAACGAAGCCCAAAGTCCAAAGGTCTCGTTATTCTCAACACCACCTTTTTCGTTCCTTCTTTGTTCCCCTACCTACAATCCTACCTCTACCACTATACCCCTTAGACTAACAGGCCATTGTCCTACTACTATTACTACGACGTGATGTGAGTGAATGTATAATAATGATTTGATGTGAGTATTTCCCATTCGTCAAATCACTTTTTTCTTTCACTCCACCACCCTTCCACTATCTCTTTTCCCCAAAAATCTTCTCTTTTACTCACTATTACGTGGCATTAGCCCCTCATGCCCACGTCACCCTCACACCTCAACATCTACCATTGGGCCCACTTCTCGGAGACGTGGCTCATCCCTGCTGGCCGTTAGGCCCAAGCACGCCACTTCTATTTTTCCCATATTTCTATGTCTTTTCAAGCCCAATGCCTCCACATTATAACTCGCAAGCAGCATTTTGAGCGGCACAACTGAATTATTTCAGTCTCCTCAGTTACTCTGACCCATGCAGTACTTTCCGATGCAGGAATCATAAAACACACTGTTTAATTCTTCCCCTATTCATCCAAACCACTCACTACAATCACGCAATTATTATTACTAAACACCATCATTCGATAATGCATTCTGACTTTAAAATTATGCAACAATCATAAATTCAAAATTTATGATCGACATATATAAATATATAAATATATAAAACAAGAGCTTGATAGATATGAGAAAAAGACCACAAAGTTATTAATCTCTTTCTCCCTCACAAAAGATACCCAAGAAAATGACACATTTATATATTATATTGCGCCTGTAATTAATTATAATAATATAAGAATATTTGAATAAAATATTTTTTATGCCGGGAAAGAAGTTCCATCCGGTCTTATCTAATGCTGCGGTGTATCTGGAGCAGAGAATCGGAGCCGTTTATTTGGTGGCTCGGCTTCTCGCCGTTGTTCCTCTGTCAAGCTTAAGAAAATTCTCTCCGAAGGTGTGTCGCAGCTGGCACAGGTGGCGGCGTCGAGCACGCCGACGGGACTGGATGGCGGCGGCTCGGCTACTCTCTCTTTGATGGTGGAGCTGGATGCGTAACACGTGTCGACCACGTACTCCTCCATTAGTTGGTGACAGCATCTCACCATTTCCTGTCCCCGAAGAACAAAGATTCATTGTGTAAATAATAATAATAAACAAACAAACAACCCCCGAACAGCAAAAACAACTTATCATCACCAAACACTGTAACACGGACAAACCTTTCCACGCTCCTTTAATCTTCCAATTTTTCTAATTCTAATAGTAATAATAGTTAAAACAATTTAATTTACTTAGACTTCACTTCACTTATCATCCACTTTTATATTTTGTATTTTAAAAGGAATAAAAATAAAATTTAATGCAACATTACCTCTTTTACTCTATTGTGAAAACTCGGCGGCAATGGGCCATTGGTGGAAGCAATGTCACGGCCAACCGAGCAGAGCACGGCGGCGGCTGCCACTGTGGAGGGCGCGAATTCCAAGAAGTTAATCACTGCACAACAGAAACAACGTGAGAATAACGCATTTCTGAAAAACGGGAGTGGTTTGGACTACCAGAAAGTTACCACGGGTGGTGCTGAGGATGAGATTGGAGGCGGTGGAGAAACAGTGCGTTGTGGATTCGGAGGAAGAGGAGGAAGGGAGCTTGGTGATGAAATGGTTAAGATAATCGTAGGGCGTGACGGAGCGAAGTCTCCATTTGAGATTGGACATGACCCAAAGCTCCATTCTTTGAATCGTTTTGGGAGCAAACACGAATTTGGGTTCGAACAGTTGCAGGTCCAGTAAGAACGGGACATGAGACTCTTCCATTTTTGCTGCCAGAGACAGGCATGCCACTGATAGCAGCTGAAACGGCCACCCACTCGATTGCTGCCACAAAAATGAAAGTAAATTAAAATAAAAAATTATAAAATAATAAACAACAACAATGTCTGACTTTACGCCTAAAAAGCTTGACAATTTCGGGAGAAAAAGTTAAAGAAGAAAAGTGCATTACGGGAAGAGAACACAGAGAGAGGAAACGGTCCAAATAGTTGACGGAGAGAAACGCCGTCACCGGAGAAAACTTGTAGAATGCGTGAACCTGCATTGCCAAAAACAAATCACTCGTTCATGCATCTAAACTAGAGTGCTTCAGCCTGCGTGTGTGCGTGCTCGCCCGACCGAGTGCATGGCGTACGTACCTTTAAGATCCAGTTGACGGCGTCGAGGCGCGCGGTGAGGTCGATGGAGCGGTCGCGGCAGCGGCGGAGGTAGTCTTTCTCCGGTATGTGGTGGACCTCGGCGTCGAGGAGGCCGGCGATGGGCGAGTCATCGGAATCCGGAAAGGGAGGGGTCGGCGGGGGATGGTGGTCGGAGGTAAAGTCGCTGGCGTGTTCGCGGCAGAGGAAGTTAGCAGCGGCGGAGGGAGAGTCCGGCGAGTGAGACATTACGGCGTTGGGTGAGGAGGCAATGGTGTTGGGTCATGGCTGGGTTTTTATGGATTTGTGTTTGACATGTTGAAGTGGTTGGGTTTCTCTTTCTTTGTGTCCGAAGTTTTCTTTTTTGTCTGTTTGTTTGGTTGCTCCTCTCTCTCTTTTTGGTCTGTGCGTGTGAAGTTGCAGAGAGAGTGCGAAACAGTTTCTTATTTGTTTGTGGTTTAATTTTTTTTGTATTGCAGAAACGAGGAGTTGTCAAGCATAGACATGACAGAGGAGAGAGAGTGTTAATGGGTTAATGGCAGTGACATATGCGGTGGGGGTGGTGATTTATCTGTCGCTACTCACTGTTTATTCATCCCCAGCATTACTTTTTCACAACTCTTTTTATTATCATAATACAAAATCTTTCTTTTATCTTTTAACCTCTATTTATCATTATTAGTAATTTATTATACAACAACATACACTGATTAAGAAGGTTATTTCACCTCCTTTACACCACATTTTTACAAACATTGCTACATATGACGAATAATCCGTGTTTTCCTATTCAGTGATGTAATGTGTGACCATGCATACATTTCATCCAACACCACGTTTAAAAATAATTTCCTTAGATAAAAAGTCTAATAATACATTATCTTTCATGTTCTTTGTAAAATCACTTGACATTTATATTTAAATGTGATTGACGTTGCGTGAATAGTTTTAGGAGTGTCTGTTTGCCTTACCACCATTTTTGACACTCTTGCAGTTTTCCTTATTGATAGAATGCATGGAGAAACGGAATGGGTAGAAAGATGATTTAAACATTGGAATGCTAAACCAAACAAGTGATGAGGTTCACAATAATTACTTAAATTTTCGTTTGTTACGCCACATGATGGGCTGATAGATCGAGGAGACGAGAGCGTAAAAATAATCTAACCAGAGGGGGGAGATCAGATAAATTCTACAATGCAAATTTTAACTTTCATTTACATATCAACAGCAACCCAAATAACGTTTTTTTAACCGATAAAACACTCCTATTATATCATATTTTAGTGCTTATTTTGATTATTTATGTTATTGTTATATAGGAATCATAATGCGGGTTCATCATCTCGTGTCTCACGTAACATATGCGGGTTAATTTGTCTTGCATAACAATTGGTAAGTGAATTTGCACGCTGATTTGCGACTCTTAGATGTAATTTTCTTCCTTTGTAAAATATTAGTAATAACTTTTTTTATTCAACTCGATTGGTATAAATAATAAATTCTATAATTTTAAGTTTTAAAATAAGTAGTATTTGTAATTTTATAATTTTTATTTTTAAGTATAATCTTTTGAAAATAAAAATAGTTTGGAACTGGACCAAAAACCCAATGCGAATATGATAATTATTTTTGGATGGATGGAAAGATAATATGAATCAGCAAATTGATAAAAAAAACACATATAATGTGTTGGGTTTGCGTTAGTAGATTTTAAGAATTGTGGCTCAACTTGTTATTGGTCTATACTGACTGCAAGTTGTGCATGATTAGTCTAAATAAGTCATCAGACTAAAATATTCTTAATTTGCGTCACACTTTTTCTTGTGCACCTGCATACCGGGAATTTTACATTGTCATCATTTATAGTGTTATATATGTATATATAATAATATATTATCTCATTTATTATTTATCTAGTTGAATAAATGATGAAAATTTCCACAAATAGATCTTTTTGAAATTAAATATTTTATTATACATAACTATATAATGGTCTTATTGCAATTAAACTTTCTAAAGAATTAAAAGAAAGTAATAAAAGGTTATCATCTTCAAATCTAAGATTGAGACACTCTTTGGACAAAGTATTAGATTCCCAACAATCTACCATCGGTTTCTGATACCACTGTTGGGTCTATCGAGGATGAGATTCACCAATGAGATGAGACACAATACCAATGAGATATGAGTGAAACCATATAAAAGATTAATATCAGTCTGTACCCAAAACCTTAAGACAATGAATTAATAAGTCTTTTACTTTTATACAATGTTATACTTTATCATTTTTATCTAATGTGAGACTTAGACTCATGCTTTAATTCCTAACCGTATTTAACACGTGTGTGATGAATGAGTTTGTTTTAGATTTAAGTGAATTGTGATAATAATGTTTAAGTCGAGGAGTGAAAATATAACTTTTAATGGTGCTTAAAGTTGTTCTTTGAGTTTTACATGTGCACTAGAGAGAAAGAGGAGTGAACTTAGCAAACTTATGGGTGGAACTAGAGATTTGAAACTGAATTTCTATTTCAATAAAAAACAACTTTTTTGTTCACTTTTCATTTCTCGTCCTCTTCGAGATTGAGAGAAAAAGAAAATCTAAATTTTCCTTCCCTTTTTGCTGATAAAAGAAAAAGATTAACGTCCATCTTGAAAGTTTTACTTTGGGTAAGCTTCTCTTCTTCTTTCTTTTCTCCTCTAATTTTCATTTTTATTCTCTGTAAACTCATGTATCACTTAGAATTTGGGAAAAAGAAGGGGTTTTCAGATAGAACTCCATTTCAGGATGTTTAACGATTAAGATTTCAAACTTTGAAGTGACTAAGGAGTTCGTAGAACGTTCTTCAGTCCTCCTTTTCAATTTCTAGTTCCTTAGAATATAAGAGAGCCAATGTAAAGGGAGTTAGCATTATTTTTGTTTGTATGCTATTATAGGATATGTGATGGTTAGGTTGCTAGTAAACTAAAATTATAATTGAATCATGAAGTTGCTTTTGTAACATTTAATGTATTTGATATATTTTTTTCAATGCTTGGTTTGATCATGCAACAGTGTAAGTGTATGGCAATTGAAGAATAAAAAGAAAAATGTTGATTTTTTTCGTCTGTACAAACTGTATGAATATTTCTACCTCAACTCTACTGACATAGTTATCACATTTGTTTCTTCAAACAATATACTTAAGTATTTTTTTCAAACAAACCTCTTATAACCCACCATACTTCAAGATTTGATAGAAATATAGACTATTAATCCATTTGATATAAACAATTATGAAGTCTGGCTTAATCTATTATCTTAAAAATTGTTTACAGTGAAGGAGTTAAATAAATTTTTTGCTCGATCTCAATAGCTTCGTTGGATGGATAGTTTGATTATATGTTTGTGAAGACTTATTATCTTCTATATACATGTATATATGAAAGAAATAATTATTGAAGAAATGTTTGAGGTTCCTTGTAAAATCTAGTATTTAAATTGAGCGGAACCAATAAAAAATATCACGGAAAAGCACATAAAAAATAGGACAAAGAAACTAATTAAAAATAAATATAAATATAAATTCTAAATAAAATAATAATGTCATTATTTTTGAGATATTATATATAATATAGAAGTTGTCAATGTATGATGTTACTTATGATTATGTTTATGTATAACATCAAATCAAGCCTTATGTTAAAGTCAAAGGGAATCACTCAATTTGCATGACACGTGAGCATCCATGTTGTTTACATAGTCGTTTACGAAATTGCATCAGGTGTTGCTTACACCGAAAAATGAGCTCACTTAAATGAAACTAAGTGTTGAAAAATATATACTATCAAATATGTTGTTCAAAGCGAAATCAAAAACTTCAGACAACCTTTGCCTTTGTTAGCGAGCGTGAGTTGAACAATGTCGTGTAATAAATATGTGTATTGATAATTTAAATGAAAACAGTATTAAATAATAAGTTGAGTATGTTTTGTTGAGTTTTTCCTTCTTTACCTAAAAAGAAAAAACAACCTTTTGAGGAAGAGAATTTATTTTGAGCTAGAAATATCTATATTTCTACACCGAACTAATTTTTTCATTAACTATGTATCAAACTTTTTTCACACCAACAATTGCTTGACACAAAATTATTGTTGTTTTTCATGTGACCATATGACAACACGGAAGCTGATTACCGTAGGACAAGGGCTGCCATATGGACCCACTCAGTCTTAGCCATGCCTAGGTGAGCCTACAAGAAAGCCATAAATTCCATGTTCAATTCCACAACACAGATTTCAAAAATTCAATTTGCACGTTCCCATTTAGTCCTTTGATTTCATACATCATTATCGTTTTCATGTGTTTTCCACTTTGAGTTTGGACTCAATTTCAAGCTTCAATCCCAAAAGCCACTTACATTCACACCCTCACAGCCCAAGCAGGGGTGCCTGGTAAAACATAAGGCCCGGTTAAAATATCTCAGCAGAGTCAAATAAGTAGACTTGTAAGACAAAAACATGCATGCAAGTTAGTATTGCCATAAACCGCAACTCTTTTGTTCTAAATCTTTCTTATTCACACTACTTCAGTTTGAGATACGATGATATGTTGTACTATATTTATACATAGAAAGATTGTCCTGAGAAATATAGATTTCCTCTTGTTCATTTTGAGGTGGAAGTGCACTCAAATTGAGGGGAAAATTTTGTTCAGGTTCAAAGGAAGTGAATAGAACTCTTCACTTCTAGTATCCTGGTTGAAGCTCCTGAATTTTTCCCACCAGTGTCTCCCACTGTTTCGCCGAGCTGAGGCGTCTCCACGACGCAGAAATAAATCCAAGAAGTAAGCAACTATTATTGCCACAGTTGCTGGGGATGAGAGAAGCACTTGCACTGTGTTGTTGAACTGCAAAAGGAGAGTTACACTTTACCATAAGAACCAAAGGTAGCTATAATTAAATAAAAATTAACACAATCAAGGTACTATCTACAAACCCCAGTGGAGCCTGTATGGAGACGACCATGTTTGGGTAGCAACAGATACTCATTGAAATACTGTGGAACGGATAAACCGATGCAGAGAGAAAGTCCAAGGATGAACATTGATCTATAACTGTTAAGATTGCAGAATTGAAGAAAACCAAGGCCAGCGGATGCTGCTCGTCATCGAAGAAACATCACAATCAAATATAGAAGTAACTCAGGAAAAAAAAGCATAAAACTAGTATGATCCAATGGAAATACATTTTACGTAAGTTTCATGGCAGTCAGTAGTCAGACACTTATTTGCTTTTATTTAACTTGTAGTTCTCCTAAAGTGCAAAAACACACACATTAAGATTGTAGAATTAGTTTCCCTAATTGACTTTGCATTCTCTTCCATGTATCATCCGACCATATAACACAAATCACACACGTACCTACGAAGGCAAAGAGAATGCAGTAAATAGCTGCTACAATAGGCAAAGGCACTGATGCAAGAAATGCTCCAAATTTTCCTGACACAAAAGCACAATCCCGAATGGTTAAGTAGAAGACAGTAGGCGGAAAAAATTACATGAAAAACTTGATAAGTTTGACTTTTTGATCACTTAGACCATTCTTGAATTGATGAAAAGGGATGAAACAGAGAGTAATGGAATGAAATGATAATAGTTGTCGATGCTTGTACTGTTTGAAATGAAATGGAATGAAATATATCCAAATAAAACCTTAGGAAGGAACGATTTGTCCAATGCAAAAATACAATATGACACATTTGGTTTTATCAATATGTCCAAGTGTTCAGAAATTGGAATAAGTCGTTGCAACACCTAATATAGAGAAGAAAAGCATGAATCCAGCTGATATTTGTATGACTCTGCGACTTCCTACTCGTGTTAAACCCAAGAGTCCTGCATTTGCACTTGATGCAGGAAATAAAAGGCAAGATGGTTAGATAATTTTCTTTAAGGTAATAATAGTAAGAGAATTTTTTCCCAAGTTCAGACGTTTAATAGAAGACAAATGGACAACCATATTATTCATATATTTGGACAATAGGCAAAATCTTTAGCATCATTTTCAGACAGAAATGTCCTGCGTTAACCAGTGGTTGACAAGATAACCTCTAGGTAGTGTAAGTCAGGTATTCCTTATAACCTCCAAGATTTTCTTAGACGATAACATCTTAATCTCATCATAAAACAAATTCACAGACTATTAACATTGAGTGATAAAATATTAGAAACTCGTTTTATGCTTAGAACCAGGAAAACTCAAATAGTTAGCCTAAGAATAGTAGTTAGTTAGATGATTTTTAAAGGTAAGCATAATGTACACTGATGCAGTGGATCCAGTTCCAGTGCCAAAAAATCCATTTAAGAGAGTAGCTATGCCCTGAAATCATTGAACTTCGATGAATAAGTCTAACTTTTTAGAAGACGTGCAAATGTAATGTCAAAGAATCAGACATTACCAGCCAGCCAACACCACGACCAAGCACAGATGGTGGAATAGGGGATGCTTTACCTAATCTTGATGCTGCAATGAATGTCCCTGTTGACTGTCCTCAAATAATGAAAAGGGCAAAACTTATATCAAATACCTCCAAATAAAAAAGAGCTTCAATAATACCCCTTATAATTAGGAGCTGTCAAATTACAAGATAATGTCAAAAAGACAGGGGCAAGGCAATTTCACGAAAATTTCGCAAATTAAATGTGTTGTTCAACAAGTCGTACTGATCTAGGTACACGTTGTCATGTGCAAAATATTGCTAGCATTAGACTTTGTGATTGTGGTTGTTTTATTCAATAATATAAAAACCATCCTCACAAGTAGTTTTACATTAAAAAAAGAAGCAAACCTCTACAGTTGCAACAAGAGAAGCAGAAACCATAGCAAAAATATCACCAGCATTAAAAGAAGGGCGTCCCCATTTAAACGGACGTGGAACTCTTATCCTGCACAAATGGAATGAAGTCTAATTGAAGAATAGAGCTTTAGATAACCATTCACATGAAACCATCAGAAAAATGATCAGGCATCCGTGTGTTTGTATTTTTGTAAGAGGTGCTAGGAACACATGCAGCTCCAAGTACAAAATTGAAAAAACTAGTTTAATATTTTAAAGCCTTTGATGTTACCATTATCATCTATCATGTCACAAACACAAAAATATGGATCTGAAAATACTGCACGAGTCTTAATAACACAAACAAGCTACTTAAGACTTACCAGGGAGCAGCAGTAATTAACGCAGATCGACTTGTAAAACAAGTCATTTGAGTTTCAACCGATCTTTCTTTGCATGCACCAATTGCAGAAAGAAATTCAGCCAATGCCCATGAAATTACAATTGAAACTATGATTGCAAATCGATTAACTCCTTTTGATTTCATCCTTTGAGCAATGTACTGCAAGGCCAATTAATTAGCAAAAGTACAAATGTCAGTTTTAAATGTTGATTTTTGTGGATAATTTTATTGAACAGTCAGCCAAATCAATTGGTGAAGCACGATCTTTCCAGTGACTTTCTCTTTTACTTAATTATTTTCAATTGCTTGTACGTGCAAGTATCCCTGACCTCGGCTATAAAATATATTTAAAATTATACTTCAGTTTATAAAATATATAAAAAAATAAAATCATATGTTCATATATGATTTCTCCACCAATTTTTAAATGAAATATTGAAAGTAAAATCACATTGGATTATTATTTCTTCCTTTTGAAGTTATGTTCTCAAGCCTTTAACTTATTTATCTGTATTATCTTTTAAAAATTTATCCATTTCGATAACCTTAAAATAAAATTGTACTATCTATGAGAAAAAAACCATTTTAGATATTTTTTTAGATAAAAATACTAAAAGGTAAAGATTATATTAACGTGCTGTTAACCTATATTATTGTTTCACTAATCACTATCTTGTTGCCATAGAAATATTTCAGAAAAAATAAACTAAAATGAATTTGTAAAATTATACCTGGAACAAGACGAGAATGAATAATGCTGGCAGAGCAATCTCAGGACAATGTAGTATCTACAAGAATCAAAGGACAACCAGCGATTATGTTCGTTCAACAACTAATTATGCGCATAAGAAAAGAGCAATACTGTTGGAAATATTGATAAGGAGAGTCCAAGGCCAGTGAGACTGACAAGAGGAACCACACTAAGCGGGCTCAGACACCTGCAACATCGGTACTAAATATTAGTGATTCTTCTATTCTAAAATATAAAGATTTAATGAAAGACGCAAATTATACTGAACAAAAAATTAAAATAGATTCTAAACTCGAAACATGTATATTACCTGGCGAAAATCCTCCAAAATCCTAAAAACCCAACACTCATTTGAAAACACGATGCAACAATAAGTGCCCCTTGAATGGCTCTCATCGAATGCATAAACCTCTAAAAAGATCCAACCAAGAAAATGAAACATAATATATAACCATTAACCATTTCACCAATTCACCAAATAGTGATTAGATAGGGCTACAATACAACAGTGCAGACACACTGATTAACCTGATGCGGATCTTCAAACACACTCATCCTCTTGGAAACAGCAATGGACACAGCAGGAACTAGGAAAGTGTAGGATGTTCCAATGACAACAGGAAGACGTGTTCCAAACAACGTTTGCAGCAGTGTGTTAATCGCCGCAACGAAAAGTAGAGTCTCTATCATTTCAGCCTTCTCCTCCTGTTTTATTTCAAAACAAGAAGAAATTCGAGCGAAACAGAAAGATTGCTAAAGAAACACATGTATCATGTATAAATAAAAATGGCATTAGGAAAACTTCAGAAAGCTTTATTACATTGCCACCATCCATCAAAGGGACAAGGATGCGGGAAGCCATGGCAATGGTCCCAACCTCAACCACGCAATGCAGAAACCCAAGAAAAATCCCTTCAGCTGCAACCAAACCAAAGCAATAAAGAAATGTATGACTGTGAAGTGTTAATAATTAAGTTTAAGCAGAAAAGAAAGTATGGTAGTAGCATATACGCCATGAGGGAAATCTTGCAACACAGTAAGCAACACCGATAATTTCGTCCATGTCTTCTTCTTCCATTGCTTGTCTCTCGTTTTCTTGTTTGTTATTGTTCATTCTGTCTCTGATTAGAAACACGATGAGAGTGCTCCAAATGCCTTTTACGGTTATGGCCTATGGCCTACTCTAGCATTGCGATTTGCAGGTGTGAAGAGAATGCACCCTTTGCTTATATATAACAAAAGTGTCTTTACATGTTCCAAATTTGTTCTTTGGTTCTTGCCTTAAAATGTGCGTGTTTCAGAAGCTGAGACACGGACACAAAAACTGTTAGACAAAACTTCACTGAAATTCATTATACGTAAAGTTATTGTTTTTTCATCGTATTTATGTCGGACTCGACATCCTATGAATTATATGATTATTAACATTAGTAATTTTGAATCTTTGTTGCAAAATTTATGAAAGTTCTTCATGATAAGTGATTAATAATATTTGTAATATTGAATCTTTATAAATGATATTTAGTTTGGCTTCTGTATAGATATATTTTTGTTATATTTTTTGGAAAATTTAGTTTTATCTTATTTTATAAAGTTATATATACATTATATGAACTTTAAATTTTTAATTGCGCCCAAGCTTTCGACCTTGCTCCATAACTTCTATACCATAATGAGGCATGTATCACCAAAATAAATTAACTTGTTCAAACATAAATGCATTATGTTGTGAAGGATAATTTTATGGTTGATTCTAGTAATTTTTTGTTCGTGTGTACTAGCAATTATGTTATTAAAATGAAATGCTGCACTGTTTTTTTTTTTGTAATAATGATAAATAATAATAAAATATATATTAATAGCAATAACCAAAATAACTTTTCACTTATTTTTTACTTTTTCACTAGTTTTTTTTGTCTTTTCTTTTCTTCTCTGATATTTTATTTTATTTTACAGAACTGATAAATAACATGCATTTATAACCAAACAAGGAAAAAACAAGAGGACTAAATGCTTTGGGTTATGCTTTCTTTGGTATTTATTTATTTAGGAGATTAGTGTATTGGGTTTTAGTAAACAAAAATATCATCCTATATCATGAATTCTAAGTTTTAAGGTAAAGGGTATTTGAATAATTTACATTCTCAAAACTAAAAAAACAAAGAAACCCGCAAACTCTTACTCACCTCTCTCTTATCCCTCATTCGTCTCAACCCTTTCTCTTTCATCTCTCTCACTCTAATCTTCTCTCTGTCATCCCTACAGTAGTTCCAACTGAAAAAATCAGAAACAATCACCTAACCCTAATCCACCTTCCTCCTCACTTATCCAATTTGTTTCTCTCTTATCTCCATCATCTCTCTCACCCACACAGTAACTCGCAACACTGCAATTTGTTGTTATTGCTCTGTTTGTTCATTGGTTTTCCACTTTAATAACAAAATAATTGATGATGTTGATTTTTGATTGGAGGGTTATGTTATATACTTTTCCTTCTGATTGTTATTAAATTTCGTTTCAAATTTTAGAATTAGTAGTTTATCTCTAGGGAGATTTGATAGTTTGACTATTAAATTGTCTAAAAAATATTTTCCAAAAGAGAAGAACCGTTATGTGGAAAGAGGATTCCGGAAGGGTACGTCATTGTCCAGAAAATGAATGTCTGAAGTCAGCTCTTAAAAATAATTTTAAAAACATATTTTCGCCCAAAACAATATTTCGGAATATACTTTTAACCTTCCTAGATATAACCAACGTCAAAACACAACAAAAAAAAATGAAGCTTCTGCACATCATACTAATGATTTAACAGGAACAAATTATTGAAGAGAGTTATGAACAGAGAAAATTGTTACTATTGGCTATGTCCCCTTATTCAGAAAAGAGATCATTGTTTGTTCCCTTTCGAATGTTTCATATTGATAAACATGTTTTCATTTTTGTTAAAAGAATAAAAATATTCTAACAAATCTTGCAGAATATTTAGTAGTTTCCAATAAGAACTGCATTGATATGTCAATTAATTAAAAATCAACCAGAATTTAGTAAACTAGTGATAATTAATTAAAAATCAACCAGAATTTAGTAAACTAGTGATAATGAATTTGTTAGCTCAAAGTAAATCACATCATGTAAGTTTATTTTAAACAATTCACATTTTCAGCTTGTTAGGTCAATATAAACATGATATTGTCATTCTGAGTTATCATTTATTGCAGAAGTGAAATTAAGAAAAACAAAACACATTGAATTTTAAATTGTAATTTAAACTAAATAAGATTTTATAAAAAATATAAACATTTATCATTCTGATTTATCATTTACCTCATGGTGAAATTAAGAAAAACAAAACGCACTAAATTTCAAATTGGAATTTAAACTTAATAAATTTGTTACCATCACATTCATAGTTTAACTTCTACTCCTTTCATTTGTATGATTTTATCAAAACTATAAACATGATGTTGTCTTTGATTTATCATTTGCCCCAAAGTCGAATTAAGAAAAACAAACGCACTGAATTTCAAATTGGAATTTAAACATAATAAATTTGTTATCATCAGGCTCATAGTTTAATTTCTACTCCTTTCATTTATTATTATTTTATCATGATTGGTATTAAGAAACTAAATGTTTTGCAACTATTATGGGTTGATGCTAACGTCTTTTTGTGAGACTTTTTTAGTTTTGAAATTATTGTAGACTTTAGTTTTTTACAAATTTGATAACAATCAGAAGGGAAAAGATATAACACAGTCCTCCAATCAAAAATTAACATCAGATTATTTTTGTTATTAAGGTGGAAAATAAATGAACGAACAGAGCAAGAACAACAAATTGCGGTGTCGCAGGTTGATGTGTGTGAATGTGAGAGAGGATGGAGATGAGAGAGAAACAAATTGGATAAGTAAGAAAGATAGATTAGGGTTAGGTGAATGTTTCTGATTTTTATCAGTTCGGACTATTGTAGGATGACAGAAAGAATGTTGAAGTGAGAGAGATGGAAATAAAAAGGATTAAGAGGAACAAGGGATGAGAGAGAAGTGATTAAGAGTTTGAAAATTTCTTGTTTTTTTTATACTAAAATACGATACACTTTACTATAAAATACCAACTAAAAAAAATTAGCAAACCCTTTATTTATTGTGTACTGTGCTACGTGCACTTTTTAATATAGGTAGAAATTGAGAAAAGAAAAGAAAAAGTTGCTTGAGCTTTTTAATTTTCATTGTATGATTTTATTTTCTCGAGTTTTTTTTATAGATTTTTTTTGTTTTTTTATCAGCTTAACTGTCAGAACATATTTCTTTTAACTTCATAACTCTCTTTCTGCTTTCCATACTTTTTTTTATATAATGTGAAAGTCATTTTCAGTTTCTAAATTATATAATACGGAATTTAAAAAAATAACTTTCCAATTACATAATTATTTTCTATTTCTGAATTATATAATTTAAAAGTTAAAGACTTTCAAATTATATAATTAAAGAAGTAAAAAAAAAACTATAAATATATGGAAATAAACTGCCATTGGGAAATAGTTTTCGTCAATCCAACAAGAAAAAAAAGGACTGACTTGTTATGTTTTTAATTTGGATACAACGGTAAAAGATAACATTTTCTTTTAATTTTTTTTAAAGTTGTTATGATTTTAATTGGGTAAGCTATTTAAAATAATTATATATAAATAAAATTTTAACTTATTTTTAATTTTAACATCTAAAATATAATAAATACGTTTCAATTTAAAAAAACAAATTCAAAAAAAATCATCTATAAAATAATTAAATAAATTATTATTTTTATAAAACCATGCTAATATAATTTCATTTAAAAAGACTAGTGGATATTAATTTAATCAAATAAATTTAAATATTATTAAAAACAAAACAATCATTAAAAAAACATGTTAAAAAAACGTGTATTCTAGTTTATAGAGCTTTATGGATATTTGATTTTATAAACTTTTTTAATACGGAATTTTTTTTATCTTATAGGTTTTTTTTTGTTAAGAAAGGTAATTAATTATTTTTAATAAATAATTTATTTACATAATTATGTTTAGTTGTTATAATTATATATATGGTTATAAATATAATATTTAAATAAAGAGTTTGATAATATGAAAAAAAGTAAATAATTAATTACGGGTATATAATACGGAATTTTAAAAAAAATAACTTTCCAATTACGTAATTATTTTTTATTACTAAATTAAATAATTTAAAAGTTAAGACTTTCAAATTATATAATTAAAAAATTAAAATAAAAAAACTATAAATATATGGGAAGGAACTGCCGTTAGGAAAGAGTTTTCCTCAATCTAACAAGATAAAAAAAATTACTAACTTGTTATGTTTTTAAAAGTGAACTTAAATGAAAACTTTAAACGATAATAGAAGGAAATAGGTTCTTAACCTATTAATTTATTGTAGTTTTGGTATATGTTATTGTAATATATAATGTTTTTATTTTTATTTTTAAAGCTATATAAAGTTATTTATTTATCATTTGAATTGATATTACATAATTTAATGATGATTTAATATTATAGTTGGTCCTATTTTCGTCAACTTTGTTCGATGTATGATTAATTTTTTTCGAAGGTTCAACGTAGTTTCTAATTTCGTAATTTATGTTTAATTTGATCATTTTCACTCCTTTAAATTGTGTTAAATTTGATCATTTTCACTCCTTTAAATTGTTAACACAGAGATTCCACCTAAAAAAATGGAATCACCTGTCACACATCTCGCCACATCATTACCGTTTTTCCTAAATTATAAATCCTAATTTTCCTTCCCTTAACGCACTGCCATGCACCACACTCAGACCATCATTTTCTCCACATCGTCGGACCACCATAAGCTTCACCATTAGCAACCGCACAAGCTATCACGAATCAACCAAGAAACCCAATATGCAAAAGAAATCTTTCACTACAAAGAATCATACCCAAACGGCGAGCCCAAATAGCTATACATCGTGAGAACCACCATCAACATATCACCATCTTGATCTTCTCCCCAACTTCACGAGAACCTGCAAAGTGAAACCTCAAAAATCATAAAACCATTGAACCTGCAGAAAACCCACAAATCACATAATCCAAATCGCAAAATTCCAATTCACGATGAACCCCCAATTCGCAAAATCGCGCATCTTCCGTGAAAACTTGTAAGATCCCAAATCGCAACACTGAATTTGTTCAACCTTTATTGATGACGCAAAACCATTTGCAAGGAACGAAACTTTCAAATCGCTTTCCATTAAATCACAAAAACCTACAAAAGTTAAGGCTTTTGATTTGGAGAAGTTGATGATGTGACGAGACTAAGATGTGAGTCAACCATTGTGAGCATTATTATGTGACAACTCATTCCTGATGGCTGACATATATACTGTGTCGTTAACTATTTAAACATCATCAGAACAAATTAAACATAAATTACCATATAAGGAAGTACATTGAACATTCAAAAAAAATAAGTTCCACATTCAACCTAAGTTGAGGAAAATAGGAACTAACAATGATATTAAGACTTTAATGATATTATTTATACATGTTATCACATTTGGAAAAAAAATCAAACTATTTAAATTTCATCTCAGACCATCAATGTTACAAGACCGAAGGAATAAACTAACCAACTTATTAAGAGTAAAGTACAAAATTGTTTCATTAGGAAACTTAAATAAATAGTTTATGCAGTTCAAAAAATATTCAATTTGTTTCTGGTTTCTTAACATAAATTCGGATTTTGATTTATTTAAATTTCTCTTTCTTTTTCGTCCCGCTAAAATTTAAAATTATCAGTCTTTATCCATATTGTTACATAACACAATTATATCTTGAACAAAAGCTTAAATATTACAAGGGATAAATAAATTTTATTAGAATATAATATCAGCGTGTATCACTTCAAAATAAGAAGTCAGATAAATTATGTGAGAAAAAAAATTAAATTATGCACGAGTTACTTATAATCTATAAAGAAACTAATAGTATTTATTTATATTCTTTTAAGGATGTTTTTAAGAAAAATACATACTCTTCTAAAATTTGTGGGGTAAAAGTCCAAAAATTTAGGTGGAGACATTCTCTTCCTCAAGTTTCTGACCATGATATATTTAATCTTGCATAGGAATTTTATTTTCCCATCCCAATATACTGGATTCAAATTAATGAACAGTTGGTTACTTACATGTTTTTAATTTTCATACAAAAATTGTTTTAATTCTTAAAATATAGTTTTTTTATCCCTCCTTAATTCCTGTTTAATTTCTAGTGCTCCGTTGTTTAAACTTGTCATGCCATCATTAAAGAACCTCAAAACAAAAAATAACTTTCTTTACATAATTGGCTTTAAAAAAAACTGGTATAAACTACTATAGTCTTTTCCATACTAGTTTTATTTCATTGAGTACAATATTTGCTCAATATTAAATATTACTACATAATTAATATTATTGACATTTCATACAATAAAAAGGTAACAGTATGATTGACAAAAATATCTAGTATATATAAGGATAGAATAATAATAAAAACAATTCTAGAATCAACATTGTGGAAATAAGTGTGAGCACTAAATATATTTCAGATTATGCATTGCAGTTTTAAAATATAATTATATAATTTGAAAATAATGATAAAATATATTTCAGAATAAACACTTTAAAATCATATAAAATAAATGTCATTTATATAATTATAGATAAGGTATTTAGAAGAAAATGTATTCCAGAATGACATTCTCACTATTCTGGATTTCAAATCGTTCTAGTTGAGTAAAATTGGAACTTTAGATAACATGTAGGTGTGAAAATAAAAGTAGGAGATGCAGGAAGAAAAAACTCACCAGAGCGTGATTCCCTCATGACAATGGCCGCGGTTTGGGCCCAACTACTTTTAGCCATGCAGAGTGGACTACTACAGCCCAATTGAAATAGTTCTAAATAAGCAAGTATTAATATAAATAGCAACATATACATACATATATATTTTGTATATATATTACACACTTAGAGACAAGAAATTCTAAAAGAAAGATAGATTTTCTCTTGATCATTTTAAAATGGAAGTGCACTCAAAATGATGGAAAGTATCTGTTGAGGTTGAAAGGAAGTGAATAGAATTCTTCGCTTCGAGTGTCGTGATTGAAATTCCTGAATTTTTCCCACCAGTGTCTCCCACTGTCTCTGCGAGTTAAGCTATCTCCGCGATTCAGAGTTAAATCCAAGAAGTACGCAACAATGATTGCTACAGTTGCTGGGGATGAGAAAATCACTTGCACTATATCGTTGAACTGCAAAAGGAGTTAATTTGAACCGTAAGAATAAACAATGGTAATAGTAAAATAAGAAGAATGAAGGAAACTTCTTTTAAGTTAAGTATGCAAACCGCAGTGGAGCCAGTATGAACAGGGCCATGTCCAGATATCAACAGATATTCGTTGAAATACTGTTGAACAGATAAGCCTAGGAAGAGAGAGAGTCCAAGGATGAACAATGACCTATAGCTGTTTAGGTTGCAAAATTGAAGAAAACCAAGCCCAGCTGAGGCTGCTCATCATAAAGTGATTCAACTAAATCAGAAATAATTCGGATATAAAGCAACAAGTTACCAATTGGAAATACATTTCACATGAGAATTGACAAGTTTCATGGCAATCACTAGTTTATTTTTGTTGTTTAGGCCATTAACTTGTTTGTTCTGACATAAAAGCATATACACATAAAGATGGTAGAGCTATTTTCCCCAATTCATGTTGCATTATTTTCAATGCATCGGCCCAAGCAAGACATAAATCAGTAAATCACACACTTACCTACGTAGGCAAAGAGAACACAGTAAATAGCTGCTATAATTGACAGAGGTATTGAAGCAAGAACTGCTCCAAATTTTCCTGGCACAGAAGCACAAACCCGAACGCTTAAGTAAAAAATCAGTAGAACAAACTAACACATGTAAAGCTAGATCAGTTTGATTATTTCATAGTGGTTGGTAGGACTGTTTACATGAGGTAGATTGGAGTTGAATGTATGAAATATATACTATCGCATTCCGTCAAATACCTATCATAATGTTATGATATCGAATTCATTTTATTCCACCTTTTGTGGATACGGAAAATAGAGCCTTACACCAAATCAAGTGTTTACGAAATTGAAGAAATTGTTTCAACACCTAATATAGAGAAGAAAAACATGAATCCAGCTGATATTTGAATGACTCTGCGGCTTCCTACTCGTGTTAAACCCAGGAGTCCTGCATTTTCACTTCATGTCAAGAAAAGACAATTAGACAATGCCTTTAGTACAAAAGCAAAAGAAAGTCATCAAGGTTCATACATTTTTGTATGAAAGCAATCAGGAAACATCATTTTCAGACAGAAATGTTACTAGCTAGCCACATGTCAAGCCAAAACCCATCAAAACCTCTAGGTAGTCTAAATCGGTGGCTTCTTGATAAACCTCCAACAATGGAATTAACATTGATTGATTGATTGAATATTAGCAACTCATCTTCTGTTACGCATAGAGGCAGAACAACTTAGATCCATGGTTTAAGAATACAGCTAGTCAGATTATATTTTAAGGCAATAAAACATACACCGATGCAGTGGATCCAGTTCCTGTGCCAAAAAGGCCATCCAAAAGAGTGCCAATGCCCTGAAATCGACAAACATTAACATATGAGTCTAAATTTTGAAAGTAATTGCAAGAACAAATGTAATGTCAAAGAATCACATAGCACCAGCCAGCCAACACCACGACTAAGCACAGAAGGTGGAACAGGGGTTGCACTGCCAAATCTTGATGCTGCGATGAATGTCCCTGTTGACTGTCCGCAGAGAATGAAAAGGGAAAATTACAGAAAAGGACATCCAAATGAAAATAAAATCAAACATCTACCTTTTAATTAGAAATTGTCAATTCAAGAAGATATCATGAAAAGGACCCAAGGGAAGTTCACAGAAATTTTGTAATCCAATGAATAGAGTCAACAAAGTCATACTGATCTTGGAACGCATTTATTAAAAATTATAACAATCATCTGCAAAAGATTGTGGACACATTAAAAGAAACAAAAGCAAACCTCTACAATTGCAACAAGAGAAGCAGCAATCACAGCAAAAGCATCACCAGCATTGAAAGAAGGGCGTCCCCATTGAAATGGATATGGAACTCTTATCCTACATAAATGAAGAGAAATTTAATTGAAGGGCGTGTCATTAAATCATCATCCATATGAACGAATTTACAATTACCAAATGATCAAGTATGAATTTGGGTATTTTATGAAGAGGTGTTCTAAACACATTCATGTCCTTGCACATAGTTGCAAACACTACTTTGATGGTTTAAAGCCTTGCATATCATCATCTATTATAGAATATAATAGATAGTTCTGAAAGCATGGCTCTTATAATACAAGCAACTTATAAGGACTAACCAAGGAGCAGCACTAATTAACCCAGATCGATCAGTACGGCAACTTAATTGGGTTCTAGGCGATCTTTTATTGTAGGCACCAGCTGCAGTCAAAATTTCAGCAAATGCCCAAGCAATTCCAATTGAGACCATAACTGCAAATCTATCAGCTCCTCTTGATTTCATCCTTTGCGGAATGTACTGCAAGGTCATTGATTTAACATAAGTAGAAATATCAATTCAAAGTGTTGATTTGTCTTGATATATAATGTACACAGATACAACTCACTTCTTACAGTACCACTATTGTAGTATTCGTGCTTAAATTTTATTAGAGTCAAAACAAGTGAAATTATGCACATATCAATATCGAGCATATGCATATATATATTTTGTGGCAGACCCATAAAAATTTAATAGGAAGGGATTTGGATAATATATTAAAAATTGAGCTTTGTCTTTCTACTGACTATCTTGTTGCTGTACAAATAGAATTAAATTAAAATGGATGAGAGAATGCTAAAGAAAGTAACATACCTGGGACAAGACGATAATGATAAGTAACGCAGGGAGACCAATTTCAACACAATCTGCCAACTACAAGAATCATTGTTTGTTAAACAACTAACAATCACATGAAACAGACTGCCACTATCCATAGGAAAAGAGCAAAGAGTGTACTTTGGGAAATCCTAACATAAAGAGTCCTAGTCCAGTCAAAGTGACAAGAGGGGCCACACTAAGCGGGCTGAGAAACCTGCAGCATCAACTAATATAGCTGACTTCTACAAATAGCAGATTGCAAAATAGTGATCAAGAGATTCACTGGTTTGTAATCAACCTGGCAAATATCCTCCAAAAGCCGAAAAAGCCAACGATGATTTGAAAAAACGATCCAACAATAAGTGCTCCTTGTATGGCTCTCATAGATTGTTTAAATCTCTGGAAAAAAAGTCGCGTGAGGAATCAATTGCAGTTAGTAACAGGCACAAACACTTCAAAAATACTCAGTAGTTAATTTTCAAGAGAGAAACAGCATATCTATACCATCTACTAATTATTTTCACCAAACAGTCTACACCTCAACAATATCAACAATACGAGCTAACCTGATGTGGATCAGCATATACACTCATTCTGGTGGAAAAAGCAATGGAAACTGCAGGAATTAGAAAAGAATAGGATGGTCCCACAACCACCGGAAGTCGTGTGCCAAACAACGTCTGCAGCAGTGTGTTAATGGCAGCAATAAAGAGTAGAGTCTGTATTGTTTCGGCCTTTTCTACCTATAGTTTTATTTTAAGGAATAAATTAGACTCAAATCGAATGACATGACTAAAGAACAAGAAATTACAAATTTGCACTACATTGCCACCACCGATCAAAGGGACAAGGATGGTGGAAACAATGACAACGGTCCCAAGCACAACCAGATAATGCTGAAACCCAAGAATGACCCCTTCAGCTGCAACCAAATCAAAGACAAAAAAAGAACAGTCTCAGCAAAAAAAAAGTGTCAAAAGTTGAGTTTAGATACAAAAAAGGCCAAAGAGTGGCATCTACGCCATGAGGGAGAACTGGTAACACAGTAATCAACACCCGGAAGTTGGTCCTTCACAGGATGAGGTAGGAATTCATCAGCCTTTCCTCCTCCTCCACCAGCTGCCATTGTTTCTCTCTATCTCTAATGTTTGTTTTATTTGATCAGTAACTTAATTTTTTTGGTGGTGTTTCTTATAATGCTCGGAAAACAGAACAGGTGTTGCTGTGTTTGTTAAGAAATGGTCCAGAATGAAAATGATGAGTGAGAGTTGGCAAAGGCGTTGTGACTCTAGCCTCTGCCTGAAACGCTTTTCCAAATTCACCTGGCGCACTTTTCAACCACTCTGACACACCGCTGTCATTTTCTTCACTGTACTTATGGGACAGAATTGTAACATCATAACACGAGCAGCGTAAGAATTATTAACAGTACCAGATTGCCACCAGATATAATAGTTTTATATATATACATACACATATCTTCAAATTTCAATTAATGTTTATTACGTTTTCATGACAACTTTTTTCAAGATAATTTCAAATTAAATATAACAATATGTTTATGTTTGTTGTTGTGGTTGGTATTGTTAGCTTAGCTTACTATTACTACTAACTTCTTTTTTTCAATTTGACTTTGCATTATTTGTGCAATTGTATGTGTTTGTTTCGCTTTGTTTATGGAATGAGTAGCTAATTTGTGCTACACTATGGTTTCGGGGGTCAAATGTTGGAACACCAAACAAGGAATATCATGTCAATGGTTCACCAATGCAAATTAAAACAACACTGATTCAACAATTTTCGTATTGATGTTTATTAATGGTGAGATGTTATGCATAATAATATATTTATAAGTCTATAATGTAGTTCAAAAAAATAGTTTATATTTTTTTATCTGAATTAAGTAAAGTTTTCCTTTAAAAGAGGTTGTAGTAAGTACTTTTATTTGTGTATGTTAGAGTTCGTAACTCAGCTCTACCCGGTCTAACCCACCACAGGTTGATCGCTTAGTAAGTTAACCCCCCTATCTAGCTCATTTATTAGTAAGCTAAAAAAATTTGAACCTGACTCGACTCATCACGGGTTGGTGGATTAAACGGGTTGTCTCAGACTCGCTTAATTATAAGTTCTTTTTAAAATAAAAAAATTATAATTTTTAATTTAAATCTAAATAAATTTCACTCTAAAATGATGTTAAAGTTAACGTTCAACTCGTGTAAGCCTAACTTTAATCCTAACTCAACTTCAAAAATCAACTTGTAAAATGAAGTTTGTACCTATTTATAAACTACGAATTGGTCTCGTCTCTAATCAATAGAGGACTTCCAACCTAAATTAGTATTTTTTTTAAGAAAATATATTAATAATAAGTACTCATTTAAATCGACAACAATTGTTTAGAAAAAAGTGTCATCAAATCTAATTAATGTTTTTTTATCTGTTTGTTATTTCAATTTAATATAATGAATTGAAGTTTTCTGATTTATAAAATGTATCTCATTTTTTTACTCATATAATTAACTCAGCTGTTATAAAACTTCAACGCATACTCTTTGATGGTTGTCAAGGCAGTCTCAACATATGATAACCTCCTTTTTTTCTGGGTGTTATAGAATATACAAAATGAATGTAAATATTTTTAATATTTTTCATATTTTTTAGTATTTTTGTAACATTTTATATTATGCTAGTTATTCTTATTTAGTTATCCTAATTATTTTACCTATTTTATAAATTTTATTTATGGTGTTACTTTTGGGTATGATTGACCTTTGAAATATAATTAGAAAACAATTTCCTTGAAGAATATCTTATATGTGAGATTTTTGCAATAAGAGAAGTGGTACATATTCATAAATTCAATGCAAGGGAACTTTCATAAAAGGTGTAACGTGTAAAGTAGCACGGGGTGCAACGAGGTAGCATAGTGATTTGAACCGGTGACACTAGGTTGAAGATATTAAGGTTAGATAAAGTTGACTTTTTTTCTCTCTACTTCCTTTCCTTCTCTATGTACTTTTTAAATTACAAATATAACTTTTAATTTTTTAACATTTTTTTTTACTTATCTGTTATTTCTTTTCACTTACTTACTGTAGTCTTTTAATTCTTAACTGGTTTTAAAAAAATTGTTAAGAATTCAACAGAAATCTCTTAGATTTGAAATACATTTTTTTAACCAGATTTTTTAAATTCGGACTTTTAACTAACTTTCAAAAAGACAAATATTTTAAAGTACGAAAGACACTAATTTCAAAATATGTTTAAGAAATAAACGTATTTTTTATTTCTTTTAGAAAAAAAACTTATTAAATTTAAAATAAAAAAATATTAAAATAACAAATAATTTAAAAAAAAACAATTGACAAAATTTCAAATAAAACATAACAACCAAATACAATTAAAATATTTAAAAAAATAAACTAAAATTAAATTAAACAATTGACAAATAAAAAATCAATATAATTTCAAACTAAAAAAAAATATTTTTATAACAATTATTAAATATCATAAATTTATTAAAACAAACAAATCATAAAATTAACAATTAAAATTAAATAACAGAAAACATAAAATTTAAAATAACAATAAAAAGAATAGTTAGTTACTTTAAATTGTTATTTTTAAACAATTTAAGATGATTTTTTTAGATTTTAAATTGTTTAAAAATAACAATTTAAATTTTTTTATTTATTTTAAATTTCATGTTTTTTTATTTAAGTTTAATTGTTGATTTTATGTTTGGTTTATTTTAATAAACTTGTAATATTTAATAATTGTTATTAAAATAACTTTTTTGTTGTTTGAAATTATATTGATTTTTTTTATTTGTTTATAATTGTTTAATTTAATTTAAGTTGATTTTTAAATATTGTAATTGTTTGTTGTTATTTTTTTTTTGAAATTTTGTTGTTTTTTTTTACTTTTTGTTTTTTTTTAATTTTTGTTTTTCAAAATTTATTATTTGTTATTTTCTTTATTTTTAAAAATTTAATATGTTTTTTTCAAGAAATAAAAGTGTTTTAAAATACGTTTCTTCTCTAACTAGCTTTCGAAACCCAATTAAGAGTTCGTGTTAAGAAAAAAACAACTTTAATTGGCTTTCGAAAACGGTTATACTCTTAACCACTTTCGAAAGCAGGTTAAAGAATAAAATAAGTGCAGATAGTGATGAAAGAAGATAAGTAAAAAAATAAAATAAAGGTTGAAAGTTATATTTGTAATTTTGAAGATAAAAGGAGAAACACATAATAAAGTTTCACTGTGTTAAAAACCACCAGAGAAATTAATATGGTATATTATTATTTTTTATAAGATTATATATGTTTTTAGTTTATAAATTTTAATGATAAATTAAAATTTATTTTTTTATAAACTTAGATACGTTTCGATTCTCAAATTTTAAAAATAAATTATCACAATACTTTTAATATAACAACTTTAATTTTGTTACACTTGTTCAATAATCTTCCATATTGACATTTGAATTATAAGTTATTAAAACGTAAAAATAATTCAAACATTATCTAGAAACGCGTTTAACGTAAAAAAGATTTGATGTGATTGAGATAAGAAAATCATGTATATTCATTTTTTAAGTTTGATAATTAGATTATATCAAAATTTAATACATAAACTAATTTTTATTTCACTTAAAAATTTAGAAATTAAAAATATATTTAATTTTTTTATATATAAAAATTTATATAATATATTATGAAATAATTCTTGACATCATATGCAATGTACTACGTGAATTCTTATACATTTATGTATAATGTGTTCCAAATATTAAAAAAAGTAACCACGTATATTTTCAAATAACTTATGTGTTAATTAATATAGTACAAAGAGTATAAAGAGATTGTATCACATTATTAAATTCAAATAAGTTTTCTTTCCTCATTTCCTTTGAACTTTCATAATAGTCAAGAAAAAACTTAAAGTGTCTAAGCTTTTTTTTGGAGTCATTTTTTTATTTTTTTTCTTTTATTATGACTTGCATAAAAGTAGGTGATGATTGTCATTATAATTAGTTTTTCTTGCTCATTTTTATCTCTTTTTTCATTTATTTCTTTTCAAATAACTAAGGTTTAATTAAATAATTATAAAAATATAAGTATTTGGTTTTTATTTATGGAATGATTTTGAAAACAAAAATATTTGGTTTTTAAATCTCACTAAGTTCAACTTAATTCGTTTAATAAGGTATGCAAATTCGTCTAATGAGTTGTGTAACATCCCAATTATATAATAATCAATATTATATAATAAGGGCGTTAACATTCAAATATAGAGAACAGTCGGAGTATGACGTGTAATTAAATGTGATATTACAGTCATCCAGAAATAAAAGAAACTGGAAATTCAAACCTGAACATTTGAAAGGATTGAACACTACAAGTGTTCAATCAATAAATTCTAAGGAGATTATCCTGCGAAATCAGTAACCTCCAGCTCTTGCTCCAAAGGAAACTCCGCGACAACATCTGCTCCCATCCAAGTGGATGATCATCGCCAAAGAAACATACCCAGACAGCACATAACAAAAACAATGCAAGGGTGAGCTAGATATAAAAACATGTTGTACAGATAGAACAGTTAAATTCAATGTTATCATACTTAGATTCGTATAAAAGAACAATTAGAGCATATTCATTAAATCATAATTCCACCCACTCATACAACATGCCAAAGTCATCCAAACATGGTAAACCAACATTACAATACTTGTTACTTTATACCCCGACTTGTTACTTTATAGACCGACTCATTACTTCATAGACAGACTCGTCCGGACTAGAATGAATTCTGTGTAGCTTCGATGTTCGTGCACTCGGGTGATGTAGTAACTGGAACTCTCATCAGCTGCCACCCGAGGTTAGTCCTATCTGTCCCGATACCCTAGGACTAGGACCTCCTGCCGTTCCCACACATGACGTACTCCCCTCTACGTGAGGACGAGTACTCACGGAACATCAGGATGAACAACCGGCTAAGCTTCCCACATTCATTCTTTACAAATCTCAATAATCAAATTCTGAGTCTCTGTGTAGCTTCGGTGTTCGTGCACCCGGGTGATGTAGTAACTGGAACTGTCATCAGCTGCCACCCGAGGTTAGTCCTATCTGTCCAGATACCCTAGGACTAGGACCTCCTGCCGTTCCCACACATGACGTACCCCCTCTACGTGAGGACGAGTACTCACGGAACATCAGGATGAACAACCGGCTAAGCTTCCCACATTATACTTTACAAATCTCAATAGTCAAATTCTGAGTCATTCCTCCTTGGAACGCTCATTTAATCATTCATACTTTCATTTCATCTCATATATAGTTCATCATTCACTTTTGATCATATATTCATAAATTGTAACCGAAATATTTAAATAACATAACTTACTGTTACATTGAACCTTAACCCCAATTATGAATAATCAGATACTATCATATTATCCCAACAATTCCAACATATTTCATACATTCACATAATTCATGTCATAGATAATATTCCAAACATTGGTACACATAATTCAATCTAAAAGCAAAGGAACTTAAAATTCAACATATTTGTAAAATACTATTTGGACGAGTACTATTCACTCAACACTATGGGACGTACGTTTCTGGACGAACGCCACTTGCAACAGGCCGAACACTCTTGGACGATCGTCAACAAAACAAAATGAACGAACGTTGTCTAAGCAATATGGACGAACGCTCGCAGATGAAATCAAGGACGAACGCTCTCTGGACGAACGCTCAAACTGGACGAACGCTCCATGCTGATCATTTTGGACGAACGCTTGGTTTGGACGAATGGACGAACGTATAAATAATTCTAACGCATGAACGAACACTACACTCTTATGCACGAACGCTCACTCAACAACGTGGACGAACGTCGCCGTTTCGGACGAACGCTCATCAAAATACATATAAAAAATCGAACGTTCAGAAAATACCGAACGTTCACAAGGTCACGCTGGACGAGCGTCCTCAAAAACTAGACGAACGCTCAGATAATTTGGCGGGACGAACGTTCAATTCGTCAAGTTGGACGAACGTTCAATTTGAGACCAAATTGGACAAACGCGATTCTGCAGATTATGCAGAATCACAGGTTTTTCCAGAAAACGCAGAAACCCGTTTTCACTCCCAAAATTCTCAGATTTGCACCAAACATAGTATAATTCAACAATCAAAACGCAAAATATCTAGCTCCCCTTACCTCTTGAAGACCTCCTAGCAATCTTGAACCTAGAAATACAAGCGTCTGGATCTCCTTCCAACTCCAAAGTTCTTCACTTCTTCTCTCCCAGCAACTTTCAAACTCTCTTCCTTCATCTCGGCTTTTCCTCCTTCCATCCTCTCTTCTTGCTCATTTCTTTATGTTCCTTCCTTATGCAGCAAGCAGCAGCTGCCACACCCAAGCTCAGACTGTCACGGCTGTAAGGAGAAGTTGATCATCACCTTGCTCACGGTTCACGCAAGGTGCAGCCAGCAAAGAGGAGAAGCGTTCCATGCACAACAGCGTCCAGCATGCTTCCAGGTGGTGAGACTCTTAAGCCTGCTGCCCATATAAAACTTCTCCCCCACCTCTTCAACAGTTGTCCCGTGAAGCTCTTCAACTTGTCCCGTGAAGCTCTTCCCTACCATGCCAAACATCAAAGGATGCTCCCACCACTTCACATGCTCAGCTGCCCACATGGGGCCCACCTCCACCACATTTTCTTTTCTAATATACGGTCCTTACAAGTTGTGGTCAAGTCATTCAACGACTCTATTTGACCCCGCAAGTGAATATTGCAAGATTTATTAAAGAAGTGTGTCATGAACTAAAAATGTACATGGGAAATATAAAACTAGTCATAAGAGAAAAACACCACAGGCATATTATGGAGGTTTTATTTTTATCATTTTTTTTTCTTTTCTAATGTTCAAAATGTTTAGAAATAACTAACTCCCTTATTCATCGAGGTTCAATATATTGTATCTTTATTTTTTATGATTTTTGTTATATCATATACTTTTTTTCAATTACTCGTGTTATATTCTCCTTTTTAATTGCATTATTGGTGATTGTTTATTTGTGGGTATTTGATTATTGAGAAATAATTTATAATCTTGATCAGGATAGAATAACTAATAGATTTTACTTTTAGACATAGAGTTTTATTAATTAATTATTTTAAACATTTGATTTTAATGGAAACTTTTGATAAAAAAAAAAACTTAGTGATTGGAGTTTTTATTAATAAGGTTTATACTTCTCCTAAAAATTGGAATTTGTTAACTTAGAGTCTTAATATCAGAGTAAAAGTTGGAAATATATCATTTGGAAATGAAACATGAATTCTAATCTAGGTGAAGTTTCTATCCTATCGTTAATTTCATAAATTTAATTATTTTCTAGAATTTAGATTTATCTTATTAAAATTCATTGTTTCAAAGTTATTAACCTTAATAATAATAATAATTATAGTTTCATTAAACGCACCTAAGTTTATTAGGAAACAATGTCTGCATCCAAGGCTTTTAAAAATATAAAATATAGATTTTTCACTTTATTACTTATCCGATTTGATATATTTCAATATTATAACAATAGAAAATGTTTTATCTTAAGTTTGTGTGCTTTACTATGTGTTTGTTTGCTTCTTCTTCTTTTATTAATGCCAAAAAACAAAACAATTTAACATTAGTTTTTTAATATTCTTTTCCGAGCGTATATCTTATACAATAAAACTCCATATAAAGAAAACTATATTTATTTATAATTTTCATTATATCATATTGAACTTGAAAGCTAATGAAATTGCATTAGATTATACTCGTAATGTAAATGCTCGTGAATTCTTAATAATGGAATGGTTGATGTTTAAATTAGATTATGCTTACAACACTAAAATGTTGTATATTGAGATACATTATTTGTATGTTAGGAATCTTACTAAATTGCTAAGAATTGTTGAATAAGTCTATTTTAGGAAACTAGTTTATTAGTATAAAATCTTGTATCAAATTGAATTAGGCAAAAAATGAGATATTCTTTTATATATAAACTAAATTTATATGAACTAGAGTTTTGTGAGGCGGATTTATTAAAAAGAAAACAAAAAACTATAAGATAAAAGCTTACATACATAGTTTTGGAAGATTCTTTTTGAATTTAAACTTGTATTTGAGTTGACATGGACACAAAGATATATATAAACTTTTAAGAATATTTGTTCACACTTATGGTTGATTTTCTAAATTTATCAAGAGACCGTTCCTAATTTGAAGCTGCATACTTAACTAACAAATTATCAATGAATTGAGTTATTATCAAGGTTATGAGAGGTACAACAATTAAATGAGCCATCCAACACAGCTTGGTCCAATAAATCATTTGGTACTTTTAAAACATAATTTTGAATATTTTTAAAATATACATATATTTTTTTTATTCAAGTTGCATTAATGAAATTGATTCTAAATTTTAATACATTGATTTGAAATATAATTATAATACCTTGTATATCTTAATAAAATATTTTTGTAACACATTTATTACAATAATATTATTTTTTTAAAATATAATTATGTTTAATATATACTAGTAATTTGATTCTAATATTTAATTATATGATCATTTGTGATTTTTTCTTTTACTTAATTCAACCACAATATTTTTTTAAATAGAATTACTAACGACGTCTAGAAGATGTCATGTGTCAAAATTAATAATATTTCATTTGTTAAACTATACTATATGTAAGATATTACGTATCAACCTATAAAATTTGTTATGAGTCAAACTAAAATAATTTCAAGATAAAAGATGACACAAATTTTGACATATAATACATTTCAAAAATATATAAACCTTAATTTAACCTGAGACAAAATAAACATTATTTAAAACATATTGACACTCAATTGAAAAAAAACACATAAAAATAAAAATGAATCACAAGACTAAATATAGAAAATAAATTACTAATTAAAGAAAAATATATACTTTTATACTATTTAAGTAATTAGTTGATGTTTAAGTGAGAGTATACTCTATTAAAAAATATCATCTAAATTATATGACTCTTAAATTATATTTTTATTTTTTTTCATTTCTTTTTTAATAATATTAAATATGATTTGAACATTGAATGTAATCTTTATTACTTTTATTATTTTATTTCATTAAATTTTCTATATTCTTTAGTGTTTGATCTATTATATGAGAATTAATGAGATGAATGGAATAAATGGTAAATAGTATATAAATACCTTCCTAGTGGTAACAGAAATTAAATATATTAGTCATTAGTTTCGTATACTCTAATTCAATAAATTTTTGGAAGTTAGTATAGTTTAATTTTAGAAAATTGTTAGTTGATTTCGCTTAAAACATTTCATGAAGTAAATGATCATTTGATGATTATATATAAAAGTTATTATATTAAGTATTTTAAGTGAATGAAGTTTAAATATTTTTGAATTACTTGTTCTTATAGATTTATTTTGATTGTTGAAAATTCACATAGTATTTTAAAATATTTGTTAGAAATTTAAGATAAGTTTAAAGTTTCATATTTAATAAAAATGTTTAAATGAATCATATATGTAGATGGATTAAAGTTTTGGATCAAAGGTAATGTTTTGTTTTTTTATATAGATTCCTTCATAACTTATTGAATGTGGTTCATGTCTCTCTTTTTAAAATCTAACATTCTTTTGATAATGTTATATATATAACTTACAAGGATTAATTTACTAAATGTTGAGGTAAAAATGGATCTGTTCAAATTGACTGGTTTTTTTAATTTTTTTTTTATAATTAGGAGTTGATGGATTATGTAGATAATAAGTCATTTAATGATATTTTGTTATTTTAATAATTTTTTATAGTTAATTATATTTTTAGTCTTTATATTATAACACAAACTTGAAATTCATCTACTTTGATTATATTCGGTCCTATATTTTAGAAATAAATGAATGAAACATTCATCACCTAACTACATTAATTTTATTTTAAGTGACACTTGCCATGTGATGAAATGTGTATGTTTATGTGTGTTCTTCTCTCCCTTATCTTTTAATTTCTCTTACGTCCCCATTCATTCTGGTATTTCTTACTCTGATTGGGTTTATCTCTTCCTTCAAACAGTGATTGAAAAAAAAGGTGTTAACTTATTATATAAGTGAACAAGTGAATAAATTAAATATTTAAATATTCAAACATTATCAAACAATATTTTAATTTTTAAAAATATAAAATTATAAACTATTGTCATTAGAAATAATAAATAATTATAATAAAATTATATAAAAAAGATAAAAAACAATAAAAAGATATAACTGTATATTATGAATCAACTCATTTTAAATATAGTTAAAACTCATTTAATTTTTAGATTAAGTGAATTAGTTTAAATCATACTTATATTTAAAAGAATAAATTTTTTTCATGATCATGACAATAGTCACCCATCTATACAGCTGCCACAAATTACTTGGTATCCTCATATAAATGTTTTTCCATCTGTTCAAGTTATTAAAATAATACTTTAAATGAGTCAAGTCAATTTTTCTAGAAGAATTCAAATTCTTTTATACTTCTTTTGAACAAATTTACATTTGAAATTTAAATTTCTTTGATCAGCTTCCATCTGTTATTGGTTAGGAAACTTATGATTTATTAAAAAATATATATATTTATTTTGTTTTTAAGCAAAAACGTTGACGGAAGAAGACAAAGACTAAAACAGAGAGAAGGAACCCAGTTCTAAAAGAAAGGGGGACCTGTTGGGACTAGAAATACATTTTTGAATACAATATCTTATTTTGTTATTATTCTTGTTATCAGTAAAAAAAAAAAAGCTAAATATTATTCTATGATATTTCCTTTATTGTTATTATAGGTTTTATCATTTAAACTTATTATTATTATATAGATATTTTTAGAAAAAAAATTTAAATAAACTATTAGGATGCTATTTATAATTTTACTTTATTCAAATTTTTATTTTTTTTAAAACTACTCATATACTAATAACGTAAAAATAACAGTAATTTTTAGTTAATTTTTTTTAACAGTATCTTAGGATTAGTGATGGGTCATCAAAATATATTTTAGGAGTGGTAATTTTTTTTGTAAACACATATAAAATTGAGAGAGATAAATATATGAAATTGATTAAAATTTAAAAAATATATTTTTATTTATATATTAATTTTTTTTGTGTAAAAAGAAATCGAAAGATTCAAGTAAAAATGTTGATGACTAAATAATTCAACGAAAATATATAAATTGTTTTGTTAGATAGCAAATTAACTTTAACTTGAAAAGAAAAAAAACAGAGACTTGTTAGAACAAAATATTATATGAGATAAATATAAATTGTTGCGTCAGGTTGTTACTATTTATTGTGCTAATATGATCAGATAATGTTTTTATCATATCATTATAATGCGCTTTTTGTTGTCATGAAAAGGTGTCTTCTTACCACTAAACATAGATATACTCTTATATTAAAAAAAAAATTACATACTCTTTTATCATATCTTCTAACTTTTTTTTATAATATGTATATATAAATTTAAGTTATAATAGTAATTAAAATATTAAAAATGACTTTTTTATTGCTATATTTTAAAATTATAATAATTTTATATAAGCAATATATTATTTATTTATTTGTCGGTTTTATATATTTTATACAGTTATAAATTGTATATAAACAATATTGTTTATCCTATTAAATAACAATAAATTTTAACTGAAAATTAAATAAGAGAGGTTATGGCACGGAGAGTCGCTTACACGCTTTTGACACGGAATATAGCCATTCCCAATACCAAAGGCGAACAAAAAAATGGTAAAACAATACATTGAATAAGAAAAAGTTACAGAAGCCAACAATTTATGGTTCGACTAGGACGTGTGACCATGACACGTTGCTTCCTGTTCCTCACCAAACATATAATTCATTATTATATTATTTAAATTATTTAAAATTTCATAAATAATAATAAAAGTGAAAAGAAAGGAGAAAGAATGCATAGGAAATAGCTCTCCTCGGTGGAAAACCCACCCACTATCCCAATTCCAATTTCAATAAATACCCTCTCCTCTGTTTCTTCCCTTTCACAAACACAAACTCCCATTCACCCTCTATCGTTTCTCTTCTCCTTTCCCATGAGTTATTACAACCAGCAGCAACCACCTGTTGGTGTTCCTCCACCCCAAGGTCCTTCCCTCTTTATTTTCTTTTTTTTTTCTTTTATTTACTTCCATCAAACCATCTTTCAGTTTTTGCACGTTCTTTTATCTTGCTCGATTGCTTCTTTTTCTTTTTCATTTCACTGATTTCTGATTTTTTATGACTATAGGTTACCCGCCGCCAGGGGAATATGGGAAGGACGCCTACCCGCCTCCAGGGTACCCTCCACAGGGCTACCCTCCACAGGGGTATCCAGCGCAGGGCTATCCTCCTCCTTATGCACCTCCTCAGTACGCTCAGCCTCCGCCGCCTCAACAGTCTTCAACTGGCCCTGGTTGTCTAGAAGGATGGTGAGTTTTTCTCTCCTAATTTTCTCTTTTTTTAGATAATAAATTATAAAATTAAAATAGTCAAGATGATCGGGGTGAATCAGAATTTTAGATCGGGATTGACTCGATTGACTACTGTTGCGTGCATCTCATCGCATCTATTGTTCGCCTTTTACCCTCTTGTTTGGTTATCATTATCGGCAGATGCTTTGTCTCTGTTAATCTCTCTTTCTCTCACCCGCACGTCACTGGAAGCGGATGTCATTTTTTTTGGATGTAATTTTTTTTGGTGGGTCCGCCAGCTGTGGCTTTTCTAAATAATCTATATAGTTATTTGCTTTAACACGATTTAGTACAATTAGTACTTATATTTAATAAAGTTAAACTATTTTTTAGTTGGTTAGCTATAGAAATGCTTGATTAAGCATTGAAAATTCTCTTGATAGCGTGTCAAATCAGATTGTTTTTGAAGTGGGGATTAATTAATTTATGATAAACAAAGACTTTGAAATGTCAACTGATTTGAGAGAGTGAAATACCAAATTATCAGTCCTCTTGTATAAATTAAAGATTTGACTTAATTTGTTTGAATTTGTTAATTGTTGCAGCTTGGCTGCTCTCTGCTGCTGTTGCCTGTTGGATGCATGTTTCTGAGGAAAGTTTGGGTTGCTGCACAAATTGGATTTGAAAGTGTAACATGGCTTTGAACATGAGGAATATTGCTTTTAGCTTTTTATTTTTCCTTGTTGGTTTACATTCGGTGGAAATGAACTATTGTTTTCAACATTCTACTTCTGCATCATTTACAGCATTTTGTTGGTTTCTGTGTTTCCTGTGTTACATTTGATGCTTTTGTTAATATTGACAATTGATATAAATCTGTCCAATTTCGCCTGTGTTAGCATAACAACAGTTTTCTCCACTTGTAGCACGTGAATTGAATTTGTATTTTGCTGGGTTTGTGATTTTGAATTTTGAAAACATTAATAAGACAACAAGAGACACAAAACCACGTGTTTAAGTTGCATAAGGAAACAAATTTGCAGCAGAAAATGGTTTGGCTTAACAAGTTTCAATGTGATGATAACGCGAATTGCACTTTAGTTTTGGCTTTTTGAAGGGCCAATGTGTTTTGTCATACTATTATTTCTATTAACTTGGACTAGTGGATTCTCCAAATACCTTGAACAGTGTATTCCACCCACATATCTTTTCTCATACTACAGTTTCAATTATGCACATCTGCTGTACCACCGAATATCGCTGTTTAAATTTCTTACAAAGGTTTCTGTTAAAGTTGAGTGTGGCTTATTCTATAATTGTCATTTACGCATTTCTTATTACAGTGTTTCTGGAACACAATCACACTTTTAAATTTTAGTAAGTACACATTTTTTGTGCGCTATTCTTGATTTATTTTACACATATTTATACATGATATGAACAAATATTCTTCGGGCTGTAGACAAAATGAAAGATAATGTTCAAATTATTGATGCGATTAACATTTTTAACCATTGATTCAAATGTTAATGGTAACTATCAATTATACTTTAATTATTAATTAATATAATATTTAATGTTGTGAGGACAGTATCTGTCAGTATAATATTTTGCTTTTATTATCGTCTTTTAGTTGAGATATTTTTTTTAATAATTTAATAATGTATACTGTACGTAGAGATTTGGTCAAAAGTTATATATGTAATAAATTTATGCCTTCCAAGTTATCTGCAATTTAAGATTTTTATACATTGATTAAGGGAAACAATATATACATATATTTAATACCATTTTACTAAAATTGCCTTATACTTTCAAGAATTACATCAGATGAAGAGTGAGCTGATTGTACTGGGCCAATACTCAACATATTAATTTATTTAAGTACCAAAAAGAAAAGTATTTGTAGTACAGTACATAATGAGAATATCAGATAACCTATTTTGAGACAAATTGTAAATACTAAAACTGAATGGAATGGTGAAAAGTAATACAGTACACTCTAAAATGAGAATATCAGATGACCTATTTTTATCCAAGTTGTAAATACTAAAACTAGTTAGAATGGTGTTTGTATTTTAGTCTTAATTATTTTTTTAAGTAATAAAGATATTTATACTGTTCAATTTAGTTTCTTTTATAAAAAAATTTAGTTTAATCGATAATGTGATTTTTATGTCACCTTTTGTGAACACATGTTATTTTACAATTTTATAACCACTATTTATATAACAGATTTCATCATCAATCTTAACTACCTAAATTTCTTATTTTTTATTTCAACCTATTATCAATAAATCTTCAATTCTGTCCTTGATCTCCCTACGCTTGTCAACGCCTTCTCTGATATTCAAGCAAATTTGTTATCTAAGTTTTAATCTCTCAACAACAACAGACCTATCTAATTCCGTGATAATAATGTAGAATCTGCAGTATCTATGGTTTTAAAAAAAAAAAAAAAAACTAAACTTATGGGACGCTGATAGACGCTTATTAAAAAAAGAAATATGTTTAAACTATCCAAATAAATAGTAATTCAATTACACTGTTAAATAAATTTTAGAAATAATTTTTATGAATATACATCAACCAAAAAATTACCCTACACCACAACTTAAATACTCATTTCATTTTCGAAACATCATTTAAAGATAAAATCGTCACAAAATTTCACATTCTAAAATAAACAATATTTTGAATAAAAAATAATTGACCTTAATGACATCACTTATTTAACTTGAATCGAAACAACGTATTTTAAGAAAATAATTATTGTTTATAATAGTATCTTTTGTGAAGAAAAAAAAACGGTCTACTGTAATACAAATATAATAGGGAATTTCCTTTAATTGATTTTAAATGTTTACTCCAAAAATATACAATACATTTATACTTTATTGATAAAACTCTGAATTTATTCGAAAAAAATATCAATTATACTTATAATAAAGTACGCTAGTTTTGTTGGAATAAGAGAATACATTGTGTAATAAGTACTTTAGATATTGTTCTCAAATCATATTCGTTTTCATCTTGACAATATACTGAGTATTTAATAAAATGTATTTGTTTAAGTAAGACTTCAAGTTTGATTGAAGAACTAAAACAGTATAGTTAATAAAATATAAATCAATAAATTAACAAAGTAAAATTCAAAATTTAATTAGAGAACAACACCTACGTAAGTTTTATCGAATAAAATATCATATAACTATTTGTTTAAATATAAACATTTAAACCAAAAAAGAAAAAACTGAGGGACTTACTAATTAGGAAAACAGTAATGACAACCCGTTAAATTTATTATACTATAACGGGACAAAACGTATGGGAAACGTGCTTAATAAGTAGTTACATTATCCTAATATTTTTACTGATCATATCAAAATAGTATATATATATATATATATATAAAATAATATTAAAAAATTGATAAGATAATTATTTTAATTAAAAAAATTTACTTATTTAGGATATAATTGATAAATGAGATGTGCATATAAAAAAGTGAATCTCCTTTATATAATAGTATAAATATTCTTTGACAAAATTTAATAGTTTTAGAAGACAATTTAAACATGAATCCAATCCAGGATTAATACCATTTTAATATCCAATCCAATATTAACATGACTTTAATCTAAATCGTTAATGTAATTAATTTGTAGGTATTACTTTTATCAAAATATCTTTAAATATTTTAATTCATAAATAAAATGCCGTGAATTGTAGTAACGGTTAAATTAAACTTCACCATAATTTTCCTATGTTTCTTTATAGACCTTAATTATTTAAGGATAGTCTTAGAAATTATTTTAATTACAAGAAAATTTAGTTCTCTAACTAAACTAAGCTTTTTTTAATTGACGAAATTAGTTATATAACTTATACCTAGGAACGAAGTAATACATTCTGTAACTGATCGAAGCTAATTATGACACTCATAACTAATTATATTTTTTTAATCCTTTTTATATTTTGAAATAATTCGGGATCAGTCTCCCGAATTATTATTTTTTTAAAATTTCCTATAGTAAAAGAAATATTTTTTTCCTAAATTTGGATTAATAAAAACAATATTAAACCCTAAAATTTTAATCTTAAATTCTAAACTTGAAATCACGAAAAACTCTATTTTTTTAATCAAATTTAGTAAATCATAGGCGTTAATTTTAAGGGGTAAAACAAAAAATTATGATCAAATCACACTCATTCTAAATTTTAGAGAAAAATAAACGTAATTAAGCCTGTATTTAGAAACATCGAAACTATATATATATATATATATATATATATATATATATATATATATATATTGATTTAATTCATATTATTGTGTTAATGTTTAAATAATTGTTAAATGAGTGATTAAACACTTTCTAATATTTTAGTTACACAAAATTACACGTATATTCAAATAATAACGAAAGTTTGATACACATGAAGAATTTTCATTTATTTAAAACTATCTTTTATTATTTTTTATATTTTTATTTTTTGTAAAAATATAAAAAATATTTCTTTGTAATCATTTTATTCTTATATTATATTGAATGTAAGAGTGGGTCATCTTTTCTTTTCATTTGTCAATTGCAAAATTTATTTGTTAACTTGAAAAAGTGGACGTGGAAGTAAAATTGTGAAAAGTATTCTGAACGATGAAGATGCCATATATACCAACTTTCTGTCTCATGAATACAGATATTGTTTACAAGCATTACGGATCAAAACAACTGCTAGCATTCTATGTCAGTTCACATCAAGCAACGACTTCCGTGGTAGCAACTTGGTCATTCTCAAGCTGACTGTAATTACCCTTCTCTTTGAATAGTTGAATGTGATGGTGTTTGCAGTACAGCTTTCCCTCGTGTGTGATGAAGTTTGATGAGCTTATAGTGCAACCTCCATAGGTACATTTGAAGCAGCTTTTATGGTAGGGTGTCCCATTAATGGTTACCTTTAACATATATAAACAATCATACATTTATATACATATATCAGTATCAGTAATAAATGAACTGAATTGAAGAAGTTCTATAATATTTTTCTGGAATTACCCTCTCAGTGGGATACACTGTCTTTTTGCAGCACACACATTTGTCTCTGGTACCCAAGAACACGTTTGCGATGCCCTTGGAGTTCTGCCAAAATTATTCCGTTACATTTAGATTAGTACTGAAATCAATGAAAATGGCAATTGCAACTTTGCATGACAAATGAAACAAACCCGTTCAAGCTTTATACGGATTCAACTATTGTATATAATGAATAATAATAATAAAAAAAAGAAAACTAGAATTCTAAATGGAGTTTACTGAATATATGGCAAGAAAAGCTACAGGGAAATCACCTCATTTTCAGTTATCGGTTTCTCTGGTTTCTGAACTTTGGGTGTTCCTGTGATATGAGAACAAGATGCAACAAAAGCAGTGAAAATTTGATTCTGAGTAATGAAGTTATATATTTTGAAAGAAAGTGAGAAAGGAATAAAAGATGCCCTGGGTTATTCTAAATAATTTCATATGTTTTTTGAAGTAAGTTTAACCTTCGAAGCTTTTGTCCAAGCTGCCAGTTCGCTTGTAAAGTTGATCATAATGAGGTCTGCAATATAGCACCCCCTCAAAAGAACAGTAGTTGCTCAGCTGCAAACAAAGTTACACAACTCTTGTAAAAAATGTATGATTTGATGATAAAATTTCAGACTAGAGTTTATTAATTAATATCTTGATATATACCTTAAGGGTATTGCGGCAATGGTGGCATCTGAAGCAGGCCTTGTGATAGACACGGCCATCAGCAGTTAGCTTATCGACAAGGTAGACGGTTTTGTCACAAGCCATGCACTTTTGTGTGGTTCCTCCAAAGCTGGCCATGGCTTCTTCTGTCTATCACCAAAGGCTAAAGAAGGAACAAGAGAGAAAGAGAGGAAGAGTTGCACTCTTCTGCAAGAATTTCCTTTGCCCTTTCTCTCTCTTCTTGCGTCCTGTGAAAAATGGAGATGATAGCAAGAGATATAAAAGAGAGAAATTGTGGACGGCAGTGAATTACGGACCTTAAAAAGAACGAATATGAAGGTGTAATTATGGGTAATTGAATTGTGGATCAGATGAACAGAGATTTGTATAGAATGTACTAGTGTTGACTTGGCTGACTAACCACACAATTACAGTAATTTCATTAATTATGTCATACATTAAGAGTTTTTTTAGGGTTTGTTGCAAACCCACAGTTTCCTTGAATAAGTCTATTATAGTATTTATGGAAACTCTAAATTTAGTTGAGGATGAATGCATAAATATACATCATTTTAAATAACACCTAAAAAAATATAATATATTTACTTTTTTATTTAATTCTTTCTAAACTATTTTATTTGTAAAATTTAAAATATAATTTTATTAGTGTTAAATTATAAAATGTAGATTTATCATTATTCTTTTAAATAAATGGTATCCATAAGTTTATTTTTTTATAAGAGAAGATAACAATAGGATTAATTGTCAAGAAATATGAGAACGTTAGTTCACCATAACGATCAGGGCCTTGAGATTAACATGCTCGATGAAAAATCAAAGTGAAGCCTTGTAAAGTCCCCTGTTTTATTTATATGTATATTTACAAATTTATTACACAAACTATTTTAATATATAAATTGTATATACAATTTTAAAAAATATATTAAAACATTAGAAAATATTTAAACAAAACAATTCGAATAGAAAACGTTAAATTAAACTTATTTAAATAATTTAAAATGAGATGTTACAGATCTCAGTCTAAGCCTACTTGGTGCATGCATATTATTTCATAAAAGTGTTTTTGTGTTGTGATATATATAGTTTGATTTACCTATATATAGCATTTGACTCAAAAAGGAGATCAGCAATATGATATTATTAAGTTTCTGATTTGAATGTTATTTTGCTTCAGTCCTAACAAGAAAATTCACCTAATAAGATCCTTCTGGATATAATATTGATAAAAAAAATAAATACTGTCATCTATTTGTTTATAATTTCAGATAAAAAATTGATGATGATTAAAATATTAATTACTAAAATCTAAAAAATACCTCAGAATAACGCAAGGCATTTGGTCTAGTGATATGAATTTTGGTTGGGGTACGAGAGCTCCCGAGTTCGATTCTAGGAATTTCTGAAATGTTTAGTTAAATTTTGTTTTTGTGGGCTTGCTACGGAAAAATGCAATAATATAATGTGTGGGTATAAATTTTACTTTCTAAAAGTATTAGAAAGCTTTACTTAAACTGTTCTACCAGCCTGGGCATTTGGTCTAGTGGTATGATTCTCGCTTCGGGTGCGAGAGGTCCCGAGTTCGATTCTCGGAATGCCCCCGAATCTTGATTATTTTATTCCAAATCTCTCCTCAAAGAAATTTTAAATGAAGCCCAGAAAGCCAAATCAACCTAAATTAATGGGTCTAGATTTTATCTCTTTTTTCTTTTGGTATTTAAAAAGTTACATATTTTAGAATATTTTTTTTCCGTAACTGTATTATTATTATTAATATTAAAATATGTTAAGTTTAATAACTCTTTTTTTTTCATAAGCCCATTCGGAAACAAATTGTACAAACCAAACCCTTTGCCTTTTAATTATTGGACCCACGAGCTGAAGTATGGACCTTTTTTTTTCAATTACTCAAATGAGTAAAAGAATATCTGGTATAATTGTGTGAGATAACTTCATTAAGATTTGGATTTTTTTAAATTGTAATTTTAAGTATAAAGCGAATTAAAAAATGACACAAATTTTATAGAGAAATATTTTTAAATAAGCCAACGAATGAAGTTTGTCCAAATTAATTCAAAATATATATATATATATATATATATATATATATATATATATATATATATATATATATATATATATATATATATATATATATATATATATATATATATATATATATATATATGATGATGATGATGAAATCCAAACAAAACTAAGCCACATAAAACAAAATTAAGTATTCATGTTTTACAAATTATATACACAAACCTGCTTTTTAATTTCTCTTTAAAATATTGTGTTCTCTTTCAGCGATTTCCTGTTCAAAGTAACTCTGAAAGACAAATTTGCGTCTAAACATTGTGTTCCATTGTAACGATTTGAGAACGGAAAAAAAATCCTATTTTTGTAAGAGGAAATTTGGATGGTTAAAAGTGTGGATTTACCACTATATCTCGATAAAAAAGATGAATTCGTTCTAGAAATGCAGGATGAAATCGATTTTGATGGTGTTGGAGAACTGATTCTTGGTGTCAGGTTCAACTTGGAGTCAGTTCTGGAACTATTTGTTGCATGGAATCGGTTCTACAACCATGATCGGTTCCCTGTTTCCTTTTAATGTGTTTAAGACTTTATGTGGTGAAGGAGTTGTGTTGTCCATTTGTTATTAGGAATCATGATTGAATGCATGCATAATTAAAAGAAAAACGTGATTGCCAAATGACTTGGCTACTATATTGGCCACTTGTTCATTGTCAATGATATCAACTAATAATAAATTGAAAAATATATTCTTAAGATATATTACATCCCAATTATTATTAAGGAAGAGTAAATACATGCTAATAAAATAATAATCAAAATTATATTTAATATCTAAAATTCTCATTTTTTTAGCAAATACATTGTATTAATTATTTACTGGAATTCTTAATATTTGTTTTAACAAATATTCATAATCATCATTCTTAAAAAATACTTTAAATTAATTTAAAAAATTATTTTATGTTATGATAATTTTATTTTTATTTATCACATTGGTCAAATCATTTATAAATTTCAATTTCAATTTTTAATTTCAAATCTCTTAAAAAAAACAACATTAATTTTATCTTTAAATTCATTTACCCACTGTTTCTCAAATTCATATTTGAATAAAAACACATCCTAAAAGTTTATTTTCCTTTTATTTACTCTAGAAAAATAATCTAACATTTTGTTCACTTAAATGAATTTGGGGGAGAATGGTTGAATGAATTTAAGAGGATTTAAAAGTAAATTTTTTTGTGGTTTATTTGAGTTGATTTGAAGGTAAGTGAAAGTATATTTTGAAATAAATTTTTTTAATTTATTATATCAATCAAATCCTATACTAATTCTCACACTTTATTTTCAAATTTACTCTCACTTACTCTTCCAAATTCATTTAAATAAAGAACAAAAAATTTATTTTCAAATCCATTGAATCACTCTTCTTAAATTGATTCAAGTAAACAAATCTTAAAAGCTTTTAGTCATATTCTATTCTTAACAGGGAAACCGAAAATAAGCCATTCAAATGGAAGTGATCATTAATAGCAAAATGTAATACAAAAATGTTTTCTAACTCAATAAATGAACCAGAGAGAATGTGACATATGTAAAGATTTTATAGCTAAATGCGTAGGAATTTCATCGTGGGCATTTGGTCTAGTGGTATGATTCTCGCTTAGGGTGCGAGAGGTCCCGAGTTCAATTCTCGGAATGCCCCTTTTGTTTTTGTTTTCAAACATCTTAACACTAACCATTTTGGTGAACAGCTTAAAAGAGATAATAACGCAACAACGAAATTCTCTGTCCCTAATATAGTTTAGACCCTGCAACTTTTTGTCCCTAAAACTAATTCTTCAACTTATGTTAAAAAAGAGAATGATACATGTGGTCAAAGTCTGATGCACAAGATAGAAACTCAGTTTCAAAAAATTTCAGCAAATCAATTTTTTTAGTATAATTAACAAACAACAAACACATTTAATGTAAAACTAATCTTTATACAACATAGTTCTCCTTTTAGGAACGTGGGCATTTGGTCTAGTGGTATGATTCTCGCTTTGGGTGCGAGAGGTCCCGAGTTCGATTCTCGGAATGCCCCTTTTTGTTTTAGAAATGTGTTACATTATTTTGAAGTGCTTTTGTTGACATGCACTGCATTCTCAGATCCTATTTCGGAAAACAATACTTGTATTAGCTCTTTCAGTTACTTTGATTTGCAAGCATCACTGACAACAGACAGAGATTGTGGTATACGATTTTGTGTTTCAAGTAACCTTAACTGGTAATTCCTTATCCAGGTAACCAGATCTGCGCACTTTATATGCAATTTACAATATAACTGCAGACAGTGTGGCATCCATTAATGATTTAACCTAATGATTTTAACCTAAAACTAGACACAGATTTTACTAGCCCCTCACAATTTCCAACTGAGAGCAATTTGCATAAAATTAGGCTTTTGATAATTTGGCAATTCAAAACCTTGACTTGATTTGTTATTTAGCAATTAACTACCAACAAGCACAAGGTATTATTTCTAAATTAGCCTTTTGGAGCTTTGGAAGCTGACAAGCTTGACTTGTTTGTCTGGTTTGTTAAATAACAATTCGCATCAGAGGCTCCATGTGAATGAGTGTTCCGATCATTGATTCCTACGTCAGCAGTTTTAGCTGGAAAATTTTGAATACCAACTAAGTGACAAATCAATGCAATAAAATATTATGTTGCAAGTCGTAGTTGGTGTTAAAATATAAGATCAGAGGGGTAAATAAGTAAACTCTCTTTTATTTCTTCACTGTAACAGCAAATTATCTTGTCTTTTGTATGCAATCCTAATATAGAATTGCAGAAAATGTGACTTGCAAAAAGAAAATTAAATATCCCCCTTTATTTCAACGTGGGCATTTGGTCTAGTGGTATGATTCTCGCTTTGGGTGCGAGAGGTCCCGAGTTCGATTCTCGGAATGCCCCTGTTTTTTTCATATGAATATGTGTTTTTTGTTGTGTTGGTGGAGTTTATGCAGAAAATCTGTGGTTTGACTTGTGATTTTTTCTTTATTGCAATGGAAAATGTTTGAGCAAACTTTGCTTAGACAATGCTCCAGCTTTGTCAGTGTTGTCCCACAAATCCACTTTCTAATAGGTGAAGGTTTGCTCAGCAAGTCAAGAATTACATCTCTTTAAGGTAATTTGGAATAATCAGCGTTCACCACTTAACTGCAACTTCCACCATAAAATTCTTAATATAATCATATGTTAGTATATAGAAAATCTAAATGGAAATTATACATTATGCTAGAAGAAAATGTGAAATTGAAAATTTCTGAAGCATGGAAGCAACAAAGGTTCTCTTTTGGCAATCTTTGATTCTGTGAAGTTCAATTTCAATAAATCATACTATTCTAATAGTGATGTAATAAATTCCTTCAACAGGATAAATAACTAAAGAACAAACGAATGTAAAATATTTTGATAACCTGACCAGAAAACACGTGACTTACAATTGTTTGTCTATGTAAGCAAATCTGGTTATTTATATGTGTGGGAGATTGTTGAAGTTTAAATATTAAAGTAAATTCTCACATCAGATAGCAATATAAGTTAGAATGACACACAAGTCTAATGCTTTAAGTTTTGGTGGAGTGTAGAACGAAGCTAACTTGTGTATTTGACTATATTTCCATTGGTGAAAATTTGTGTCTCCTATAGGTCTAAATAGGAATGACAAAACGGGTCAATCTAATCAGTTTAAACTCGATCAATATTGATCCGCCAAAAGTGAGTCGGGTTAGGTCAGATTTACTTGCCAAAATCAGATCAGGCTAGACTAACCTGTCAATTAAAAACGGGTTGAACTTTACAATTCGATCCGGCCCATTGTCACATTGATAAAATGACTCACCTATTTTTTTTTTCTTTCAGTCATCGAAAGTCAAATATCAAATGGAATTGGGCTAAATTTTTTTTTCACATGAAAACAGATTCCGAATTGAAAGGAATGTTGTTTGGACCGTTTCAAACCATAGTCGAGTTATATTAAACCTCAGTCAAACTGTATTAGACCTTGGCCGAGTTATCTTAGACCACATGCTATTGAGTTCCAATTTTTTTAATGAAAGGAGATTAACCTGTCGAGTTTGGCAAACTAGATTAGTTCGGAATCTTGGATTGAAAATGCTGTCTAGATTCGTCTTTTTGGACTGACGGGTCGGACTTAATCATTTTTGTCATCCTTATGTTCAACAAAGATAAAGGGATTTTGTCAAATAATGTCACGGTAAGTATATGAACTTGACTTTGCCCCAAGCATTGCAATGTGGGCATTTGGTCTAGTGGTATGATTCTTTTTTAGAGTGCGAGATGTCCTGATTTCAATTCTCGGAATGCTCTTATGCACAATGGATTTCAGATCACTGTACTTACGAAACAACAATAGAATTAAAAAGTAAAAACAATGCATCAACTTGTGGTAAAATATACAATGCTATTACTGATGTCATGTGGCGAAAGTCACATGTACAAGTTAGAAGCAAAGTTTTAACTTCAGAATCCAACCAAATCAATTTCTTACTTTTCGATTTAACTACCTAATCAATTTATTACTCAGGGTGAGAGGTCCCAGTAACCCAGGTTCAGTATTGAATGTTTTGTTGAAGCTGCCAAACTTGATTTAACTTGTTAATCCTTGTATTTAAATACCAACTATCAAGTATTATTTGTAAATCTTAACCTTTGAAATATGAAAGCTGCCAACTTTGTTAGGTTGTTTACTTATAAAATATAAAGCATTTGTGGCTGAATGTGAATACGTTGAAAAGAATGGTGGGATGCATTAAGAGTTTTGACTGGAAATTTGTCAGTAATAAGAATCAACTTGCCACAAAAGTTTAATGACATTAAATGGCCATCATAATTGGTCTTAAATTATAAAACCAAAGGGGCATTGCAAAAACAGTTACCTACCTATATAGGTAAGCAAATATGTCATTTGTATGAAAAATCTTAATACAGTACAGCAGACAAGGTGGCATGCATAAACAATTTTAAGCGTTGTAACGTATAGATAACTTTAACTTGGCCTTTTCTACTTCAATGTGGGCATTTGGTCTAGTGGTATGATTCTCGCTTCTTTTGCATATGCCTTTGTTGTCCTCACGTTTGACAGAAGTTACTTGGTATTTTGTTTTGATTCATTAAGCAAATTGCAAAACTTCAGTTATTTTGTTGCAAAAAGGAGAGTGCCACCTATTTTTACTGATGTCATGTGGTAAGAGTCAGAGGCAAAGTTTCAACTTCATAATATACCCTAAAAGTTTTCGCAAATCGCAAATCAATTTATCTAATATAACTATCAAACTGAAATTTGCATGATAAATAAGGCTTTCTGTCTAGTGGTCTGACAGTGAAAATGCCCTACATTTTGATAGTTTGGAAGTTTACAAGCTGGACTTGACTTGTTAATTGGCATACTTAAATACCAATAAGCATAAGATATTACTTATAAATTTTAGCCTTTGAAGCTCTCAGCTTGACTTGTTTTTTGTTTTAGTTAAATAACAAGTATCAGAGATTGAATGTGAATGAGTTGGGATGAAAGGTGTGATACATCAACCGTTTAAGCTAAAATGTTTTCGGTACCAAGTCACTTTGACTCAATCTTGAATTCCCAAGAAGCTAATGTGGCTGCAGAAACTATAAACATATATTCTACTTAGCCTTCTCCCCTTTCACAGCTCCAAGGGTGTGGTATGTGATGTTAAGGCTAAGTGCAACATTTGAACTCTACAATTTTACTATGAAGCAATGCAATCAACTGTTATTTCAAAGTAAACGAGGAAGGATGTTATGGATTGTCCATCATGCCTATGCCTAGTACTTAGAAGTATAAATCATCAAAACAAATAAAGGATGAAAACAAATTACACACATTGCCAGACAAATCACATGTTGAAGCCAAATGAGGTTGAAATATGAAATTGAACTAGGGTATATTGTGATCAAACGACTGAGTTGTTAAGACTGAAGAGTCGATAAGTTAAGGTTGAAAAGAGACCAAGATATAAATGAAGTTGAATTACCTAGTTATTGACGCCAAAAATGAGGTTGAGATATTGAAGTCGAATGAGGTTGTGTTCAGACCGAACGACCTAGCGGATGAGACAGAACGATCCAAATGTGAAGCCAAATGAGGCTGAGATATGAAACCAAATGCGTCTATGCTGAGACCGAATAACCGAGTTGTTTAGGGAAAACATTCAAATATCTTTTTTTGTATCGTCATTCATCTTAACGGGACACATTTACCTGGAATCCTTTGTCAAAGAGGTTCACTAAGGGAAATACAACATCAATGAAACTTGAGCCCAACCACAAGGGATTGACAACACTCTCTACCAAAAACATTAAGATAATGGATTAATGGGTCTTCACCTTTATATGTTGCTCTACTTTCTCATTTATAGTCAATGTGAAATTTTCTCACATTTAGATCCTCAACAATTATGTACATGTATCTAAAAGTCATACCTTAGAACTCGATACGAAGGAACTCGACCTAGAGTAATCAATCTATAGTAACTCGATCAAAAAGAACTCAGTCTAAACTTAGACCGTTTAATTGACGGTTAACCGTTTTAAAGTTAACCAAACCACGATATAAAAATATTTGAGCAAAATTTTGTTACCATATTCATAAGATTATTTATATTCATGTATTACTTAATAATTTTCACTTTAATTGAAATTAATAAATATAATTATTCCATTATATTAACATACCAGTTGCTCTTATACTATTATATATTTTTCAATTCATTAACAAGTACTTTTAGTAAACATAATAAATGTATTATTATACGAATTCAGTAAATATGTTGCTACATGATACCATAAATTAACTACATAATATAATAGTAAATATATTTACTAAAACACACACGACGACGTATATATATATATATATATAAGTAAATGAGCGTAATGAGCTTGGTCTATCTTATCAATTATACTTCTTAAGAATATATGCACTTATTAATACTTTATGGATAAAAATTAAATATATAATTTGCAATAATATAAATTGTATAATTTATAATATACTACTAGTAGATACAATTTAGAGTAATAAATTATATATCATAAAAATCGAACTGCTTTAGTATATTTATTTAGTAATAAGTATACAAACTTTCTTTTGTCTTATTATTTTTTGCTGATATTTTTTAAATAAAAAATCCCATTGAAAAAGTGATTAGGTTAGGTCAGTTTAGGAGAAGAAAAGTGAAAAATAGGAAAGGAGCGTTAGGTAAGATGATTGGAGCTTAGAGTGCGAGAGGTTCCAGTTCGTCCGCCGCACTTTTCGTTTTTTGACGATTTGGAAGCTGACAGGCTTGACTTCACTTGGTAAATGCTATAGTCAAACATCAACCAACAAGCTTCAGGTTTGATTTCTTGTTTTACTCTTTTCAACTTCCGGAAGTTGACGAACTTTTCTTGTTAATTCGATTGGGTAAATAATAATAATCTTCAGAAGTTGCATGTGATTGTGCTGCGATAAATGAATTCATTCTTTAACTGCTTGAATTGAAAATTAAAATATAGAACCAGAGACAATGGTACAGGTCCGGTTATAAAGAAAAGCAGGTAAAGAATCTAAATTAGGAGAGGTGTTCACACATTTAATGCTCAATAGTGCCATGAATTGAACTCCATTGTCTCCAAAAACAGGGTATCTGTACGGAGAATGTTTATACATTAAACCAGAGTGGTAAATTAGTAAATTCACTCTGATACCTTGATTAGAAAAACAGATTGCCTTGACTTACAATTGACTATCCAGGGTAATATAGGAGTGAAGAGAATGTGGCATGCATATACAATTCTAAAATAAAACTGACATAGATTTGACTTTGCCCTAATCCTATCAATGTGGGCATTTGGTCTAGTGGTATGATTCTCGCTTAGGGTGCGAGAGGTCCCGAGTTCAATTCTCGGAATGCCCCTCTTTTTTCTTCACTCGGAATGCCCCTCTTTTTTCTCCATCTTTACCTGAATTGTCTTGATGTGTTTTTGTCATTGAGTTGGCACAAGAAAAACTCTGCATTCTCAGACACGATAGAATACTTGCAGTCGCATTTTTCTTCTTACAGATCAGGTGAAGATGCAATTCAAAATCATAGCAATCAGTTCTATTTGTATTTTATTTGACTGTTGATATGTCTTTTAACAGTTTAGCTTCAAGATACCTAGATTGTTATGATTTAGGTATCTCCCCACATGTTAGCAAGCATCTGTTTTAATGCTTAGATTGTGGTATCCGATCTTAACTCTAAGTATGCGCCTTGTGAACTATATATTCTACAAGCAATTAAGATATTTCTTAATCAACTGAATAAGGAAGGAGGTTGTGAGTTGTTGTTGATGATGCATGACATGACACCCTTAAATATCAAATTCTTATAAACAAATGTATCAACTCATTTATATCTTTAAATCCTTTGCACATGTAAATAGCAAGTATCTTATTTTGTACTTTACAAACACTTGGTGGAATATGTCATTAGCCTTCATATCAAAACGTGTGTTGTTGAATTTCAGACCACTGCACTTAGAAACAATATTAGAATTGTGAAGTAAAAATAATTTTTCAACTTGTCTAAGAAGAAGAATACTATCAACTTACTGATTTCATGTGTTGAAAGTCAAATTTGAAAGTTATAAGTAAAAATTTTAACTTCATAATACACCCTAAAGTAACTTTCTCAAATAATTTAATTACTTTTCGATATAATTTGCAAACCTCAAATTTTGCATGGTAAGGCTTTTGGTCTTGTCATCTAATTCTCAGTTAGGGTGAGTTCCCAAGTAACCCGAGTTTGTTAATCATCATCTTACATACCAACTAGCAATTATTTCTTAATTTTAAGCCTTTGAAGTCTAGAAGCTGACAATCTTTACTTGTTATGTGGTATACTTATAAAACAATAAGCATCAGGAGCTGAACGTGAATGTCTTGGAAGAATGATTAATAGTTTTAGCTGGAAGTTTTGCCGTAATGAGTGACAACTTGGTACTGTAAATGTAATTAAATTATATGGCAATTCATTGGAAGTCCTTAAATATATAAAATCCATAGTGGTAAGCTAACTTTCTTTCATATGTTGACATGGAAAACAAGTTATCTTGACTGATATTACCCGTCTAGGTAGCCAAATCTTACAATTTTCAATCTTACTGTAGAACTGAAGACAATGAATAATGAAAGACCAGTTTAGCCCTATACCTTTCGATGTGGGCATTTGGTCTAGTGGTATGATTCTCGCTTTGGGTGCGAGAGGTCCCGAGTTCGATTCTCGGAATGCCCCTGTTTTTTTTTCATATTTTATCTTTTGCCTGTATTATTCTAAAGTGTGTGTTTGTTATTTTTCTATAAGTGCATGCACTTGTTATTGACTAGGCATAACGCATGCACTGCATTCTCAGCCTGTCAGGTCAGAAAATAATACTTGCAGTTGTGTTTCTTCCACCAAAAAACCAGGAGAAGATGTGAATCAATCTTAACAATCTGGCTGCATTATAGCATTCAGAGTTAACCGCACAGATTGCTGCTGGGCATGCTAAGAGACACTTAGCAGTTGACTGACATATGTATCTCTCTGTTAGTTTTCAAGTATCAGTGGTCAAAACTATAAGATTAGTATGTGATCATGTGTTTCAATTTGAACTTTGCATTCTACAATGAAGTAATATTGTTGAATGAACTATATTATTTGAAATTCAATTATAAAGGAGATTGTGAATTGTTCTCTTGTCCATGATGCCTAGAATAGCACTAAAAATATCAATTTTAAAAAACTGTATTAGCACAACTTGCACAATTTATTTATTCTTGTAGGTTACACATGTAGCATTACCAAGTATCTTATTTTATAGTATTCAACACCCAGATGCGATGTGTGATAACCTGCATATCAAATCACATGTTGTTTGACATTATGTAATAAACGAAAAGAACAACTAGTATGATAGCATATTAAATTACTTCAATTAGCTTGAATCAGTCTCCAATTCAACATACAAACAGGTACATTTGGCAGAACTTCAGTTTTTTATTTAGAATGTTGTATAAGCCAATGAACTACTGTACTGATGTTTGTGGAGTTCTTTCATTATATTAAGAAGCAAGAAACTTCTCCGGACGAATGGATTTCAGCCCCCTTAAATTGTGAAATGAAAAAACATTAAAAGTACGAGTAATGTTTCAACTCGTGAAATGAGTTCTTGCTATCATTTTAACGATGTCATGCAGTAAAATTCTGATGTAGAAGTTAGAAACAAAGTTTTAACATCAGAATCTACCTTAAACTAATTTCATCATATTGAATGATTAGTTTTTCATAATTACCAAACAATAGGTATTTGGGCTTGTTTCTAAATTTTATCCTTTTGTAGCTTTGGAAGTTGACAAACTTTTCTTGATAGTTTTTTTGTTTAAATAATAGCAAACATGATTACCTTGGGATGAATATATTGATACGAAAACCGTTTCAGCATGGATTTTTCTGTACCAAGTAACAGTTGCCACAGAAAATGGGTAGAGTAATGTGTCTGAAGTCATTGACCTATAAATGTAAAACTAGAGGGGTAAATTTGTAAACTCTCTTTGATATCTGAGTTAGAAAAATGAGTTACCTTTACTGTTAATTCTCTATCCAGGTAACCGTATCTGCCTTTTACAATAACACTACTGACAATGTGGCATGCATGAACAACTTTAATAGAAAACTACAGATATGTTTGACATGGGCATCAACATTATTAATAAGGGCATTTGGTCTAGTGGTATGATTCTCGCTTTGGGTGCGCAGAAGTTACTGTGATTTTTGTACTCCGCATTGTACCATGAAGTGATTACTAAATCAATTAAATTGTTTCTAAATCTACAAGGAAGGAGATTGTGAATTGTTGTCTTGTCCATGATGCTAGCACCCAAATATACCAGTTTTTCAAAAGTGAATGAGTTCAAATTGCACAATTATTTATTCTAGTCCATTTGACATGACACATTATCAAATATCTTATTTTATAATATTCAACACTCAGATGTTATATGTGATAACCTCATATGAAATCGCATGCCGTTTTCAGCTGTTCTGTATGTCAAGTCAGTAAAGGAAAAGAGAACTGTTATGATAGTGAAGGAACTTCAGTCTACGTCATTCAGTCATTAATGCAGTGTACAAACAGATACATATAGAAAAACAGAATCTACCTTAAATAATTTGACCATTTTGGTTTATTAGTTATTGTATAATTTGCAAAAAAAAAATCTTCAGGATTGATTTCTTACTATTGTCCATTGCACACAATGTTTGAACAAATGTATGTTCACAATGATTATTAAAATCCATTGAACAGATAATTGGCACGTATCTTATTTTTCATTTTACAGCTCTAAGATGGCATATGTGGACTACCTACATAGCCAATCAAGTGTCGGTAAAGGAAACAGAAAAACTAGTATGACACCAACATAACTTACTTGATTGTGCTTCAGACAGACTGTAATGCAACATAGAAACTGATATATATTGCGAAACTCAAGTCTTTGATTTCAAAAGTTTTATAAGCTGATCAATTAGTACTGTATCAATGTTGGCTAACATTTTACAGTAAATCATGAAGCAACAAAGTTCTCTATCATTAGTTAATTTCATACCACTGTACTTACAAACAATGTTAGTATTAAGGATTAAATTGATGTTTCAAGTTGTGGTTAAAAAACACAATTTTACAAAGTTACTGGTGTCAGGTGGTGAAAGCTATTGTACAATTTTTCCAGTACCAAGTGACATTTTGCCACCGAAAATGTAGTAAAATATCGTGTTGCAAGACATAGTTGGTCTAAAAATAAAAAATCAGCTGGGTAAATATGCAAACACTTTTTGATAGCTTGAGTAGAAAAGCAGGATACCTTGATTGAAAAAAGTGATTAGCCAGGCAATTAAATCTGCTCATTTGTATGTAATCTTAATATATAACTGTTGATAACGTGGCTGCGTAACCTATAAACATAGATTCTACCTAGCCCTCTCCCTTTCAATGTATACCTTTGGTCCCCTGGTATTATTAGCTTGCCATGTATGACACAAAGCAGTTGCTTTGTTTTCTGTATCTGTCCACAAGTTTTGAAGCATAATCAGTCACAGCTCCGAGGGTGTGGTATTTGATCTTAAGGCTAAGTGCAACATTTTAAGCCTTCAGTTTTACTATGAAGCAATACAATCAACTATGTTATTTCAAAGTAAACGAGGAAGGTGGTTGTGGATTGTCCATGGTGCCTATCAATCATCAAAACAAATGGATGAAAACATATTACACACATTGCCAGACAAATCAAATGTTGATCAAATCGCTCAGATGTTACTTAGACGTAAATTTTAACATAATTACATCAAATCACATGTCAGTACTGCAATTCATTGGGCAGAATTTAAGCTAATGTTTAATTGCTTTTTACAAGCCAATTTAACACAGTATCAATGTTGATGGAGTTTCTACAGGAGATAAGAAGCACCAAACTTCACTGTCGCTGATAGATTTCAGCCCCCTGCACACATAAAACAAACTTCTAATAAGTTAGCACCTACACTTTTCTTACATAGCATTGTAATTTCTATTTTACTATAATGGAAATGTTTAAGCAAACTTTTGATTTTGTCAGCATCATATCTATGTATATGAATTATTTATATTAATATACTATTTTATAATTTTTACTTTTATAGAAGTTAATAAATATAATTATACTATTATATCAACAAGCTAGTGGCTCTTATTGGTTTATAGAAGGATATTAATTTACCATTATATATTTATTGATTTATTACTACATAATTGTAGTAAATATAATAAATGTATTATTCAATGAACTTAGTAAATATGTTATTATACGATGGCATAACAATAAATTAACTTCACAATATATTTACAATTACATATATATAGTTCAAATATAGTTTTAGTCCTAAAATACTATTATTTGAGGGTATAAAAACGCATTTAAATCGACAATATTTATATTTTATTTACTCCATTTTTAAAATAGTAAAAAGTATAGATAACATGATACACACACGTGTGTATATATATATATATATATATATATATATATATATATATATATATATATATATATATATATATATATATATATATATATATATATAAAAGGAATCAAATAAAATAAATAATTTGATATACTGTAAATTGTATATTTTCTGATAAATTAAAAATAGTATAAACTATTCTACTAGTAGATATAATTTTGTGTAATTAATTATATTTCATAAAATTGAACTGCTTTAGTTTATTTATCAGCATAAGTTATACAAATTTATTTATTTGGTTATAATTTTCTACTGTAGTATTTTTTTTTGCTGATATTTCTAAATAAGAAACTTCGATTTAAAAGGCGATTAGGTTAGGTCAGTTCCTCCCTGGTCAGGAGAAGAAAAGTGAAAAGTAAAGAGAGTTGAGTAGGATGATTCCCGCTTAGGGTGTGAGAGGTTCCTAGTTCGTTCGCCGAATGCAGTTTTCGTTTTCTTTGACGATTTGGAAGCTGACAAGCTTGACTTAACTTGGTATTTGCTGTAGTCAAATACCAATCGACGAGCACCAGGTTTGATTTCTAATTTTTTACTCTTTTCAAATTCCGGAAGTTGACGAACTTTACTTGTTAAGTCGATTAGTTAAATAATAATAATAAGCATCAGAGGTAGCATGTGATTGTGATGCGATCAATGAATTCATTCTTTAACTGCTTGCCACGGAAAATGTAATACAATAATTTGTTGTAAGTCGTAGTTGATAATTAAAATATAAAACCAGAGACAATGGTACAGGTCCGGTTATAAAGAAAATCAGGTAAAGAATCTAAATTAGGAGTGGTGCTCACACATTTAATGCTCAATAGTGCCATGAATTGAACTCCATTGTCTCCAAAAACAGGGTATCTGTACGGAGAATGTTTATACATTAAACCAGAGTGGTAGATTAGTAAACTTACTTTGATTGCCTGATTAGAAAAACAGGTTGCCTTGACTTTTAATTGGCTATCCAGGTAATAGAAGTGAAGAGAACGTGGCATGGATATAAATTTCTAAAATAAACCTGACATAGATTTGACTTTGCCCAAAGTCCTCTCGATGTGGGCATTTGGTCTAGTGGTATGATTCTCGCTTAGGGTGCGAGAGGTCCCGAGTTCAATTCTCGGAATGCCCCCTCTTTTTTTCTTATCTTTACCTGAATTGTGTTGATGTGTTTTTCTCATTGAGTAGGCAGAAGGAAAACCCTGCATTCTCAGACACAATAGAACACTTGCAGATGCATTTTTTTTTTTTCCTTAAAGAACAGGTGTACATGCAAATCACAATCTTAAAAATCAATTTTGTTTGTATTGTGCTTGACTGTTGATATGTCTTTTAACAATTAAGCTCCAAGACACTTAGCATTGTTATGATTTACCTATCTCTCCACACGGTAGCAAGCATCAGTTTTATCGCCTAGATTGTGCTATCTGATCTTAACTAAGTATGCGCCATTTGAACTATATATTCTACAACGAATTAAAATATTTCTTAATCAACTAAATAAGGAAGGAAGTTGTTGTTGATGATGCATGAAACCCTTAAATATCAAATTCTTATAAACAAATGTATCAACACAATTATATCTTTAAATACTTTGCACATGTAATTAGCAAGTATCTTATTTTGTACTTTACAATCACTCGGTGGAGTATGTGATTAACCTCCATATCAAAACAGCGGTGTTGAATTTCAGACCACTGCACTTAGAAGAAATATTAGAATTGTGAAGTAAAAATAATGTTTCAACTTGTGTAAGAAAGACAATACAACTTACTGTTATGTGGGATACTTATAAAACAATAAGCATCAGGAGCTGAACGTGAATGTGTTGGAAGAATGATTGATAGTTTTAGCTGGAAGTTTTGAAGTAATGAGTGTCAACTTGCCAACGTAAATGTAATTAAATTATATGGCAATTCATGGGAAGTCTTTCAATATATAAAACCAGAGGGGTAAGCAAACTTTCTTTCATTTTTTTTTACTTGGAAAAACAAGTTATCTTGACTGAGAATTACCCATCCAGTCAACCAAATCTTACAATTTGTATGCAATTGTACTGTACAAACTGAAGACAAGGCATGAATAAAAAAATTATTTAGCCCTATATCTTTCAATATGGGCATTTGGTCTAGTGGTATGATTCTCGCTTTGGGTGCGAGAGGTCCCGAGTTCGATTCTCGGAATGCCCCTATTTTTTTCATATTTATCTGTGCCTCTATTATTCTCAAGTGTGTTTGTTATTTTTTTATAAGCGCATGCATTTGTTATTGACTAGGCATAAAGCATGCACTACATTCTCAGCCTTGGTGTGAAAAGAATACTTGTTTCTTCCACCAAAAAACCAGGAGAAGATGTTAATCAATCTTAACAATCTGGCTGCATTATAGCATCCACAGTTAATCCCAAAGACTGCTTGCCATGCCATGATACACTTAGCAGTTGATTGACATCTGTATCTCTCTGTTAGTTTGCAGGTATACGTCAAAACTCTGAGATTAGTATGTGATCTTGTGTTTCAATTTGAACCTTGCATTCTCCAATGAAGTAATATTGTTGAATCAACTATATTATTTCGAATTGAATTATAAAGGAGATCCTGAATTGTTGTTTTGTCCATGATGCCTAGCACAACACTAAATATCAATTTTAAAAAACTGTATTAGCACAACTTGCACAATTCTTGTCAGTTACACATATAGCATTACCAAATATTTTATTTTATAATATTCAACACACAGATGTGATGTGTGATAACCTGCATATCAAATCACGTGTTGTTTGATATTATGTAATTCTGTTTGAAAACGAAAACAACAATTAGTATAAATAACAGCATGTTAAATTACTTCAAATTTCAATCAGCTTGAATCAGCTCCAATTCAGCATACAAACAGGTACATGTGGCAAAACTAATAGAAGTGATAACCCGCCCTGATTTTTTTTATTTAAAACTAAAATGTATAACCCAATCAACAGCTGTACCAATGGAGTTCTTTTATTATATTAACAAGCAAGAAACTTCTCCAAACCAATGGATTTTAGCCCCCTTAAATTGTGAAATGAAAAAACATTAAAAGTAAAGTAATATTTCAACTCTTGAAAAAGAGAATGCTATCATTTTAGTGATGTCATGCAGTAAAAGTCAGATGTAGAAGTTAAAAACGTTTTAACATCTGAATCTACCTTAAACTAATTTCCTCAAATTGATTCATTAGTTTTTTATAATTTCCAAATAATAGGCATTAGGGTTTGTTTATAAATTCTATCATTTTGAATTTGGAAGTTGACAAGCTTTTCTTGATAGTTTGCTTGTTTAAATAGTAACAAACTTGATTGCCTTGGGATGAATAAGGTGATACGAAAACTGTTTCAGCATGGATTTTTTTCTGTAACAGGTAACAGTTTGCAACCGAGAATGGGATAGAATAAATAATCTGTCTGAAGTCATTGTTGACCTTTAAATATAAAACTAGAGGGGTAAATTTGTAAACTCTTTGATATCTTAGTTAGAAGAATGAGTTGCTTTTACTGTTAATTCTCTATCCAGGTAATCGTATCCGCTCATTTATAAGTAATTTTACAATAACAATACTATTGAACAACTTTAATAGAAAACTTGACATAGATTTGCCTTGATCATTAACTTTTAGTAAGGGCATTTGGTCTTGTGGTATGATTCTCGGAATGCTCCACATCTTCTTAAATTTATTTGTCCCTGTATTATATTTTTGTGGTTGTCCTGGACTTGGAATGACATGTACTGCACTCTAAGCCCCCCTTTTTTCATATTTTTCTGTGCTGTCATGTGTGAGTTTGCCGTTCTTTTTCTGAGTGTTTTCTTTACATTTACCAGGCACAAAGACATGCACTAAATTCCACCCTGTTTGCCAGAAGCAATACTTGCAATCAGTTTTTTCCACAAGAACCGTAGAAGATGTGAACTAGTCTTATCAATCTGGCAGAATTAGCCTTTACAGTTGAACATCTAGGAAGATTCCCAAGAGGCACGCAGATGTTACGCTGATTTTTGTATCTGTCCCATGGTTTGCAAGCGACAGTTACAACACCGAAATAGTGGTATGCAATCTTACATTTGTCTCAAACATTTGAACTTAGAATTGTATAATGAAGTGATTACTAAATCAACTAAATTGTTTCAAAATCTATAAGGAAGGAGATTATGAATTATTGTCTTGTCCATGATGCCTAGCACCCAAATATATTTAAAAAAGGGAATGAGTTCAAGTTGCACAATTATTTATTGTAGTCCATTTGACACGAAGCATTATCAAATATCTTATTTTCTAATATTCAACATTCATGTGATATGTGATAACCTACATATTGAAATGACATGCCGTTTTCAGCTGTTATGTAAGCCAGTCGGCAAAGGAAAAGAAAATCTAGTATGATACTGAAAGAACTTCAGTCTACATGATTCAGTCTCTAATACAATGTAGAAACAGATACATATAGAAAAACGGAATCTACCTTAAAATAATTTGACCATTTTGGTTTATTAATTATTGTATAATTAGCAAACAATAAGCTTCAGGATTGATTTCTTAATATTGGTCATTGCACACAATGTTTGAACAAATGTAATTGCCTAACTCATTAATTTGCAACCTTGTGTTATTACAAAGACTTTTTGTTTGATCAATATTTCTTAGAAGCATAATTGACACATCTACTTTCAACTTCAATTGATAATTTCATATGTCTGAACATTTTATCTCATACAAGAATTATGATGTAAACTACTCAACTTGAATAAACAATATTAAGTGCATATCAGTCAAAGATTGAACTTAGCCCTATTCAATTAATGTGGGCATTTGGTCTAGTGGTATGATTCTCGCTTTGGGTGCGAGAGGTCCCGAGTTCGATTCTCGGAATGCCCCCAATTTTTTCAGATTTATCCGTGCCTTTTTTGTCCTCATGTGTGTTTTGTCATTGGCTTGTCTAAAAGAAAAGCACTGGATTCTTGTTCAGATTAGAATACTTGGTTTCGTTTCTTCCACCAAAAGAATAGGAGCTGTGAATCACAGTTTTAATTGTCTGGTTTTATTAGTCTTTGCAGATGAGAACCAAGACAGGTTGGCATGAAGCACCGAGCAGCTGCTTGGGTTTCTGTATCTCTCCCACAAGTTTTCAAGCAACAGTCCCGACACCAAGATGCTGGTTTGTGATCGTGTCTATGTATGACATTTGAACCTACATTCTACAATGAAGTAATATTGCTAAATTAACTATTGTTATTTTAAATTTAACATGGAAGAAGGTTGTGAATTGTTTCCATGGTGCCTGCCACCCAAAACTATAATATAGTTGTTTTTTTTAAGTAATAAAACCCATTAGAAATTATGAAGTATCTTATTTTCTAGTTTATAACACTCAGATTGAATATTTGATGTTCTACATATAGATTCACATGCTGTTTGATTTTATTCAAGCTAGTCAGAAAGGAAAATGAAAACTAGTATGATACCACAGTAGATACTATGGTTCAGTCTGATGCAACATACAGATTGAAGCGTATTGCAACACTTCAGTTCTTAGTATATAAGCCAATCTGCAACTGTAACAAAGTTGGTGGACATTTTACGAGAGATCAAGAAGCAACAAATTCTCTATTGCGAATGGATTTCAACTCCTTGCTCTTGGGAAATCACATTAAAACTACAAGTAATGTTTCAACTTGTGGAAAAAAAAGGAGTGCGACTAAATTTGAGTGATATCATGTGGTATAAGTCAGATGTAAGCGAAGTTTTAACCTCTGAATCCACCCTAAACAATATTGCCAAGTCAATTTATTAGTTTTTATTATCACCTTCAAACTACAAAATTTGCATAAGGTTTTGGTCTAATGGCATGACTCTTGGAATGCCTTACATTTTGATAGTTTGGAAGCTTACAGGCTTGGCTTGTGAATTGGTGTTTATAAATACTAACAAACATAAGGTATTATTTAAAAAAAAAAAATCATTTTGGAGCTTCGACGGTGATAGGCTTAGAGGCGTCCGGAGTTTGAATTTTAAAAGCTTATGTAGAAATGAAATGATATTCATTCCTAAAAAGTTATAAGTAAGATTTTGTAGTTAAGTTTTCAATGGATTTATTATACAGTAAATATTGGAAGTTTTGAATCAACTTTACAGATGTAAAGGATTTGAAAGATCTCCACGAAATCTATAATTACAAAAGTTAATGAAAAATAATTAAAAAAAAAGTTTGGATGAAGAAAATATACCAATACAAATTTTCAAATTAACTTTCTTCTACACTAGGAGAGCACGTATTAACATATTTTCATTCCTTTAGGTTCATGATAATCATATAATTCGTTAAGAAAGTTTAAAAAAGCAACTTTTTAAAATTGTATATATATAATCCATAATTATATATAAAGAAAATACCATTTTGGTGTTCTTTTTTTTTTTTAAATTTTACTCTCTTAATAATTATTTTTTAAAATTAAATAACTATTCACAATAGAAAAATTATTTTTCAGTTTTAACATTTTACTAACTATTTTTTTAATTGAAATAATTAATTATTACAAAAAAAAATTTAGTAACTATTTTTCTAAAATTTAAATAATTACTCTTAATAAAAAAATTTATTTATTATATTTTTATTTTAATAACTAAAGTTTATTTTATCTATAATTATATCTATAACTATATTTTTTTTTTCAATTTTACTTTTTTAATTATTACTTTTAAAATTTAAATAATTTATAAATATTTAAAAAATGTGTACAGTCGCGACAATAGTTTTGATAGAGTTACTTTCTTACACAATTTTTGTTTATACAAATTTAAAATTTTATTAAATATTAAAATTTTTCATGGGAAAATATCTTAAGATTATTTGAAACCCAATCTAATACATGGCCGTACACTTTGTCTAATAAATCTTTTGAGGAAATTAAAGAATAAATTTTTCATTAGAATAAAATATTAAGTAAAATAAAAAAAAATAATTTTGAGACTATGTTAAAAAAGGTATTGTATTCTAATAAATACTTATAAACAGTAATAAATAAAAAAAGATTATGCAACAATCTGATAAATAAAAGTAAAACAAATATAGAATTACAATGTTTAAAGCGAAGATCTTAACCTAAGAATATCTCTCAAAAACCCCTTTAAACAAGCTTTCCTAGGTCAGGATCTGCTTTCAGGAGAACCGGAAAAAAAGGAGTGTTTTCGTGCTTGGGGTGCGAGAGGTTCCAACCTCTATTTACGAATGCCCCTTTTTTGTTTTTTGACGATTCAGAAACTGACAAGATTGAGAAGGTAATCGCTGTAGTTAAATACAAGCCTACAAGCATCAGGTTTGATTTCTCAATTTTAGCCCTTTTCTGGTTTCGGAAGTTGACAAAATTGACATGTTAGTTCGTGTAGTTAAATAATAATAAACACCAGAGTTTGCATGTGATAGCGCTGGGATAAATGAATTGCTAGATCGACAGTTTTATCTGAAAATTTTCTGTGTAAGTACCAGCTTGCCTCTGAAAATTTAATACAATAATGTGTTGTAAGTCAATGCTCCAGGTAAGCAAATCTGGTAATCTGAATGCAATCTTACCATAAAACTGAAGAGAATGTGGCATGACTATACAATTTTATTATTAAACTGACATAGATTTGGCTTTGCCCCAAGTCTCCCAATCAGGGCATTTGGTCTAGTGGTATGATTCTCGCTTAGGGTGCGAGAGGTCCCGAGTTCAATTCTCGGAATGCCCCTATTTTTATTTCATTTTTTTTGTATTTATGTTTTAATTGAATAAGGAAGATGGTTGTGAATTGTTGTGGCTGATGCCTTGCACCCAATACTATGATTCAGTGTAGGCCAGTTTGGAAAGGAAAAGAAAAACCAAATGACGTCCAGAAGTTGCTTCATTCAGCTTGGTTCAGTCTATAATGCAACTAACAAATAGATATAAATATCGTGACTTTACTTCTTTGATATAAAATGTTTTATTGTCCAATCAACTACTGTATGAATGTTTGTGTAGTTTTTACAAGTAATTGTGAAGCAACAAACTTCTCTATCATTGATGCTGGACTTGTGAAATAACCTTGAAAGTACACGTAATGTTTCAATTTGTTAAAAAGTAGAATGCTACCATTTACTGATGTCATGTGGTAAACAAAGTTAGATGTGCAAGTCAGAAGCAAAGCTTTAAGTTCAGAATCCACCCTAAAATAATTTCACCAAACCAATTTTTTAGTTTTTAATATAATTAGCAAACAACATAATTTCACAATTGGACTTTTTGATCAGTTGTATGATTATCTTAGGGTGTGAGAGGTCACATATTCATTCTTGAAATGCTTTATATTTTAATGGATTCTAATAAGCTTAACATGATTTGTTAACTTGTGTAATTAAATAGGAAGAAGCATCAGACGTTATTCTTAACTTTTAGCCCTTCAAAGCTTTGGAAGCTGACATTCTTGACTTGTTAACTTGTTTTTGTTAAATAGCAATAAGCATGATATGCTCCATGTGAGTGCATTGGAATGAAAGCTAAGATACATTATTAGTTTTAACTGGAAGGGTTTGGTAGCAAATCGCTACTTGTCCCTGAAAATATAATATAATTATGTGTTGTAAGTCTCATTTATCCTAAAATAAAAGAGTGGAGGTGAATATGTAAGCTCTTTGATACCTTGACTGATAAGAAAATCTGGTCATTTCCCCTTCAATGTGGGCATTTGGTCTAGTGGTATGATTCTCGCTTTGGGTGCGAGAGGTCCCGAGTTCGATTCTCGGAATGCCCCCTTTTGTTTTAAAATGTGTACATTATTTTGAAGTGCTTTTGTTGACATATGCACTGCATTCTCAGATCCTATTTCAGAAAATAATACTTGTATTAGCTCTTACAGTTGAGCATCAAGAAACCTTCCCTAGAGGCAACAGTAGAAGTTACTTTGATTTGCAATCATCAGTGACAACAAACAGAGATTTTGGTGTATGATTTTGTGTTTCAAGTACCTTAACTGGTAATTCCTTATCCAGGTAACCATATCTGGCCACTTTATATGCAATTTACAATATAACTGCAGACAGTGTGGCATGCATTAACGATTTCAACAAAAAACTAGACAGATTTTACTAGCTCCTCACAATTTCCATGCTTGAGAGCAATTGATCTAGCACAAGGATTATAGCTTTGGGTGCAAGCAAGTTTCTAATATAATAGAAAACTACAAAATTTGCATAAAATTAGGCTTTTGGTCTTGCGGTATGATTCTGGGAATGCCCTACATTTTGATAATTTGGAAACTCAATACCTTACTTCATTTGTTATTTAGCAATTAAATACCAACAAACACAGGTATTATTTCTAAATTAGCCTTTTGGAGCTTTGGAAGCTGACAAGCTTGACTTGTTTGTCTGTTTTTTTAAATAACAATTAGCATCAGAGGCTCCATGTGAATGAGTGTTCAGATCATTGATTCCTACGTCAACAGTTTTAGCTGGAAAATTTTGAATACCAACTAAGTGACAAATTAATGCAGTAAAATATTATGTTGCAAGTATTAGTTGGTGTTAAAATATAAGATCAGAGGGGTAAATAAGTAAACTCTCTTTTATTCCTTCACTGTAACAGCAAATTATCTTGTCTTTTGTATGCAATCCTAATATAGAATTGCAGAAAATGTGACTTGCGAAAACAATTTTTAAGATAGAATTAAATTAACTCCCTTAATCTCAATTAGGGCATTTGGTCTAGTGGTATGATTCTCGCTTTGGGTGCGAGAGGTCCCGAGTTCGATTCTCGGAATGCCCCTATATTTTTTTCACATTCATCTATGCATGTATTGTTCTCATGCGTGTTTCTCATTGACTTGGCAAAAGGCATACACTGATTTAGCTATTTTAGTCCTTGAGAATTGAGCACCAAGACAGACTCCCAAGAAGCACTTAAAGTTTCTTTGATTACTTATCTCCACTAGTTTGAAAGCTGAGCCACAACACTGAGTTTGTGTTATGTGATATCAAGTCTCTAGTACATCATTTGAACTCTACATCCTACAATGAAGTAATATTGCTAAGTCATCTATGTTATTTCAAATTGAAAAAGTAGGTTTTGAATTGTGGTCTTGTCCATGATGTCTAGCACCCAAAATCTTAACAGAAATGTACGTGAACAACTTGCACAATTATTTATCTGTGTCCACTACGCATGTAGCATTAGCATGTACTAAGATGTGATTCAAATCATATGCTGTCAAATTCTTGCTTGTTATATGCATAGATTCTTACACTCTTGTTTGTATGATATACATAAATTGGTCAAATCTGATAGTTGGTAATGTTTAACCTAGACTGATTCCAAGTTTAAATATGTTTGGTTGAATGAAAAAACACATTACAATAATCTATATAATTGATTGTTTGTGACTTGAAAAGTAGACATAATTATAGTTGAATTTGGGTGCAATGGGGATGGAAAAGTTTCATCTTAATAACTCTAAATGTTGATTCCCGCATCCTCAGTTTTCTCATCTGGATTTTGGAGGCACTTTTAATAATGACTAACGAGTACTCCCTATGTTAAATGGTAAGTCTTTGGAAGGTAGTGTGTTGTGATGCTAATATTAATTGGAACTTGGAAATGTGGTCTTGACTTCATGACCATGTGCTAAGTAATTAGCTATGCTACTTCTGTGGCATATTTTTCTTAAGTTCAGGTGCGGAAGAGAAGTACACTGAAGCATTTGAAGTTTGGCAACTTTTTTTTTAATTTTTGGTGGTTGATGAGTGAAGACTATTGCAACAATGGAGAATAAAGGATTTAGGTAGCCCGCACTCTTTCAGAGGATGAAAAAACATTTAAAGTTTTTTTTTTGGCAATGAACACTCAATAGCTGTGAAGGATTCAGCTTTTGGGAATTGAGGAGGAATGAGAAGATTGATGCACAGAGTATTAACATGGAACGGAAGGGGCTTATCTTATGGTCTTTAATAAAATCCCATACTTCTGACATTTCTTCAATCTTTCCATCACATGCCAATATATATCATGTGACTAATCACGGACGATATTTATACCGGGTTTCCTCATTTTGCTATATTACTTTCATTATACAGCTAAATTTAGCTGGGTAAGATTACTTTCTAGGAGCATGAAGTTTCTTACTCCCAAGAGAAGCATCTTTTGCCGTCTAGTTTATAATGATACTCCTAATTGTAACCCGTTAGTTTACGTGCAATTGCATTTTTATATAGAACTCAATAACGAACAAATTATACTTGTAGACACATCGTATCTATGAAGATATTTATATTATGCGTGGAACATTAATTAGTTTCAATATATTGTCGTTGTCTACTCACTGTAATTTTCCAACATCCCATTACCTCTATAATTAGCAGAATTTCCCCCGTTAAAGCATGTAACCATTTTTATATGGTATTTGATGAAGTTTTGAGGTTATTTTATTTGGTCTGGAATAAAGTTTTGCTTTCAATAATGGAGGTTTTTAAATCAAAGTGTCTCTTGTTTAGAATCAAATTTGCATGTGAGACTGTAGGTTCAGTATTTTCTGTTGAGAAAAACTTTGTTGCCCATGTCAGCAAGAATTAAATGGAATATGCACTAACAACCTTAATATGATATTTTGTTTAAATAATATTCATTGGCTAGTTTAATCAAATTGATTCCTCGATCATGTTCTGGTACATATGTAGATAAGAAAGAATTATATTAACTTAAAAGATTTGACAAAAGAATGCAAGGAGAAACAAATATCTACAGTTGTTTGCTAGCTCAAATAACTGAATCTCATTCAGTTTCGTAATCAAAATGTACTGTAGCATCCTCCTTCCAAATCAGGTTATTATAACCAAAGATTCTTGCAAAACATGAAATCAATTGTTCCTGTACTATTTCTCCCTCAGGAAGGACAACATCTGTCTCCCTTCTCAAAGATGTTACATCTTTATCCGCAATTCCACAAGGAACAATGTGCCTGAAGTAGCTTAAATCAGGATCAATGTTAAATGCCATCCCATGAGAAGTGATTCCACCCGATATCCGAACGCCAATAGCACCTATCTTCCTTTCTCCAACCCATACCCCAGTTTCACCACTTTGTCCAGGACAAGCTTTCACGCCATACATAGCAGCCAGTTCAATCATGGTTGACTCGATTTTCTCCACAAAACTCCGAGCACCAAGCCCAATGTCACGAAGTGATATGATAGGATACAAAATAGCTTGGCGGGGACCATGAAATGTAATGTCTCCTCCCCTTTGAGTGTAGTGAAGTTCAGCTCCAATTGCTTCCAACTCTGACTGGGGAATTAACAAATTGTGAACAGTTTGCCTTTTGCCCACAGTGTATGTAGGGGGGTGTTGCAAAGACAGAAGAGTATCACATCTCTTATGAAGCTTTCTATCCAAGGCCAGTTTTTCCTGCAGTTTCAATGCATCAATGTAGTTGACAACTCCTAGTTTCCAGACCTCCAGGCTTCGCAAACCCCTCATTCCCTATTCTTATGCCAAGAAAGATAGGAAGACAGTGAAATGCAAGAACGAGAGTGAGTATCATCACAAACAGGGGATAGGTAACATTGACTAAATTGAAATTTTAGCCCGAAGTCATCAAAGGTGCAAAGAAATGCCTATATGGGTGGCCAGAAATCGATTCTCATTCATCCAAAAGCACCAACCACAGGAGAAAAAAAAGTGAAGGAGAAACATCAATAAACTGAAGGAGACAACACATACAATCCTTCAATAAGATTACCACTAGCAGTCTTCCTAGTGTTGGAACATCTCTTGAATAGAAAAAAATATCTTTGAGAAAGGTGATTAACAAATCAGTATGGGCCAATAAGGCACTATCAGACAATAAATAAAAATTAAATTGAAGTACCTAGAAAACATTACAAAGCACCAATGTAGGAGAAAGTTGAACAACTCCAATAGATACTATAAGAATAGCATATTAATTGGGTAACAAAAGATTTTATTATTGACATGTCTATAAGATTGAAAACATAAGTATTGGCATCCGAATCAACAATTCATTTACCTTTAGACAAATGATTGATAAAAATATCATAAAAAGCTAAATCATCGGTCAAATGCCTAACATCTAGAGTAGACATAATCACTTATGATACCATATTAAAGTATTAGAGTTTTCATCTTTGACATCCATGAGAGAGAACAAAAAATTATTGAAATGAATGTGGAAAAATCACTTATGATACCATATCAAGGTATTGGAACTTACTCCTCTAGCGAATGTGGGCTCTAACACATTCTCTTACAAGAGCATTACCACCAAGAACATGGGAATCTAGGGGACCCGACACTAGATAGCACTATAAACTCAATTATCAACTATCATAATAAGAGATAAATCAATAGAATAGTTAATTGAATCAAAATGTTTGGTATTATATAATAGCAAATTATCAACTTGAATAGAATAATTGGTTATCTATAATATTTATAATATATAATTATATTCTATTCTAACAATTGACTAAACGAAGCATAACAAAAACAACACCTCCCATATAAACAAGTCGATCTCACAAAAACTAACCTTGAAAACACCGGATACGAGACCAGAAGCGTCAGGCAGACTGCCTTCTTTAGCAATAACTGAACCAACAATACCTAAAAGAAAAACGAATTTTGGCGAACCCTTGCTTATAATCCGAATATAAGCAGATATAGAAAGGAGAAACAAACATACAGAGCTCGAAAAAAATGCAATTAATACCTTCCAAAATATAACAGAGTGGCCCAAGATGCAGTGTCTGACAACGACGACTGTGAGAGCAAAGGGTTTGAGCGACGGCTTCAGAACAAAGGGGCTGAGAGTACAGGATTTGAGAGCAAAGGCTTCAACACGAGGGCTTCAGACCAAAGCCTTCGGACAATAATAGTCCGTCAAACATTTGTTCATTGGACCTTCATTGCAATATCTTGTTTTCAGACACTAATTTTTAATTTATATATATAGATTTTGCTAACTTTTTTTCTGGTACTCTTTTAAATTCTTTTTACTAAAAAAATTAAAATATAACACTTTTTATTGTATACAAATCTTCCTGAAGATTTTTATAAATAATAGATTTTATATTTAAGATTTTTACTGAAGATCTGCTATTGAGATACTATAAATTTTAGGTCTTGAAATTAAAAATTTTATGTGTCCTGGGAATTAAAATTATTCCTATACGCATGTTTCCTCCTTATTTTTCTTATGTATTATTTGTGCTTACTTTTGTTAAGAATGATAATAAAGTGGGATAAGTGTGAGTTGAGTATTTCATTTTCATCCCTATTATCAAAATATGAAATGATTAAATATTCAATGTAAATTAAATAAAAATAATCAAATGTGTCATAAAAATAAGTTATAAAACTAAAATTAAGAAAACTAGTGATTTTTTTATATTATTTAATAACTTAAAAGTATTTTAACAAAGATAAATATTTAATTACTTTAAAAAAAAGATAAATATTAAAATGAAGACGAAGTTATATACTCATTTCAATTTTATACCAAATTTTAAAAAATAGATACACATCTAATTAGTATAAATATTTCTGTCAAAATAAAAATTGCTTCTAAGAATACGAGGAGCATATGTAAGTTTCTCATGCTAACCTTTTGGCTTATTGTTTTAATTTGCCATCCTAACCGTTTGTGATTTATTATGATATGTTTGATAATTTATAAGGCGCCAAGAGAACTTATAATCACATATTTCACATTTAATTTTCATTTAATAGTTCTAATTCTTTTTAAAATAAATCACAGTTTTAACTTCAAATTCACCCTACAGTAATTTCACCAAACAATCCACTAGATTTTAATAGAATTAGCAACAAAATTTGCAGAATAAGGCTTTTGGTCCGTTACCATAAGTTTTTTAATATGTTTACATATTTCTGATATTTCTAACAACATCATTCTCGGAATCTCCTACGTTTTCATGATTGGGAAGCTTACAAGCTTGACCTGACTTACTTGTTATTTGGTGCACATAAATACTAACAAGCAGAAGCTATTATTTCTAAATTTTAACTTTTTGCAGCTCTAACAAGCTGTTAGTTTGTTTAGTTAAATGTTGGGTCATTTGTATGCAATCTTTGTATCGAAAAGCAGACAAGTTGGCATGAATAAAACAACATAAATTTAACGTGGCTGCTTTCACTTCAATGTGGGCATTTGGTCTAGTGGTATGATTCTCGCTTTGGGTGCGAGAGGTCCCGAGTTCGATTCTCGGAATGCCCCTTCAATTTTTTTCACATTTATCAGTGACTAGGCACAAAGAATTGTGTTTTCTCAACCAGAAAAATTTAAGAACTTGCTGTTTTTTTGTTTCTTCCACCAAAAGAACAGTAGATATAAAAAAATCCGAACAATCTGACTGCATTAGCCTTGTCGGTTAACCACAAAAATACTGCTAGCCCTTCCATCAGACACTTAGCAGTTGATTTGATTTTTGTATCTCTCCACAAGTTTGCAAGTATCAGTCACAATCTTAAAAACAAAGTATACACAAAAGTTTATTCGAATCCGTTACACATGCGGCATTAGCAATTGTCTTAATTTATAATTTAACTCAGATGCATTCTGTAACAACGTACGTATGAAATCACATGTTGTCTGGTATGATGTAAGCTTGTATCATACCAACAGAACTTCACTTAAATCAGATAGGTTCGTCTGTAATACAACGTACAAATAGACTTATAGGGCAAAACTCGAGCTTCTGTTTGTTGATTTAGAATTTCTTACAAGCCAATCAACAACTGTATCAATGCTGGTGGAGTTCTTACAGGAGATCATGATGCAACAAACTTCTCTACCAGTGATGGACGTCAGTCCCCTGCACATACGAAACAAACATTGAAAGTACAAGTACATTCTGAAAGATAAATCATTTGGGAAAGATTATCAGAATAAAGCAAATTATTCGGTGGCTATCCTTAGATGGTGAAGAAAAGATGATAATAAATTTGCAGTTACAATTATCTTGCATGATGTGATTTTCATTATAATTTAATTTTGACTTCATCATTTGGGAAATGTTTAAGCAAACTTTTGAGTTAATCAGCACTATACTCAACTTGGGTACGTACATCTGAACATCTAATACCCCCAGAGAAGATACTTACATCTGATCTGCCAGGTCTTTCTTGGACAATGCCCCAGGTTTGTCAATCTTATTACCCAAAATTAGAATGGGAATTCCATTTAAAGAAGGTTTGCTCAATAAGTCATGAAGTTCATCTCTAGAGACAGGTAAATTTTCATAATCAGCTGCGTCAACAACATAACTGCAAGTTCCTCCACAAAATAAAGTATATCAATCATACGTAATCTAAAGAGAAATTATACAGTATGAAGGGGAAAAAGAGTGTGAAGTTGAAAACTTGTGTTGCCTTGGATGAAAACAACAATGACTCGCCTAATTACACTTTTGGCAATGTTAGTTTCACCGAGTTTAATTTCTGTACTTTTCAATCGTAAATTTGTAATCTCACTACCCTAATGTTAAGGGGAGAAAGACATAGGAAACATTTCACTAGATAAGAAAAAGAAATACTTCAGTGACTGATGCAAACTTTTTAGAGAACATACACAATTGCTGAAACAGCACGACAGTATCTCTCCCACATACTGCGAAACCTTGGCTGACCTCCAAGGTCCCATAGCTTTATTGTCACATTTCCTTTTGTTATCCTTTTCATATTAAATCCTACCTGTAGGTAACAAGGTCATTAAGTAAATTTGCAGGCAGACAATTAACCTCAAATTTGTGGAAATAGACAACACGAAAGTATGGCATCAAAATTAATTATCAGTGATTAAAGAAAGGTAATTTAATTACCGTAGGAATCATCACTTCACTATATCCACCAGTCTTCGTCAAAATCAAACATACACCAGACATCAGCACGTAGGAAAAGATCAAATGAAATGGAAAACTAATCATATTAATGTTTTCTGTTACATACTGCAATAACATTTATAAGTGACGTTTTCCCAGCATCCTGAAGACCAACCAGAGATAACTCCATTTCTTGCTTGAAAAAGAGACTGTATCATTGGAAACAAGAGAAAGAAAAATGAAACATTTTAAAACTATTGAATGAAATATCGATAACAAAAATAAATGAAGGAGTTTTTCAGTTGAAAAGGAAGAGCTGCATCATATGTATACTAGAATAAGAGAATCGGTGTAAGTCTGAATTCCAACTTAATACCATTATATAACTCATCACAACTTCATTAGCAAAAGAATAGAATTATGAGCCTTAAATTTCGTGACAGATGTTGAGCAAAACCGGAAGGAGAAGAAAGAGAAAAATAGTGGTAGCAAGTTTCACCTGCATAACCAATTGACGAAGGCTCCCCATATCCCCAACCCCATCAATTCAACAGAAACACTTCCCTTTTTCAATTTCTACAGAAAAACACTTTCCTTTATAAAGTTCTACAACACCACTGATTTTTTTTTCTTTCTATTCCCTGGTTTGTTTTACTCTTTCAAAAAGTAGAACAAGACATGTTACGTACAATACAAGAAAATAAGAAAAACATGGTACAAATGAGAAGTGTTTATTTTGTCATTGTAAAACAATGACATAACATATATAGATATATGTTTTTATCAGTGCAAAAATGACGATCATATAAATCCAGATTACTTATAAAAAAAATATAGTTTTGGTGAGCCCGTGCATGACTGGATGGTGCTGACTGTTAGTTTCTGGATTGCCATTATTGCCCAACAGATTGATTGTGATAAGTTGTCAACCTTGCGCATGTACAAATTGTTGAACTTTTTTTTAAGCGATCACCTTATACACTTGAGAGTTGAGAGGAAGATACCAATCATACCGTTCTTCTTGGCCTACCAAGAACCTCTCTTATCAAATGACGCTGATGTTAATTGACTGCGAGAGATAAAAATCAGAGCAAGGCGGTTTGAGACAGAACTACCCCAAGTTTGACTATTCTGAAAAATATCTGTAACCTTTGGAAGTAATTTTCATTTGGGTGAACCGTTTGAGAAATCAAATTACGAGATTTGAGATTCACAGAGCAGTAGTTGCCGTTCTAGTTTCTTAACCCTTTTGCTAATGTTGTCTATTTATTAATTCTTCTCCTTCACATATCTTTCTCCTGTGTTTGGTGCATGTTGAATGAATAAGAATCGATTTATGGGTACCCATATATAAACATTTCTTTGCACCTTCAATGACTTCAGTCTGAAATTTTAATTTAGTTAATATTGCCTAGGCCATGTTTGTGATAATGCTTTCTCTCTTTCATTTTTGCTTTTTTCGGTCTTCCTCTGTATCTCAACATAAAAATATGCTATTCATGCAATCTGTTTCTTGAGAATATTTTTTTAATGATTTTTTATTTAAATTATTTTTAAGAATTTTTTGTTTTTAGTGTGTTGTGATGCTAACATGACTTGGAACTTGGAACTGAGGTCTTTACTTCATGACCGCATGCTAGGTAATTTCTTATGCTATCGCTGTGGCATATATATATATATATATATATATATATATATATATATTTTAAGATCAGGTGTGGGAAAGAAGATGATTGAGATTATACTTCATATGTTGGGGAATTGTTGCTATGATGAAATCTGTTTGTCTGGCTGTTAAAGCTACAAAATTAAATGTCTTTTCCAATCAGAAAATGCTTACTTATGTCAAGTGACCAAACTAGACTAATAGCAAAACAAAGGGCAAAATAACCATAAGAAGAATTATGGAGTTTTTGATGACAACTAAGACAACAAGCTTATGAATCGAAGTCACTTGCATAATCAGTCAGGTAGATGAAAACATGCCGAAATCAGTCAACATAAACAAAACAATAAACCATGTAGAAAGGTGCTTCTGAGTTCAAGGGAGCAGCATCTGAACATGATTCATGAACTAATTTGATTAAACTAGTCAGTGTAACTAAAATATTTTATTAAGGTCGCTGTTGCATATTATATTTTATTCTTGCTGACATGGACCATATGTTTTCATCAGCAGAAAGAATATTGAACCTGCAGTCTCACATGCAAATTTAATTCTAAACAAGAAAGACACTTTGATTTATAAATACCACATCCCCTATAAAAATATCTGCGTGAAACCTCAAAACCTTTATAAAATACCATTTAGAAAAGGTTACATCCTTTACACCAAATTCTGCGAACCATGAAAAAGTGACGTACTGCGTGTTCCCTAATAAATATCTTCCATAGACAAGATGTGTCTGCAAGTATAATTGGTTTGTTATTGAGTTCTATACAAAAAATACAATTGCATTATAACTCACGGCAGTGTTTCTGTTACATGTGTGGAGAGGCTGTAAAAGATACTTCCCTTGGGAGGAAGAAGCTTCATGCTCCTAGACAGTGATCTTACCCAGCTAGGTTTAGCTGTATAATGAAAAGTAATATAGCCAAATGAGGAAACCCATTAATATATCATGTGATTAGTCACATGATATGTATTGGCATGTGATGGAAAGATTGTGGAAATGTCAGAAGTATGGGATTTGATTAAGGATCACATGATAAGCTCCTTCCATTCCATGTTCTACCCCACTACACAACAAAGAACATGGCAGAGGTTAAATAACCCATGCATCATTCTTCTACTTCCTCTTCAATTCCCTGAATCTGATTCTTTCACACAGCTATTGAGTGTTATTGCTAAAAAAACCTTGAATGCTTTTCTTCATTGTCTCATAGTCTTCACTTGTCACCAACAAACAAATAGAAAAGATTGATCCACTTCAGATACATCACTATACTTCCCTTCTTTTATCTTAGACACAAACTACAACGCCTTGCTATTTTCCTATGGGATAGTTCCAAGCACCAGAGCTCCGTTCTTTCTACCTGTCTTCGATTGTTGTGTTTACACTAGACTCTGCCATGAAAACCACTCAACGTGTGGGCCTATTTGTCTTGATTCTCGCACACTTCTTCATTTGCTCTATAGTTGCAATCACTGATGAAACTAGAAGTAATTGGATTCGCAGTTGTCCGCCACGGAAGCTGCTAGCTCGTGCCTCCTCTTGCTCTGCAAGTATAGAAAAATTGAAAATAGAGTATGAGGCCACTCAGAGACCAGTAACCACAAGTTTAAGGAAGAATCCTCCAAGCAACTCAAATCCAACCCATAACAAGTGACTTTTATCTCGTTTGTGTGTGGAGATCTCAATGGGAAGGAGAAATTAAGTATAATTCATCTCTTTCTTCATTTTTGCAGTTTGTCCAGCTGGTTGTTGAATAGGTAGGAAAGCTGGTTTTGCAATCAGAAACACAATTTTTTAGTTGTTTGGACTTTATTGTATTTTATTTTCGTTTTTTACTGTGAAAAAGAGTTCTCAGTTGATGTATACGGAACTTTTTATGTAGCATTGATTTGAACTTATGTTCTATTAGATTTGATCACTGGTTGGTAGCAGGTTTCTGACAAACGGTATATTTTTTATTTAGAGATTACTGAAAAGAAGGTCCTTTGGTTTTATTGTGGAAAATATCAGAATTTTTACCTTTCTTTGATGGATCAATCTAACCTTAGTTTCCGACTTTAGAGTACTGATTCTGACAATCATCCTTTAACAATCTTATCTTGCAAATGGCCCACAAATACTACCCTTTTGAGATTGTTCTCACTTGATCCACTCTTGCCCATGGCTGCCGTATAACATCAGCATATGAACTGCCACCTACAACAATTCCTAATGCCCAAATTCTATCACAAATTGCAAGAAAATATCTCTCTTAATGTTCTAAGTTGAAAATATCTCACAAATTACAACTTTTTTTTTATCAGCACAAATTACAACAACTTAACTAACTACTTATGTTACTAATTTACCAGGTAAATCAATCATGATGCTGACGACCATTCTATTACAATCTTATTTTATTAATACATTTTCACATGAATGGTTTCAAGGGATAAATCTCTCTTTACACTCAGATTCAACTTTCTAGGGGAGTGGATTCGAGGATGTGTGACAGTTACATCATAATCTCCATGGTGCAGTGAAATATCTACGATTCCTCTGCCATCTGCTGTGGCAATGTTAGGCCCAGTCCCCCACTCCCGAATGAGCTTGTCCACAACGTCTCCAGCAGGAGTATTTTTGAAATTCTCATCCGCCAGAGTAGTGGCATTGAAACCAGCTTGTGCTGGACCAGAAAACATTATAATCCCATCAACACCAGGATGAGAGTACGCCTCTCTCAGTACTTCTTCCAAATACTCTGCCTATTCAGCAAACCAAAATGACCAAAGTAAAGATAATGCAGTCAGTCACCATGCTGGTACACTGAAATTTCCTTCTTTTTCTATTTTTTAATAGATAAAAAGATAAAAGTTTATCCCTTTTGCTTTTAGGGGTCTTTGAGAAGAACTAAAGGAAATAATTTGATGAGTAATTTCCATACTCTATCAGAAAAAAAAAATATACTGATTCAGCAGAAACTGTTATAGCTAAGGTACTTGTTAAAAATACCAGCAAATTTACAGTACACACATGACGTTGTGTGATTTAGTGAAAATATAGGACTGTTTTGCTTACACCGGCTGATAGTGTATTCTGATTAATCAAAATACACCTTTTGTTTAATTTATTTTAATAAACTTTATAACCAAATCTACACCATGACTTAATGTGTAATGTTACAAGGTAAAGTTGGTTCATGAAGGAGAAATTCATAAAAATATTTTTTGAAGTTAAGGAAATACCTGACTTGGTTGTGGATCCACACTGACTTCTGTGAGCCACATTGGAAGTCCAGTTGTAGCAAGAAGATCAAGAGATGACCTCATGTAAGCAAGGTTTGGCTGGCCACTTGCAAAATGGCCTTGCAACCCTATTGCTGCTGACATTCCAGCTACTCCTGGAAACGACAGAATCTCCTTAATTTTCTTTATATAGTTGACAGGGCTGGAGGCCTCATCCCCACTATATTCAATGGTGTTATACTCATTCAGGAACATTTTTGGCGTTGAATCAAGCTCGTAAGCTGTTGCATATGCTTCTGCAGAGGCGTTTTGGCCGAGTTTGTCCTCAAAGAAGTGGAAGTGGAGATTCTCATTCATCACATCCCATGCAATCAGTTGTCCTTTGTATCTTGAAACCACAGATTCCATTCTTTTTGCTGCTGCTTTTTTCAAATCCTCAGGTGATAGGGTCTTGACCCATTCAAGCTGATATTTTGGATCGTCCCAGAAAATGTTATGGCCTCTCACAGAAATGCCATTCTCTTTGGTAAATTTCAGCATGGCATCTGCGACAGTATAGTTTTCCACGCCTTGCTCTTTCTCTGTACTGTACCACTTCATCTCATTAGTGAAGGTTGCGAATTTGAACCTAGACACAAACCAATTCTGGTAGTCTTTGTTTGTGAGGATGTAATGGTTCATTCCACATCCAAATGGGAAGTTCAACTTTACTGGTGTGGCGATGACTGTAGCTCCTTTCAATGCTGTTTCACTTACACGGGTTATTTGGAATCTCACTCTCCTCTTACGTACCTGCATGTTTTATATCAAGACGTAACTTTTGTTTCCTTGTACGAATTAGGTTCAAATACTTTCTGGTTCTTATGTTAATTTTAGTTTGAATTTGGTCCCAAGTTCAAAGATTTATACTTTGATCAAGTAGCACACATGACAATTTGTGACAGGTTACATGGATGTTTGTTAAGTCAATCAACTTAGCGTTGTTAGTATGGTAAATTGACAAAAAATTATTTAGTCCCACACACACATTTTCAGAGACCAGGGTAAATTTAGAAGATCAAAGAGAAAATAAAAAGTAAGACAACAAAAAAGAAATGTATTTTATAGTCTACTATTTACTGCCACTGATTTTGTCTATGCTACTGATTTTGTCTATGCAATTTGGTTTGCTACTGCTGTCATACTCTTAATAATGACCATATGCTTGACTAACAATTGGTGAATTTCATTTTAGTAGTGGTATTAAAATAAATGCAATGGTTCTTTCCCTAATGTTAGAAGTCCCAGGTTAACTAAAAATAAGTGGGTACAAACCCTTCTTATTAGTTTTGTAAGATTGAGTTTGATTTAAATTTCACGACTTTGTGAAGAGGGTGGGATTTGCTTATAAGCTTACCCTCTCAATGCTGGCATCTTGTTGTGATCTCCACTGCTTTTTCGTGAATGGTTGTAACGAGACATTGTCAGCCCATATTTCCACAGTTGAATTTTTGCTCTACAGGGTTCAACAAATTTTAGCTAACGAAACATATATCAAAATACACACAAAATGAAGTTATCTCACGCAATTCACAAACTTATAATTCCTTTAATTTTATATGCATTTTATTCCCACAAATTGGTGCCCTGTAGTATTACTTCAGTTGAATTTTTAGGAAACATGTAAACTAAGACAAGATGAAAATAGGCAGGTATAATTATGTTTTTGGTTGTTGTTGATATCTATCTTGATTTTCATTTTGGTCCCAGTAACGGTTTTCTCGCTGAAAGAATGGTAGGTATAAATCCAGAATGTGTTTCACCTCAAAAAGAATTTCAACAGGGCTTGAAAAGTTTGCAGCTATGCCACCTTTTAGAAGGGTCCAGCATCCATGTTTTGCTATCACCTGGCCACCTCGTACCAGTTCACTTTCTTTTGTTCTGAACATCACTGACACCGTGTCACTTCCTTCACTCACCTGAAACCAAGCTGAATATGGAGAAGGGAGAAAAACGATCATTCAAAATGTTTCAGAAAAGTGGTGCATCCATGTCAAAACATTCCTTAAATGAATCTTAGTGAAAGAGATGTGATATAAGCAAACAATGGAGAAAGTGAAGCTACCAGAAAAGGTGTATAGCATGCCTTTCTGAAGTTGGACCTTCTGAGAGAAACTATCCAACGGTTGTGTTCTGTTGTGAGCAACAATGAATCTATTGCCTTCATTCGATATTTGTTCCTTGATTGACCCTTTTCCAAACACTTTCCAACTATCTATGTTGTGATCAAATTCTGGATTTACTATAATTCCTCCTCCATACTGCGCTCTCTCAGGTTCTACTAAACACTGCATATTTTCAAATTAAAGGCAACACAAGTAAGTTTGTGTACTAACCGCTGAGGCAACCACATAGCTATATCTAGTCTGGTTTAAGCTATAATTTATAAAATGAATTTGTTAAAATGACATAGAAAACATCTTTTTCATCTCAGAAAGAATGCTCTAGCGTGAACTTTCCAGATTATAGTAAATGAAACCATTGGTGAGGAAACGTTATTACCTTTGTGGTAGCAGAATAATCATAAGACAAAGTATGGACGCCAAGCCCTGCACATGTTGAGAATATATATTAGAAATGGTATGAGAGAATGAATAAGTGTCTGGCATTGACAGAGAGGGAATGAAGGCACGGATAGAAACCTGATATCAGTAAAAGGCAAATGGTAATGAACAAAAAGTCGCAGCCTTTCATCTTTACACTGATCAAAGAAGTATAAATTTCAAGTTAGTATCAGGGGTATATATTGCAGCAGAAAACCGTGTAGTACATAAAGAACTTCCCCTGGTACTGCAAAAGAAAAGAAAAACCTCTCTTACACAATGCACCTTTTACCGGTTATAATAATTAAGTAGAGCTAAATGCATTACTTGTGAGTCAGAAAATCGCCTTATCTATGTTTTCCTTGTTTTTATTTTTTATTGTGTACTGTTTCTAAGCAATTTGTTGCATAGAAAAGGCTGATTTAATTGTATGAGTCTAACGAAATCAAAGTAGTTTATCAGTTGATCTACATTTTGTCTTTTGTTCAAAGAATCTATTATTGTCTTTTTTATATTTTCGAATAGATGTTAAAATTATGATCCAAAATATCCATTTCAGAACAAAAAAGTGCTGAAAGTAAAAACCAACCATCAATTAACTTACTGAATAAAACAACGATCCAAATCTCAGTGACCGTTATATATGAAGACGCGTAATACAATACAACACATTCAAAAGGCTAAATTAGCTGACAAAAACAGTAAAATCTAAAATGTAATAATTTTCATAGTTTTTGTGGATGTAATATTTTCATTTTATCATACACTTGTTCTGTTTATCTCTTATTTTGTTACGTAATTTGTTATATAAATAAATCTGACAGTGTATAAAGAGGGTGGAACTGGAAATTAGGAGGGAGGGAACAGCAAAAAGAAAGGCAAGATTAGCAGAGGGCAGGAGAGGCGGTGAACAGCAAATAGCAGCCTCTGCACCAACTTTTTCACTTCACCAATCAAACAAACCCTTTATTTAGTGTTCATTTTTTATTTATGTTTAATCAAAGAAGCATTTCCTTTATTTAGGATGCAACATCATTTTATCTTCTAAAATATGTTATCACTTGTAAATAAATCTCTAAGTTTAACTATTTATAATAATAATAAATTATCATTTTTTTTCATTTTTGGACTAAACAGTGACACTAATATACTACTTTACGAACCAAAAAATTAATAAAGATATAATTTTATGTAAACAAATAAAATGAAGACAACTATCACATGGGAAAGTAATTTAAAGATATATAGATATAAATCATAACATGATAACTGCAGTAAAAATAACGGAGATGATGTTTTGTCGTGACACTGCTATGCGAATCTTGTCATAAAATTAGTAGAGCAGTCCAATAATTTTACAAAACTAAAAGTTGATTTTAGCTTCAAATACAATGAAAGGTACAAATTAAATAAGAAATATATATAATTCGGTTGAAAGCACATACATGAATAATTCGAATTATGGACTCCAATGATGTCCCGTGAATCATCTTCGGCTCTATGCTACAACTTACAAAGCATACCTCATGACTAATATAAAATAAAAATAAGTCAGATATATAAAAATGGAAGAAAGGTAGAAATGGGTTATGAATTTGATTGTATTATAATTTTATTTTGTGTGTTATCTTGTACAAATGGTATAAATGATAATTGATTATTGATATGTATTATTAAACTCTTACATTTATGAAGTTTGTTCTATTTCTTGTTACGTGTTAATAAAATAAAATATTCATTACTAAATATTTGGCATGTAGCGTAAAATGTTTATCATTAAAAGTTAATCGAATCGTGAATAAAATCATTTTTTTTATTTTTATAAACCTAAAAGAGCACTAGAATGGTTTTTATTTTTTTATGAACACTTAGAAATATTAAAGTGGCATCTGAAGAGGAATGCATCTTCATGCTTAAATATACACAAAATTAGTTAGTTACTGTGGGAATCATCATCAACCACATATATAGTGGTGCATTACATGTATATATAGTGTTTCATAAAGATTGATTGGTTAAAAAAATTTAAATTCCATGAACTGTTGTGCCATCTTAATCCAAATAATAAACTACTGTTAAGTGTGTTATTACAACTCATTTTTGCCACCAAAATAAAAGATTCATGAATATTTTTAAGTTTTCTTGACTTATGACTATATATATTTTTTGGTTTGCATGCAACTTACAGAGGGCTATAGTGTATTAGATTCAATAAAGGCTACTTAGGTATGATGAGTAATGAAATCACTACTACTACTAAACATAAAAGATGGAAAACCACTCACCTGTTAAGCATTAAACTTAAATATTATAGTATTTTTTTATATATTTTTGTAGATTTAATCAATGTAATATAGTTATTTAGATTGGTAATATCTCGGAGTAGTTGTTCAAATAATATCACTTTATAAATAAATGTGAGATAAAATATTAAATAAGTATTAAGTTGTTTACATGAATAAAGTCTTACATTTTAGACATATTTTATAGTTACTTAGTATTAATTAGGAATGACAACTGGACAAAGTGAACCTTGACAGAAAAGCTAATTACATTATTTTATTCCATGAGTATAAATTCATAATTATCTTTATTATATGATATGAAATTTTTGCATCATTTTCATTGATAATGGGTATACAAGTATTCATCCACTTTCATATTCTTTTAATATTTATTAATTAACTTTCATAAGAAATCATAAAAAATTTGATATTGTCAAATATTCAATATTTAGAAAGAAACAATAATTAGAAAAAAGTAAAATAATTATATAAAATATTAAACAATAAACTGATCATTGTAAAAAAAAACAGAACACAAGAAACACAAAAGAAACAACAGAATAAACTAATGTGCAAAATAATTATCTAAGACAATTAAATCATATCAAATATAAACTAAGCATGAATTAAATACAATAAATCATATAGATACATACAAACAATTAACACTAGACTCGATTATCAGGATACATGATCTTGATATCAAAACTTACTAAAGGTATGCACCTGTGGTGGTTTCTAAGTACAGTAGAGTCTAGCCTCTAAGGGTTATCACTCGACCACACACAAGATTATTCTCTTTTATGTCTATGACCAAACAATATCCATAGACTAAAACCTTATACTACTCTTCATTGTATAATACATTATACTCTTACTGAATCACAAATGTCAATGCATGCACTAAAGTCATCACCACAAATAATTTCTCTTTGAAAATCCTTCAACACCATCACCGTAGGTGTCCACAACCATATCATATCCTCAATTAGAAATAAACAATATTATAATCATATATCACTTCCATCATAGATGTATATGAAACAACCAAAGAAGGAGACAAATCCAATTATACAAATTGGCGCTCATATGTGTTGCTTAGTGTCAAACTTTTCTTAAAGACAGGCACTTAGAGATAATACTAACGTTCAACATCATTCTTTTGGAAAAAGTTTGTGTTATTTGCGTCTTGGAGCTAAAATGCTCCCGACCTACAATACAATAATGGCGCTCAGTGGTCTTATTGCCATTTAACACAAAAACATTCAGGACACTCAACGGCTGGAACTAAAATGCTTCCAGACTTATACAATGAAACTGATGTTTAATGTCAATACCGCTCAACGATGTATCAGAATAATAACATAAAATTATCGAGAATATACAAAGAATTTATATTTTTAAAAAGATAAAAAGAAATTAGTTATAAATTTATTATAAACCTTTCTAAGAAACTTTATCATTGATCATTCACTTAACAATTATATTTTTAATATAGCGAAATCACTTCTTACAAACATACTTATCTCAACCATGTTTTTCATTAATAGTGTTGATGAAATGGAGTTTTTTTGTATTAAGCTTAGTGTTTTACTAACATAATCCTAACAAAAGTTGTAAGATGGAAATAATTATCGTAAATTCACCCTTGACCACAAGAGAAACTCTCTACACTCTCCAAAAGCACGTACTCCTTTCTCCCTCCATTTTTTTTTTTGCTTTTCTGCTTTCTTTTTCTATCGGATATTTTCGTTTCATTATTTGTCTCCTTAGCGTCCTCAAAAATGATACCAGGTAACATGTTTCTCCACAGACTAATTCCACAAAGCAAACAAATAGAAGATGAATATGAATGTGCTGAGGCATGCACTATTGTTAATTTTATGCAGTAAACACTAGCTTAACAACTAGCATACTTAATTCTTCTTATAAAACTGACATATGTATCAATAATTTTAAGTCTATTAACTTAACTTATTTTTTAAATTTTGAATATTTTTTTTACACATTTTAAATTTTACTTGATAAAGCATTTCACACACACAGATATTAAACTTCCAACTTTTATCATTAATAGAATAATTTTATCTGAATTTTATATATTTATACAATTCATGCGAAGTTCTAAGTCTACTCATTATTAATATAGGATGTGATGAAATTGCCAAAGTGTTAAGGTTTAATTAACGACTATTATTCTGTGATTTAAATTATGTTGTGTATGATTTATTTCAAACTAAAATTAAAAAAAATAACTATATTTGTTCAAGTAATAATATCTTCAATATGCGATAAACAAATTTGATATTTGAGGTGGGTAGTGTGTTCAATGACGATTGTGAGATCTAAAATGAATCACTTTTACTATATTTGAAACTGAAACATGGTTAGCCCTAATCCTAATCCTTTCCAATTTTCGACAGAAAAAAACCTAATGTCTCATCGAGACTCTGATTCCAAGCGTCGCCACTCCAAGTTCGATCAAGAACCAAGGTGCTCTCTCTTCTCACTCCGATTTCAATTCCCATTCCCATTTTCAACCTAATAACAATTGTCTGCTTTTCACTTGAACCTAACATTTCACGTAGTGCATTGGGTTAACTGTTCCAATATCGCAATTCCATGTTTTTTTTTTCGATTACACGGGGGTTGGCTTAATTTTAAATGCATTGCTTACAGTTATGGGGAAAATACATAGATGGTTTCGTTTTTGAATGTTGTTTTTGGGGTTGTGGGCTGTAGTCCCAAGAGATATAGAAGGGATGGTAGACAAGAAAGAGAAAGGGACAGGAACAGAGTAACCTCTGATGGTGGAGATAAGAGAAACCCGCCGCCACCACATCATTCTAGGCGAGAACCTTTCGATGCTTCTGCTCCCAAGAAATCAAATTCAAATGATCATGGACAGCCATCCAAACATTCGTCTCAGCCATCAAGATCTCGCTCTTATTACCAGGTCACAAATGCATGAGCCATTTCTATTTCTCAGGGCACCGAGTTATGATACTAATTGTGCTCAAATTTCTATGATGAATTTTATCTTGTTTATATTCTGTTTAAGTCCCTTCTTGAGTTCCTGGTAAGTGTGTCAAGCCAAAAGGGATTTGTAGGAAATAAAAGAAAAAATAAATGTATCATTCCCCTGCTCTGTTTAAGCGGTTAAACTATTTACTTTCTCCCAATAATTGTTCTGATTTTGAGTTGTACTCTCGAATCACGATCAGGAAGTTGTAAGTCTTGCTCTCTACTCAATTTTTTTTTGTCGTAATTTACCTATGCCAAAAAAATTTCTCTGATGTTAAAAATAGGTACTAAACCTAATATCAGTAATTACTTGTTTCATAATATAATATTTCTTTCCCAGGAGTCAAATCCCCTAGTTTTTCTTTTTGTAATTTACGAATGCTAAAAAATTTCTTTGATGTTAAAAATAGGTACTAAACTTATCTCAGTGGGTGAGTGTTTCATAGGATACTATTTCTTTCCCAGGAGCAAAATCCCCTGAATATTATACCCAGGAATGTCATTCCCATGAACATTTTTGGTTAGTATTTAGTCATTTTAGAAAAAAAATTATATTTGTTAATGTTATACACTACCTAGTTAAGTCATTCCCCGTGATTTAGTTGTGAACTTGAGTTCACAGTCATTGCATATGGCCTTGGATTGCAATTGCACAGAATCAGTTGTATTGTGGCGCTAGTAAATGGTTTGTATTGTTTTGGGAAAGGAAGGTGCAGGGAGAAAAACGTGATAGACTAATTGTTACTCTGTTTCACGCCATTAGCTGTCTGGTACGACTTGTGAGCGATTTCATTTGCTTGGCCTTGCAATTGTAATGAAAATTATTGGCCATGACCTTTATCTCGATATTTAACCAATACAACTTGTCCCGACTTGCAAATTATTCAATATTGATTGATGGGATCGGTACATGGTATTGTTATTCGAGGTGAAATGTGAACTAGAAATGTTATCAAAAGAAAACAAGTGGTACTTTCTTTTTAGTTTAAACGTTGTATGACTGGGTAGTTTATACTTGCATAGTTGTTGTCCGACCTGTATGATATCAAATCATTTGCTTTCCCACACTTCTTCAAAATGACAGAGTTGAGATTGAGAGAGGGAGATAACATGATAAATAGGGTAGTCCTAGACACAATATAATCATGATAAATAAGGTAACCCTAGACAAAATATATTACTGATAAACAAGGTAAATATCCTAACAAGTTTTTATTCTTACCACACTTGATTTGTAAGAAGTTGCTATATTTATCTACTTTTGCCTCTTACTTTTTTGCTATATCGAAAAGGAAATGTCTCAATTATCATTTTCAAGATGACATGAGATTCATTTGATTAATAGGTTTAAAATTCCTTGTATATGATTAACTGTTATTCAGTATATGCAAACTATTTTTCTGGGCTGATGTAGCGGATTCTGGTTCAGTCCCATGCCTTCAAGTGCCACCATATATAACCATCTTAGGCTTGCCTATGCTTGTTGTATAACAGCATGAAGAACGGGGTAGTACTGGGCAGGCTGGTCGAAGCAATGGACAAAGGGAAGCTGGTGGTAAGCTTACTTCGGCTTTATTGTGCATGAATGATATTTAGATTGACTCAATACACTGAAATGAATCATAAAATATTCTTTCATTGCATGCAGGAAAAGTCTTTACTCAGGGTAAAGACGATAATGAAAGGTTGGAGACAGGTCAAAGTAGAGAGCAAACGAATATGAAATCTCAGGTGAAACTGAATGATAATTTGCAGAAAAGAGATGGTTTTGCCGAAAGAAAAGACGATCTACCCCCTACTATGAGGAAACGACGAGCATTCAGGGAGAAGAAGATTCCTGTGGATTCAGCAGATGCTAATCCAGCTCCAATGGTAGCAGTAAAGTCAAGCCATACAGACCATTTTATGGAAAGGAATGAAAGGAAGGAGGAAAGAAGCAGCAATCCTCATCATCTGGATAGACCTGAGAAACAAATTACAGAGGGCAGAGCACTCAATAAGAGTGAAGCAAGGAGGGATGGTTTTTCGTCAAGAGTAAGGTTTGGGGGCAGTGGAGGCGACAATAATTACAGGGGAAGAGATAAACTTAATGGAAGACAAGTTCATCGACCCGTTAAGTCGCGAGTAGACAAGTGGAAACATGATTTGTATCAAGAGGTTAACAAGGATCCTGTTCCTAAGAATGAGGATGATCAGATTGCTAAGTTAGAAGCACTCTTGGCTTCGTAACGGAAGCCGTATTTGCTAAGCCTCTATTCTTTTTTGTCTTAAAAAAAATCAAGTCGTGGCTTTTCGGACAATTTCCAGAGGTGCTTGATTATTGGGCATCAGAGCAATATGCAACCTACAAGCTCGGATTACTGTTTTTGTTTTAACTTCAATTTACTTTTTTGGTAAGAGAACAATATCTAGAGTGAGACTCTTTCTTTTTGTTTATGACGTCTCGTCTACCTATTTCACATTTGCTACTGTGTGAGGAGGATTACATGTTCGTGAACTGTAAAGTGTTTTCTTTTATCACTATTAACTACATACCCAAAGTTTTCCAACTAGAAACAAGAAGACAACGAATTTCACAAAACAACGTAACGCCAGTTATGGCCAGAATTATACTTATCACCACATTTGCAAGCGTTTCATTTTGATCTATCTTAATACGTGGCGAAACTGTATCGTTAACGTAGACAACCGGACTTTTCTAAACTTCCGATTTATTAATTTATATATATATTTGTATATATATATATATATATATGTATGTATGTATGTATATATATGTATATATGTGACAGTAATTTTTAAATAAATTGTCTTAAGAGTCATGAGTTTTACTAATGATCTAACTAAGTTATCATGTGGTAAGAAGTTAAGTGTGGAGTGCTTGCACACCATAGCATTGTAGATATACAAACTTAAGTTGTGATGAACTTATCATGATTCATTATTTTTAGGTTCATTTATAAATATAAACACTGATTTAAATAAGATGCTAGTCTATAGTGAATCATATTTAATGAGTCTTCATGATAACTTTAATTGATATTTTATTTGTTAAATGATTTTAATGAATTTTGTATATTGGTGTTTTGATGAAATTAAATTGTTTTAATTTGATAATCATAATATATTTTTATGTATATTTCATTACCTTAAAAGTTTATGTCAATAACATTTTGTTATTTGTTTTGCAAAATGTGATAAATAAATTATTCTGGGTATCGGATCATATATACATAAATATTTAGGTGGAGTAAAAAGTCTAAAAAAGAGTAGAATACTTTTTATTTATTATTTTAACTGTGTATATATTTAGACTTCTATTATACAAGTCCATCAATAAGTTTTGATGAATAGAATTATATAATAGTAGAGAGTTTATCTTTTTTTTTTGGTGTTCGATATAAAAGTAAAAACATAATTTTATAACCAAAATAACGAAGCAAATTCCATCGACTGTACCAATTATTACTGAAGTTTGATCTGTAACTGAAGAAAAGAGATTAGCTTCTCTTGAAATTTCTTAATATTCATTGATTACAGAGTGTGGTTACACAAGATCAGAAGTATACACAATAAGATTACAATTGATAGTGACCCATGGTCTTAAACGAATGAATCAAACCTTAGAAGAGACATAATATCTGAAAGTCCAAAAAGAATGAATGTTGAAGACATCAATTGCGATGGCGAACAGTGATATTGGTAGAGTGTTGAGCAGCATAAGAAGATTTAACATTGACAGAAGGACATACAGCATCAGCACCATGTCTCTGCTCTAAGAACTCAGTTGTGGGAGGCTGAAAATCAGACCTTGTTCTCCTGTGAGAAGATCCATCAGATGCCAACAGCAAATGGTAGCTGCGGTTTGAGCTTTCAGAATGGGAGAAGCTTCTGTAGCTGCGCTTAATATCAGGCTTTTGCTTCTTCATCGCATGAATCAGATATGGAATCAAACCTTCCATTGTCGCTTAACTTTCTCTTTCTCTCACAAACTCAACTTTGATTTTCTGTGTTCAAAGTGACGATGGAGGACATATTTATGTTGCTGGAGTGCGCTGTGAGCCGTCACAGATTTCACAGCTCAAATTGTCAACGCGGATTATTCCATTCATATCCTTCCATTCCACCACACTTTTAAGAAGTAAATATGCTTTTCGTTTCTACCACTTTTTTATTTCCGTTTTTTTAAATATTTTTGTTCTGTTACTTTTTATTTATAAAAATAAAAAAACCAGTCCTAATATATTTCTTCTATAAATGAAAAAAAAACAAAACAAATGCATAAATATTATTCTATTCATATTACCTAAAAAGTTTATGATTATTTCGTTAAGTTATTACTACATGTATATATTATCTTTTAAAGGAAATAAAATTGAAACAAGAATATATATCCCTTCCAAGAAAAGCAAAGTTGTTCTGACTATTGAGGATGTTTGAATATGTTGACACGTTTTTCTTAGGTTGTAATTGTTGAGTGGATAACAACTCTGACCATGACTTTTGCTTGATATGGTGGAAAGCTACCCTTTCTTCTTATCTTAAAATTAATTAATTAGTATTCTTTAATTTGACTTTATGAATTTCTCCGCGGGGGCTATCACATTACGCGTAGTATAACCAAAACCACCCAACATTAAGCTTTGGTTTCCATAATCAGGAAATTCCACCAAAATATTATAATACAGAGTTTAACAACTTTTGTAAACAAACAATATTACGATCTCATTATCTATTTATATAGAGGGTTAATTAAATTTTAAATCTATAAATTAATTGGATATTTTTAATTCGATTTCTATTGAATTCTTAATTAATTGTTTTCAGGTGTGATGGTTTTGTGCTTGATATATAATGTTATTACTATTGTAAAAAATATATATATTTTTTTATTAAAAATATGTTAAAATAAGTCATAATTTTTTATATATAATTCTTATTTCATCTTTACAATAACATTAAACTATCACTACATTTGACATACGTAACGTTAAGAGAACGGTCCAGTAAGTTTTTAATGGAAATAATAAAAATAATTTATTTCATATTTATTATAATGTTATTTTATTTTAATCGCATAATATTTAAGAAAGATGAAAAAAAATAACAATTATACTATGCAGTGAAAGAAAAAATTAAAAAAATATAAAATTTTTAAATAATCAAATGAAAAATATCAACAAAAAATTAATTAAAATACTTAACTTTATAAAAAAAACTTTAATTTTAATTAAGTTTTGTATAAATGAAGATGATTACGCTGATTTAGAGTACTTTTAAGAATTATTTTTTAACTATTTTTAAATGTTTTATTTAATTATAATACTTTTAGAATTTTATTCTGAACTTTTTAGTCTCTTATCTATCTTTTCTTCTTTAATTTTTTAACTAGATTTCAGTATTTATAAAATAGATTATTAATATTAATGTTTAAAAATAAACTTATATCACTACATATATTATGTATACTTAATTTAAAATATAATTTATATAGTCATAAATGTCGGTTTATAAAAAAATTAATTATAATATAGATTGTATACTGACTCCATCTTAACTTTTGTGTATTTTAATCTTATATTACTTTTAATCTATCCTCTTTAGTTTTATTAATCAATTAAATTTCGATATAATTATAAAACAATAAATGAGAAAATATTAATCGCAATTTAACTTATTAGTCAAAAATCTAAAATATAATTTATATATTTACAGATATTTATTTATTATAAACTTAATTATAATATAGCTTATAAATTTAAAACTGTTATTATCTGTAACCTTTAATTGTGTAAAAATAAATATAGATATTTGTCTCAGTGAACTCCACGAGGAGAGAAATGAAAAGGCTTGGCCCACCAGTATCAACATTTTAAATAATAAAAGAAAACATATGGTAAATTTTCTTGTTTTGGAACGAATATCAAAAGCTGGAATAGCTCAGTTGGTTAGAGCGTGTGGCTGTTAACCACAAGGTCGAAGGTTCAAGCCCTTCTTTTAGCGTTTTTCTTTGAAGAAATACGATACCTAAATTTATACTTAAGTTATTTTTTACCATCCACTAATTGAAAATTTTAGAAATACTTGTATACTTATATATAATATATAACTATATATTAATTTATATTTTATATATCATCTGATCCATACATAATATTCTTCCAATTTCACAAACTGTTGTCAAACTGGTCGCTTCCTGATACAACTTTATATTCTTACCACACACCATGAGTAACTTCTGCTATGGCTTCTAGTTGCTAGCAAAGCTTTCATATTCTAGTCATTCAGACTTGAACTCCTTGGCCTTCATACTCCCTGAAAATTTAACATCAATGTGGTGTCTAACCTGGGTTTCACTGGAGGAACCAATCAAAATAGTGTGTTGTCCAATCACTAACTTTCTTTTGCCATCATTATCCAAGTTACTTAGCAGTTGGCATATATCAACTTTCACTGTCACAAACTCTGTCATCCCCATCGTAACATATACTCTTTCAAATCCTATAAGCTGTTTAATTGGAGCACCAGTCACCAGGTCTGAAGTTGCTGGCTCCCAGAACACTAGCACCACATGTGATCCATTTAGGGGTCCATTGTTCTTCACACCAATCACAAGCAAAAATGTCAAGTCCTCACAATTTATGGAGGAAATGTCAACAGCTTGACCCTTGGAGACAGACTCAACTTGGGTGGCTGAGCCAGAAGAAAAGATGTTATGTGCTTCAGAAATGGATGTGCTTTGAACCATTATGGTGGAGGGAGCAGATTCAACATTCATGGAGAATGTGGAATAGCTTAATCCATGACCAAATTCATAGAGGGAAGTACCATTGTAAAACCTATAGGTTCTTCCAGGGAAATTTCTACTGATGTTGGCTCTCATGTTCATGTCTGTCATGGGCACTTGATCAACATAGGATTGTGGATACCATGTAAAAGGAGACCTTCCACCTAAAGTTGAATGCTCCGTTGTTAATGTCTAAAGATTGTACAGTATCCGATCCAGTGACAGTATTCAAAAAGTAAAATACTTAAAATGTGAATTTGATAAACATGTACAAGTAGTCTTACCTGGGTTATAGTCTCCAAATATTACTTGGGCAATAGCATCCCCTCCAGCTTGGCCAGGATACCCTACCCACAATATTCCTCCTATGTTGCTGACATTTTTAGAGAAGGAAATGTCAGTTGGACCGGCTGCCATTATCACTAAAATCACTTTTCCTTTTGTAGCCCCGGCCACATCTTTCACAAGCTTCCCTTGAAAGCCAGGTAATGTCAGGTTCTCTCTATCCAGGCCCTCTGCTTCAATAGATTGGTCTAATCCCACCACCAACACCACTGCATCAGCCGAAATTGCTGCCTTAACTGCTGCTGCAATGAGGCTCTGATTACCACATTTTACATCGCTACAACCAGGTGCATACTTTACTGAAGAAATGTACTTTCGTAGTCCTTGTAAAGGACTGGTGTAGCGGCAAGGAATGCCAGCATAGTTGCTGATCATAACTTCTGTTGCATTGGCATTTGGTCCGATCACAACCAATTTTTTAATGATAGTTTGGGATAAGGGAAGAGCTCCATTGTTTTCCAGCAAAACTATTCCTTGCTTTGCAGCATCTACAGACAGTTGCTGGTTGTCTTTAGTGCACACATCAGATGGCCCAAGGTTTGCAAATGGAAGTGACTTGGGGTCATCAAATAAGCCCAATCTCATCAGGACTATGTAGTTGTACACCAAGGCTTGGTCTACTGTTGCTACGTCTACTTTTTTCAAGTTTACTGCATTTGCAGTGTATTTTTTCAGAAAATCGCCACAGTTCATGTTTAAACCTACGTGATAAGATACCATTTAGTTATCCAAAATTTCCACTATTAGTTTTTCCTCCTTATCAGAAAATCTGCAGCTGTAAGTAACCATAGTTCTACCTGCTTTAAGTGCAAGAGCCACTGCATCTTCAGGAGTCGCAGTGTAATGAATTGCATCATAATAGACTTCCACCGAATCACAATCCGAAACAATATATCTGTGAGGAAAGTAGAAGAGGTCAGGGAGCTTCACTTGGTTTGGATACTTGGATTAAAAGTTCAATGAAATGACGACCTTAAATTGTGTTATATTAATATATAGTTCTTCGTGGCCAGCAAAAAGAAGAAATTGTTAAATAATTTTGAAGTTAGCCAGAGACTTGTTATGTATAGAATATAAATCTAAACAAATGAGTTGTTGTGTATTGAAGACAAACCCATCTAGACCCCACTGGCCTCTTATTATTCCTTTGAGAAGATCTGGATCAGCACATGTAGGAACACCATTCACCCTATTATAAGAACACATAACACTGCTAACATGCCCCTCCTCCACACATTTCTTGAATGGAGGCTGATACGTGTCCTCCAAGTCTTGCTTTGTCACCTGCAGCAGGAGCAATTATAGCAAATCATCCCCCAAGTTATCATGCATAAAAAATCAGACATCTTCATTAAATCCTACACCACTTATGCATACTTCTCAAACAACTTCGTCATGACATGCATTTATTAAGAAAATGTTTGATAGTATCAGACCCCCATGTGTCCATAATCCTAACCAATTTCTACGTAAAATGTTGTCAAATTTAATTTATGAGAAGACATTATGTACCTTTGCATCAAAATGAAAGCGATCAATGCCTTTCCAATTGTCAATGTCATAGGCAGTATAATGCTTACAACAACTTGAAACCTTAAGCCTATCAGCTTTAGCACTTGCCTCGTCCTCCACTTCTTGTAAGCCACGAACATAGTTGACAGCATATCTAGACACCAGCAAGGGGTCTTCCCCTGGAGTTTCTTGGCCACGTCCCCACCTAGGGTCGCGGAACACATTCACGTTAGGACTCCAAAATGTCAACCCAGCCAAGTCCACATTGTACATGGCTCTAGCTTCTGTTGAAACAACCTGCCCCATCTTGTTCCACAGACTTTCATTAAAGCTTGCAGCTGACAGTATCACTGCTGGGAAGCTAGTGGCACCTGGCACCGTTTTGTTAAAACGTGTCCCTGGCCCTAAGTTTGAGACACCATGAAGTGCCTCTGACCACCATTCATAAGCAGGCACACCCAGCCGGGAAATGCCCGCAGAAGGGTCCACTAGTTGCTGTGCCTTTTCTTCCAGTGTTAGGCGTGACACCAAGTCTTTCGCCCTGTCCTCATAAGATAGAGAAGTGTCACAAAATGAAAAGTTGCTTTTCGTAGCAGAGCCTGTGTCACATGCATGTTTTTGGCAAGAAGTTGGAAGAATCAGAAATGAAAGGAAAATGGATAAGAACCAAACTTGTTTTTTCATGATGTTTTTAGCCAGAACTTTATGCAGTTGTGTATGCTATGTTGGAGTTGGAGAGTTGTAACCCTTCTGCTTGGTTTTATACACAAAAAAGGTTAGGCCTGAGATTATGTGCATCTGTTTTTTCCTTTTCATGCTAAAAGTTGCTTGCTTGTGGATTGAGATACATGGTAGAATGCGGATTGTTTAGCTAGTGTTGTGGCTGTAATGTGTGATGATACTAAGATGCTTAAACGAAATAAAAGTGTCTCTTGTCGTGGCATCATTAGTCACTGGTGTTCTTACATGGTCCAACATTTTCCCTATAGTGCCAACAATAATTTTGGGCTAAGAATGTTTTATTGGCCCTACAAATGGATTTGTCATTGAAATTATGAACATGATCCTTTGCAAAGAATGTGATTGGACAGTTGATACACGTTTCTAAATAAGAATAGCTAAAGAAACTAGCTAGTGTCAATGTTACCAGATATCAATGATCAATATATTTCTTGGGAAATAAGCTACTAGTACATATGAATGAGATTAAGGATAGGTAAAGAGAAAGAGCTACTCATGTCATACCTTAGGGTGTCTTTGAAGACACAACACATCAAAAGTCCAATCTTTTTATTTAGATATAATTGAACCTTAAATTATCATATTTGTTTAAGATAAAATCAGTTTGATTAATTAAATTGTAAGAAATAAACATTTAAAAATTAAAAAATGAGTTAAAATCATGAATTATTTAAAATGTGACCACGAAAATCATAAAAATAAAATAATAGATCAAGAATTAAAAGTTCGACCTGGCCAACAAATTTGAAAAATCAATGAATCTTGTTAATAAAAAAAATTAAAAAAAAATAGATTAGAAATTGCAAGAGAGCAAAATTGAAGTCTATTTTCCTTTACTTTTAATATATCTAAATAATGGGTGTTTTAGTTAAACATCACTCATTTCATTCTTTACAATCTAAACAGTTTTTCCACAACTTAGTAACTTAATTTATTTTACTAAATAAACTCCACAGGTGAGCACATATATTCTTATGTTTCTTCAATATTAATTACTAATAACTTTTGTTGTTATTATTATTATTTGATAAAAAATATATCTCAAATTAAAAAAAAAATGGCACTCGTGAAAAGTTCTTAATTGGATAAGTTAAAATAATGGATCTTACAAGGCACGAGTAAAAGGAAAATAAGAACTTTCTAAGAAACATGAACAAAAATATCATATCCCTTTTAGCATCACATCTCGGAAAACCTTATAAAAGTTATAAAATATATTTAGACATGCTTTAATTTTTATAAATAACATTAAAATAATAACACAATAACAAAAAATTGTCGTATAAAGTCATAATCATATCATTAAGGTTACTTAACAATTGAGTAAAAATAAGTTAACTTAACAATTATCATGTTTTCTTTACGGATACTTAACAATTGTTCTAAAACAAATACAATATTAGTTACAAAAAAAGTCTCATGTTAAATAAAACAAAAGATGAATATGAGTTACAAATATGTAAGGATTTGACTCAAAGCAGACAATATCTTAATAGTGTAGAGATCTATACGTGTATGTTAAACCTCCCTAGATACAAGTAGTTGGTATCATTACCCTCAAATTAGTTTATACTAAATTATTCATTTTCTATTACTTAGTTATAATTCCTTATCCATCTTAAGTTCTTCAATTCAGAAAAGAAAAAAACCATTTTTTTTCTAAGTTTAGTTAAATAAAAAAAATATGACAATTAATCTTTAATTATAATCTGGTTTTTATTTTTATGAATAAATAAAAATTTGTTATCACGTGGTAAAATATCATAAGTGAGGGTATTGAAATGTCAGTTCCCAAAGTTTTGTCTATATTGTTACAGTATCAATGACTGAAATTAAAACATTGCGTTTTGTAAAACTAAAAGAAAATTCAAAAATATAATATTTTGTAGAAGTTTTAATTAATAATAGAAAGTGTCTCTGAAAGAAATTTTGTTCTCCTCTAGCTCTCTTAGAGAACAAACAAGAAAGGAAAGAAATAACTTGAAGTTTCAATGTATTTTTCTTATTAATAAAAAAATACACCAGTAAAGCATTTATTAATATTTCTTTTGAACATATATTTTTTAATTGACTTTCTTGGAAAATTATATAAATTCGAAAATTTCGTTTCTTATTAATAATTACTGTAAGTGTATAGCTTTTAATCAATTAAACTAAACATAAGAGGGATGATGAGAAAATATGTATTCTGGAAATAAATTTAAGTGATTTGATTGAATAAGTAAGATGGAATAAACTGAATAATTATAACTGTGGGTTAGAATTTTGTTAAGAACTATATTTTAAGTTATATATACTGTGAATAAGATTTGACATTAATAAATAAGTTTGATAGATCATCTCCTTAGAATAAACTTTATATTATATTAAAAAAGTGGATTTTAAAGTGATATTTTTAACCAATTTTAGGAATATTTAATATAACTTGAATTTATTTTTTAATATCTATAAATTTGCATTTATATTTTAAATTTTAAATTTTATTTTTAATATGATATTATGTTAAAATTTAATAGTAAATAATATAAAATAATAGTTTAATATAATAATCATTATTTATGTTATACATGACTCATTATATTTATGTCATTAATTTAAAATAAAAATATTTTTTCATTAAAAACTAATTTAATATAAATGTAAAATTCAAAATACTTGACTGAATTAATTCACAGCTTAAACCGCCTAATTTAATTAATTTGATAAATTAAATAATTAAATATAAATTTTAAAATATTAAATTTGGATTATATTTGATAAATTATATGTTACTCCTTGTTATTAAACTAACTTGAAACACGGACCAAGGAGTTTGACATGTGTGCAAGTTAACGGGTGAGTAAACTCGTAAGACCTAAGGAAGTTGATTGGTGGGATCCCCTTGTGGGTTGCACCGCCGACCGATCCTGATCTTCTGTGAAGGGTTCGAGTGAGAGCATACCTGTCGGGATCCAAAAGATGGTTAACTATGCTTGAGCGGGATGAAGCCAGAGGAAACTCTGGTGGAGGCCCGCAGCGATACTGACGTGCAAATCATTCATTTGACTTGAGTATAGGGGCGAAAGACTAATCGAACTGTCTAGTAGCTAGTTCCCTCCGAAGTTTCCTTCAGGATAGCTAGAGCCCGCAGGCGAGTTCTATCGGGTAAAGCTAATGATTAGAGGTAGGACGGTGCGACTGCTCTGTTGAGCCGTGCAACGAAATCGAGAGCTTCAAGTGGGCCCTTTCTGGTAAGCAGAACTGGCGATGCGGGATGAACCGAAAGAGGCAATAACAGGTTTGTGATGCCCTTAGGTGTTCTGGGCCGCACGTGCGCTATATTGATGTATTCAACGAGTCTATAGCCTTAGCCAACAAGCCTGGGTAATCTTTGAAATTTCATCGTGATGGTGATAGATCATTGCAATTGTTGGTCTTCAACGAGAAATTCCTAGTAAGCATGAGTCATAAGCTCGCGTTGACTACGTCCCTGCTCTTTGTACACATTGCTCGTCGCTCCTACCGATTGAATGATCCGGTGAAGTGTTCAGATTGCGGTGACGTGGGCGGTTCACTGCCCGTGACGTGGTGAGAAGTCCACTGAACCTTATCATTTAGAGGAAGGAGAAGTTGTAACAAGGTTTCCGTAGGTGAACTTGCGGAAGGACCATTGCCGATGCCTAAATCATCCGACCAGCGAATGCGTCCAAACACTCGAAGCGTCGGGAAAGGGGTGGTCGCAACAAACATCACCTCTCCAGGCAAAATCCAAACCCCGGCACCATACGTGCCAAGGATCCGAAACACATTTTTGGTCGACACCGAAGGACAGCGTCCAACGGAATCGTCATGAAACAAATCGAAACGACTCTTGACAACAGATATCTCGGCTCTTGCATCGATGAAGAACGTAGCGAAATGTGATACTTTGTGTGAATTGCAGAATCCTGTGAACCATCGAGTCTTTGATCGCAAGTTGCACTTGAAGCCACTAGGTCGAGGGCACGCCTGCCTGGGTGTCACACACGTCGTCATCCCATGCAAACATGCATCGGGGCGAAAGCTGGCCTCGCACGAGACACCCATCGTGGTTGGTCGAAAACCAAGGTAACGTCGGGGTCCCCCCGCGAGAAACGGTGGATGAGCAAACGCTCAAGACCAATCGCGAAGACTTGGAAATCCAATCGATCGGCCCTACTGCATTCTTGGCAAAAAGCAAAGACGCTTTTGATGAGACCTCAGGTCAGACGGGCTACCCGCTGAGTTTAAGCATATCAATAAGCGAAGGAAAAGAAACTAACAAGGATTCTCTTAGTAACGGCGAGCGAACCGAGAACAACCCACCATGAAAATTGGTCGCCCCTGACATTCGAATTGTAGTCTAGAGAAGCGTCCTCAGTGGCGAACTGGGCCCAAGTCCCCTGGAAGGGAGCGCCAGAGAGGGTGAGAACCCCGTTGTGCCCGGACCCTATCGTATCACGAGGCGTTGTGAGTCGGGTTGTTTGGGAATGCAACCCCAATAAAACGATAAATTCCGTCCAAGACTAAATACTAGAGAGAGACCAATAATGAACGAGTACCGCGAGGAAAAGATAAAAAAAACTTTAAAAATAGAGTTTATATATATATATATATTTCTAAAAGTAAAAAAAATGTTTATATATATTTCTAAAAGTAAAAAAATGTTTAAATTTAGTCGTATATTAAATTTGATTTATTGAAGTTAATATATCACAATTAGTAATTATATGTTATTTTTTGGACTAGAGGGAAACTCTTTTTGTTTACTTTATCACTACTCATAACATCATTATTTATTATATTCAATTTAATCCTTTAACTTAACTATTCATTATCATTTTGGAAATAATTTTAAGTTTTTAATTAAACTTTAAATTATATATAAGATGTTTGACTAATATACCATCATCATCTTTTTCCATCATTTTAATTTATTATTTTTCACATTTCCTCTCATACACTTGGTAGTTCATTTTCACTTTCATCTCTCTCCATCGTGTGCATATCAAGTTCATCACTTAACATTTAAACACACATAAAGTTAAATATAAACTATGAGAACATTCATAATACAAAAAAGAAACTATAAAGTATTATTAAAATAAATAAAAATTGAAATAGAAAACTCATATAGATGTGAGAAGAGTATAGTTAGAAAGATAATACCTATTTTAGAAAAAAAAAGACAGAAAAAAAAAAGAAAAACACATACAAATGATTTATATATTATCGCAAAATATTAAAAAGAAAAGGAAAAGTGTACATTTTTCTGTCTTTATTGTTCCAACAAATATTCAACAGGTTCTATTTTGCAGAATAAAAAGTAATCTCTTTTAACATGCATTTGCATGCAGTAATAATTATTTTTCGTATATATTTATCTTTTAGAAATGCTGCAATCTTGAACAAAATAGTAAAAAATAAAAAGATTGTCGCCGATTAAAAAAATTATAAAAAAAGGTTGATTACTAATTTATTAGTCCACGGACTCAATATATATATATATATATATATATATATATTTTACTTTTTTTTTCTAATCTGATATACAATTTAAAAAATATGAACAATCATTTACATATATTTAAAGGAGGGAAAAATAGAGCGAGAAAGAGAAAGACAGAAGTTTTAAGTGTCATAAGTGAGAAAAATAAAAGAAGTGACATAGAAGAATAAGCAAAGAGTAATTATTAGTTGATTTTGTACAAATATATGTAGAGAAACTACCTTAAAAAAATGTTTTATTCCTTATCTTATAGATTGAAGTTTCCTTTATTATTTATTTAAATATCCATTGAAGTTTGGTATATGTGGAAAGATTTTTTTTTTTTTAATATTTGGAAATTTTGAAAAACTTGTGGTATACCTATTAATTATTATTAATAGAAGATTTTATTGGACTAGGTCCCATTAACTTTTATTCCCTAACGAGGTTTTCTCACATTAGAAGTATGTCTGCTTGTTGATTTCTCCTTCCTTTATCTTTTAGCATATTATTATTTTGCATATTGTTTATACAATGAATACTTGATTTTGGTTTTGCTTCCTTGTTATTTAATATTTTTATTATCTTTCCAATAACTGTTAATATAACTTTAGGACTTTTGGTTTTTGTTATGAAAGTAAGAGATAGTGATGGTGTAAGAATAATAATTAAATTGGATTCTACAATTATTTAATATGGAAATCTTGCATGAAAAATTGTTATTTTGCAAATATTTGTATGATATTGAAGAAGTAAGTGTTAAACTAGTAGATAAATTTCGTGGAGATTGAAAAAAGATAAATAGAAAGATTATTGACTTTATCATGCAATGGATATATCAATCTATTTATCATGTATCATGTGAGACTCTTACTTACAACTAATGGAAGAGATTAAGTGAGTTGTTTGAGTTTAAAAATTCATTGAACGAGACATTCCTTAGTAGGAGCCTAGTAAACTTGAAATACAATGATAGTTCCTCAATGACAGAACACTTGAGTACTTTTTAAAATATGATGAATTAGTTGACTGCAATAAAGATTGTATTAGATGACAAATTACTAGCATTGTTGTTGCTTAACTCATTACTAGATAGCTTTAAGACATTGATGATATTTCTAAGTAGTTCTGTTTCGCATTGGAAATTGACTTTTGACATAGTCAAAGATAATCTCTTAAATGAAGAAATTAGAATAAATGATAAGAGTAAGGTCTTAATGATTATAGCATATCTACAAAGAAATCAAGGCCAATATATATATATATATATATATATATATATATATATATATATATATATATAAATGTTTTTAAAAAAATGTTTAAATTTAGTTATATATTAAATTTGATTTATTGAAGTTAATATATGACAATTAGTAAACCCATCTTCATTATTTGGACCAGAGGTAAAACTCTTTTTTTTCTTTTACTTTATCATTACTCAATACAACATCATTTATTACATTCGATATTTCAACTTAACTATTCGTTATCATTTTGGAAGTAATTTCAAGTTTTTAATTAAACTTTAAATTATATATAAAATGTTTGACAAATATATCATCATCTTTTTCCATCACTTTAATTTATTATTTTTCATATTTCCTTTTTTCACTTTCATCTATCTCCATTATTGCATATCAAGTTCATCACTTAACATTTAAACACACATAAAGTTAAATATAAACTATGAGAACATTCATACATAAAAAAGAAGAAGCTATAAAGTATTATTAAAATAAATAAAAATTGAAATGTTAAAAAGTATTAATATAATTTATTGGTATTTGGAGTACATTATTATAGAGAACAAAAACATTTTTTTTTCGTAGAGATTTGAGATACGGGGTAACTTTCCTGTACACGATACGTTTTCTTTCTCATTGGACGATATATAAGGTATACGTAGATAAGATTAGAAGTATAATAAATGTTTTTAGTCTGTTTTGAAACATAAATTAAGATAATTCATACAATAATTTGTCGAATATTAATATTTTTAAGCTTAAATTCTTACTTGATTCTTACGTTAAGTTGTCATTTTCAGATTTCAGTCCTATCCGTTAAGTTGGTAGGAACGATATTAAATGTTAATTGATGTGACAATTTATTTATCTAACGTGGCAAAATCATTTATTTTAACAAATACATATATGAAAATGTGCTTTCATTAGAAAAGAAAATATATCCGTCCTTGCCACGTCAGCTCTAATTATAATTTGATTAGGTTAGGTTTTTTTTTATTAAATATTTTTTTAAATCCTAATTAAAAATGTAATTAGTTTTTTCCTAATTAGTTTCTCCCAACAGGGAAGCTTTATTCCCTTTCCTTATATGTGGCAAAGACTTCTTTCCTCTTCTCCTTCGTGGTTCTGGTTGAGGGGTTTTGCAGATAAGGAGCCAACACCTTTCTCGTGGTGCGGTGTTTGTTGTAGTGGGGGCGCCTTTGTGAGGTTTCGACCTCAGAAATCTTCGCTGTGCGAGAAACCCTGTTGATGACATCATTGTGGAGGGAAATAACGGACCTAGGGTTTCGTGGTCTGGCGGTCTTCGTTCATCAGCGTTCTCGCAGCCATTGGGGTGGTGCATTGCACTAGGTAATGATTTATGTTTGTGCTTTGCAAGTGGATGACACCGTTTTGGTGGTTCGCAGGTTGAGGGATTTGACTTATGTTCTTCTTTGTGGGTTTGCCAATTGGGAGTGGTCCTAAGTTTGCGTTTGGGATCTCGTGGAGGTCGTTGATCGTTCCGGCTGGTAGCGAATGATGATGTCGAAGTCTGTGAGCGCCACCGGAATCTGCTCTTCTATTTTGTCTATATTTTCTTTTTATTGGAGATATTCATCAGAGTGTAAAAAAGATTAGAATGAATTATGTAGATTTAAAATTTTATATATTAGTGTTAATAAAGATTATATTTTTTATTTTAAATATGATTTTAGCTTTTATTTTAATTTATTAAATGATATTTAAATACTAAAATAATGCAAAAGAGGAATAAAAATCTTACATTTATAAAATTATTAATATAAGAGAGAGAAAGTTGAGCCCTAATATATTGATCTTGAAGGAGCTCACGGGTGCCCTAATATTTTCTAAAAAAATTGTTTTTGCTACGATGGATAATAATGTGGTTTTTACCAACTTATTGACGTGACTTTATTCAAACAATTTTGATAACACAAAAATTCAATATATATATTTTTAAAATCGAATACTAATCTGCAATTTAACACATAAACTAAGTAAGAATTTTAAGTCATATTTTTATTATCATTATTATATGCAGTGGATGATATATGTAAAAAGTAATTAAAAGAAAAAAGAAAATCATTGTATAAAGTGTTTCTTGTTTCAAATACCTAACTTTCAAAATGTTTACCTCACGTCACACACACAATGTAATATATATATATATATATATATATATATATATATATATATATATATATATATATATATATATCAAAAAATGAAAAATATTTAAGATTGTAAATGCTTAATGGTTAAGACTTACAGTCAAGAAACAAAGAAGGTTAGCAATTTTGTTGTCTCCCCGAATTCAGATATCTAACAGTGAAAGATCTTTGCGTTTCCAAGTCCTCGCATACTTATATATACGCAACTCAAGTACTAAATCCAGTTTTGTTTTGTTAAACAACAACAAAAAACCCCACTTTCCTTTTTTTTATAGGAAACTGAGAGAAAGCAAAGGTTCAATTCTTACCCTTCTTTCTCCCTTGAAGAGATCTCTGAAGCTCACCCATTTTGGAATTCTTAAAACCCAGTGCTAATCACTATCTGGGTGTTATCAAAATGAAGCTTCGGAGATCTTCGTTCTGCGTCTGTCTAGGGTTTCTGGTGCTGTTCCTTTCGGCGCCGTCAATGGCGAAATTCGTGGTGGAGAAGAACAGTTTGACGGTGACGTCACCGGACAACATCAAGGGAACGCACGATAGCGCGATTGGGAACTTTGGGATACCTCAATACGGAGGCAGCATGGCTGGGAACGTGGTGTATCCTAAGGACAATAAAAAGGGTTGCAAGGAGTTTGATGAGTCTGGGATTTCCTTCAAATCTAAACCCGGTGCTCTTCCCACTATCGTTTTGCTCGATCGAGGAAGTAAGATTCTCTTATTACCAGTATTTTGACGTCTGATTTCGAAGGTTTCAACATCTGTTGGTATTGATTTTGGGGGGTGTAATTTTGTATGTGGTTTTGAGGCTTTTTAGCTCGTTTTTGCGTTGTTTGAGAAGGGTTTTTGTCTCTCGGTTTAATGTATTGCTTGCTAGGAGCCAAAGTTGGTTTCTTTTGTTCGTTTAGGTACGTTACCTTGCTATTTGGTTCATGGGGTGTTGCTATTGCTTTTTTCATGTATATATGGAGAGAATAATTATTTTCCCCATTGGGTTGATAGATAATGACGGGTCTTAGGTTTTATTTCTACTTGTTTGGATTCACGTTTGATTCCACAAAATCGCGTTAAAATAGCATCTCAGGTGATTATTCTTAATCTTTTGGTCGATTCGTTCTAGTTGACTTGATCCTTTAAAATGATTTTAAGTAAATATATTCAAGCGATCATTCTACATTTAGGAGTTGATTCCAAAGTTTTACTTTTTTTAGTTGAAACAACTATTAATTAGCATTGTCTTTTAGAATAAAGACAGAGAAACATAAAGCTTTTCACAGCAAAAATCAATTTTGACTGAAGTTAATTTCATTCAAAATTAATTTTGGAAACACTTATCCAATCACACATAAAGATCTATTAGTTCAAATTTGTGGTTTGCTTTTGCAAAACTAGCATGCTGTAAGTTTGACCAAGTCTTGATATGTTGCTTGGTTTTATTCTAAGTGTTTTTATCTGTTCTTTTGCAGATTGTTTCTTTGCTTTGAAGGTCTGGAATGCACAAAAGGCCGGAGCTTCTGCTGTTCTTGTTGCAGATGACATTGAGGAAAAGTTGATCACCATGGACACTCCTGAAGAAGATGGGTCTTCTGCAAAATATATAGAGAACATAACAATACCATCTGCCCTCATTGAAAAAAGTTTTGGTGGAAAGTTAAAGGATGCCATAAGTAATGGGGATATGGTCAATGTAAATCTGGATTGGAGAGAGGCTGTCCCCCACCCAGATGATCGTGTGGAGTATGAACTGTGGACCAACAGCAATGATGAGTGTGGAGTTAAATGTGACATGTTGATGGAATTTGTGAAAGATTTTAAGGGTGCGGCACAGATATTAGAGAAAGGTGGTTATTCTCAATTTACGCCCCATTATATAACTTGGTACTGTCCTCAGGCATTCACATTAAGCAAACAGTGCAAGTCCCAGTGCATAAATCATGGGAGATATTGTGCTCCAGATCCTGAGCAGGATTTCAGTACTGGATATGACGGAAAGGATGTGGTTATTGAAAATTTAAGGCAGCTATGTGTTTTCAAGGTGGCTAATGAAACCAAAAAGCCTTGGGTGTGGTGGGATTATGTCACTGATTTTCAAATTAGATGCCCAATGAAGGAGAAAAAATACAACAAGAAGTGTGCAGATGCTGTCATTGAATCACTTGGTAAGTGTATCATTGTTGTTTATTATGCTATCCATTGGTGGTTTGTTGATATAGATTTCTAAAAGATGATTATTCAATATTTGCAGGCCTTGATCTTAAAAAGATTGAAAGGTGCATGGGAGATCCAAATAGTGATTCTGAAAATCCTGTTTTGAAAGAAGAGCAAGATGCCCAGGTTCTCCTTTATAACATTAATTGTTTTTTTTTTCAGTTCATTTTATTGTTTAATTGCTTGGATCACATTGTCATACATAAATTCTTAACAAGTCAGTGTTTGTAGGTTGGGAAGGGATCACGAGGTGACGTTACCATATTGCCTACCCTAGTTGTCAACAATAGACAGTATCGAGGTTTGTACTATATGCTTCTCGGATTGATATTGGTCTGGATTTCCTTTTCTAATGTATTTTTTTTCCAGGGAAATTGGAGAAAGGTGCTGTTATGAAAGCTATTTGTGCTGGTTTCGAAGAAACTACTGAACCTGCTATTTGTTTGAGCAGTGGTAAATGTTGTCTTTCATTCGGTTCTGAAGAAACAAGCTATTTTGTTTTCTAAGTAGAAAACTTTTTATTGGCAGATGTGGAGACAAATGAGTGCTTGGAGAATAATGGTGGTTGTTGGCAGGATAAATCAGCTAATATCACCGCATGCAAGGTATTTGTACTTAAATGAGAATGACTGTCTAACGATCCTGGCTTCAGTTTTCTGTATTCCTGATTATATATGTGAATATTTTCTCAGGATACGTTCCGTGGGAGAGTATGTGAGTGCCCCTTGGTGGATGGTGTGCAGTTCAAAGGAGATGGTTATACAACATGTGCAGGTTAGAATTCAAACTTATCTATCTTCGCAAGAAAATAGATAAGGATAAGAAAAGGATTAAAACGATGTGTATTTAACATTATGAACACTTATCCATGATCAGACGTACTCATTTTTTTTCAATTTACAAATGTGCTAAGCTTAATGAATTAGAGTGGTTCCTGGGTTTGATATTTACTTATTGTTCTCATTTACGTGCATTGACTGAGTGTGATGATTCTTTAGTTTAGAAAATTTGTATTTTCATAAATCTAAATTATTTATAGAACCTTGTTGTTTTAATGAATCTGTATTTTTATAAAGGTAAATTATTAAATAATGATAGTAATAATAACCATTTAATAAAGGATAGCAAAGTATATAAGAAGTTATAATAATAGTAAAACAATTAGAATAGTGGGCATCCCTCATTCAGCTATCCCGCATTAGCAGTTTTGGGGTTGGCAACTACATGCTGCTATCCAAGATCGACTCCTTAGCATTTAGGGATACTGTTGGAAGCTTTTATCTTTAAATTATAGTGGCCTAGTATACAATTCAATAAAATTCTAGGAACCTATGATATGTATGTGTTATATACTCAGTTACTATAGAATAATAAACCTTTTCATTAAATGTATTCAGAGTTTTATTGAACTAGTTTCTTCTGGGTTTGCAGCTAGTGGACCTGGGCGGTGCAAGATAAACAACGGAGGTTGTTGGCATGAAGCTCGGAATGGGCATGCATATTCTGCCTGTTTGGTTAGTAGTTACTAATTTTTTTAAATGTCAACTTCACTGGGCAAGGTTTATAAATCCACAACGGAAACTGAATTATGGCATATATCATCATTGCCTTATGGACAGGATGATGGAGGGGTAAAATGCAAGTGTCCTGCAGGCTTTAAAGGTGACGGTGTCAAAAATTGTGAAGGTGAGATATATTGATAATTTTTTCTTTTTTTATTGTTTTTTCCTCGGATTGAGCTCTTGCAGTATAACCTAGATCCTGTTTAGTGGTTATTCTCATTATTTTTCAAACAACGGTACTGGAAATAGTCACAGTATCTGTGGCTTAGTGTATATGTATGTGATTATACTTTTCAAACCTGGTTTGAGACCCGATTGTTTTTGAGATAAAATTCTGTTTAAACACAAATCAACTGAATTTTGGCAACATGTTGGATTGACGATGAAATTCAGTTTACATGTATTACAAAAGCCATTTTGTATTACAGTGAAAGTAGTGAGTTTTTTCTTAAAATGTAGTGACTTGCATGTTTCAATCTTTGCCATTTATGGTATGATCTTATGGTTAAGATTTGTTCCTAATCTAACATAAAATGTAAGTTCCTACCATTTTAACTTAACAAGCAGATTAGCTACGCACACATACATAAACTCCCTACAAAAACATTTTGTATTAAATCAGTTGAGACCTAATGAAAAAAGTAAAGTGTAAAAGTAGGAAAGATGTATAGCTGTCTCAGTGAGGGTCTAATTGGACGAGTTTTTTGCATAAGTACTTAGGAAAAAGAAAAAAATAAAGTTGACTCCATTAGTTGAAAGCTCGCTCTTGTAGAATCTTTCCCATATAGTTTCTCAACATTTTTATTTTTAACTTGTGTATGGACTAATTTTATCTTATGACGAAGTCAATTTTATTTTATTTTTCTATTTTTTCTTTTGTAGATGCTCGATTAAATAGACCCTAAGTGAAACTGGATTTTATGTAAATTATACTCCCCGTCTCAAATTTTAGAAAAAAAAATAATTCACACTAGTTTATAAAGTAACATGTAATTGTACTAATCTCATTTAAAAAGAGTCATTGAAAAAAAATCCCCACTAAATGAAGGGAATTTTAGGAATAAATAGTTAGGTGAAATTAGTTGAAATTTGTTTATATTTGAGACGTACATCCAAAACATTTTTTTTGCTTATATTTGAGAGAAGAGAGATTACTTTGATAAGCCATATTTTAACTTGATCTCACCGTTAAGTGGTTGTGTACTACTATTAATCCACCACCTGGTCGTTGTTAATTATCTTTGACAGTTTCATCAAACCTGAACATTATCTGAACTCTTTTCTTTTTATCCTTGCAGACATTGATGAATGCAGAGAGAAGAAAGGTTGTCAGTGCCCTGAATGTAGCTGCAAGAATACTTGGGGCAGCTATGAGTGCACTTGCAGTGGAGATCTTTTGTATATAAGGGACCACGATACTTGCATAAGTGAGTGAAACACACTTGATGTTCTTCTACTTTCACAACATTTGAATTGATCGGTTTTATTTATTTCCAACTGGGTATTTTGCAGGTAAAACTGCCCGTCAGGAGGGAAGATCAGCTTGGACTGCTTTTTGGGTTATTTTAGTTGGCTTAGTTATGGCTGCTGCTGGGGCATACCTCCTGTACAAATATAGAATAAGGGTAAGCGTAGTCACATTCTCTCAGTTTACTGATGCTATTACCTTCCTTTTCTATTCAATTCTTATTTTATACAGCTTAATGGCATTTATTTAATGAGATCCACCAATTCCTTATCAGCTGAGACCTATTATTAGAAACTGTAGTACGAGAACATGTCATTTGACATTTACTCTGTTGGTGTTTTTGCAGTCTTATATGGATTCCGAGATCAGAGCCATCATGGCACAGTATATGCCCTTGGACAGCCAATCAGAGGTTGTAAATCATGCCAACGATGAAAGAGCGTGAGAGGATTGGATATTTATGTGTGAAGTGTACCTTTTTGAGTTCAGATTTCTGAGCACATGAATTTCATAGACTGTATCATATGGACAATAAAAGGGTTCAGAATTAGATAGTTGTCCTACGTTTTTACTGGGAATGTAGCAAGTTGTATACTTAATTTAGGGCATACTTTTTTAAGTTATTTTATTTCCACTAGATTTTAGGATTTCTGTTTATGCCACTTCTTATTCTACACTTGTGATTGTAACCTATTGTGCTTTTTTATTGCAGCATTAACAACATTGTTCATTCGTTGATAGGTGGGTGTTTTTTTCTTCACCCTCTATCTTAAATGCTTTATTGTTTGAAATAGCAGAAATGGTGTGAACATAGGGAAGAGGGAGAAGATATAGAAGTGAGATGTGTCAAAATAGGCGGGTAAATATTCAAAGGAGAGGCATGTTTTTCAGGCGGTTTATATTGTCACGAAATGTTCGCATTCGATCTGATGGGTTTTTAGTGTTATTTTTGTGATTAAGACTGTCAAATCTCGTTGCTATTCAAAATAAAAATAAAATGAGATTTTTAACTATGAATTTTATTGTTTTAATCTATATGCTCTATTTTTTTTCCATTACTTCTCTTGAAACAAGCATTTTTCATCTAATTAATTTTTAAACTTATTTTCTTTTGTTTTTTATTTATTTATTATAGTGTATTTGATCCTATTTATAATCATCTTCAATGCTCGCGACATATTTTCCAGTGGACTAAACACCGCGGCACATTATTTAAGATAAATGAAAGATTAAGTTTATTGTACTTTTGTCTTGAGATTTTTAAACAAAATGATGACATGTATTAAATGTCTTACGTTGCTTATTAATGTTGTATAATTATGTTCTTAAAGAAAATGTGTAATGACTTGACTTAAGAAATATGAGCTCAAGGAATTCAAGGTGTCCTTTTATCTGTGAGAAAACTGAATGAAATATCATTCCCCAAATGAGAATGGTAATACATTTTAGAAATTGTCGATTTTAAATTTTAATCCCTAATCTATACATTAATGAGTGTTAGTCTGCTGCCAATGTTTTATTCTCACTTCTAATTACAAAAACACCTTGTTTTTGTCTCTTATTACTTGTGTAAATTTTTATAACAATGATTTTCTATAATCGTGTTGCTGTTGCGTCTTTAGTTCTCTGAACATCTTGTCCTCATAAATCTTTAACGTTACGCATTTGAAACCAGATCAGAATTTCTTTTTGAAGAAAACTACTCTTCTTTTTTATTTCCATTAATATTCTAAAACCTTGTCTCAGATTAATCTAGTTTGACTTCAAAATAAGTAAAATCTGATAAAAATTATTTCCACAGAGGATCAAACTCAATCTCATTCAATATTGTTCAAACTCAATCTCATTCAATATTGTAAGTAGCAAGAGTCACCGTATATTAAAAAACATTATATGTAAGGTGAAACCGAACATAGTTAAAAGTTTGAGTAGTAAAGAACCAGGAAATCAACCGAAAATGATTTCTCGTGGTTAAAAAATACACAAGGTTGGCTTGATTAATCAATCTCTTGCTTCATGAATAAAAAAATCTCAAACTTCCTTATGATCAAATGGCAGTTAATACATACTTATGAACATAATAGAAACGTCACAAAAGGCAGCTACCAAATTGCTGCTGCATCACCTTTTAATTGCTATGCAAGATACTTATGGCTGTTTGGTTGGGATAATATTGAGGTCTAGTCCAATGTTCATTCCATTGTAAGCAATAGGAGCGTACATCCAAAGATCATCAGAGCTCAGAAGCTGTTAAATTCAAATCATAATGAGTCTCTATCTTATATATGATATAACAAAAATCTTTCATACTGAACTAAAATTTGGATGCAGAGTAAAGAAAGGAGAATCTCAACTAAAGTTGTTACCTTAATTTGGAGCTGTAAAAACTTCACATATTGAACGGCTTCCTCAAGCATGGTGCTGATATCCACCTGCAATTCACGAGGAACCAAAATTCAGCATCTTAAGTCAACCACTTGTTTGACTTTGGCAGTAGTTTGATATTGATTGAGAAATCTACCTTTGTTCCGTTCGGGACAAGGTTTTGTAGGATTTTCAATCTTTCATTTATTCTTTCTCTTCTTCTCTGCGTTGTGCAAAAAGGAATATTTCTTGAGATCACATCCTTTACACTTTACAGTACATTGACAACAATGAAAGATCATAGAATTGTTAGAATGGATTAATTTGATGAAATACATACCCTTGCATATACACTTTGTGGATCAGTAGCAGAACCTCTACTAGCTGTTGATTTTTTCCCCTTCAACTTAAGGGATGTAGAATCCTCCAGGCTCAGATTTGGAGATCCTCCTCCATTTAGCTCTTGAGAAGCATTGGAGTCATCATCATCTGAGCAGCAACCCTGAAGATCAGGACTTCTACCCTCTTCAGAGTTACTTATTGAATCAGATTTTGGTTTCTTCACGGATTTAGCATTTTTCTTGCTCTTTCGTACCTACCATTAAGTAAAAATCATCAAATCATGATGAGAAGAACCGCAAAAAATATCTGCTGGAAAAGGAAATGCTTACATAACTATACTATTATAGGACAAAGAAACAGCATCAGTAATAATTTGTGTTATTCTACCTGCATTGAGCCCCTAGATCTTTTTCCCGACTTCTCCAGATTGGTGGTTATATCCTCTGTTGCTGCTTCAGAAACTAGTACTTCACATTCCTGGTGATCCTGCGAGTTCTTGTCAGCAATAACCTCTGGACATAAATCTTGATCAGTGTTTTCATTCATCTGTTGGCTGTCACTCCCTTGTACATTATATGGGCTGAACTTGGCAAAACCCATGGACACGTAGCCAATGTTGGCTACTGGGTCATTCAAGCAGTGTTTATTGCCACTTGTAGCACGAAATATATTGCTACTATCAGAAGTGGAGCAACTTCCTTGTGAAAAACATAAATAATTACTATTACTATTATCAGCGGTTGTAGGAAAATATGGACTGTCATTGATGCTTGTCACGGTCAGTATTGTTGATTCATGGCCAGGCCATGTCGCAGACGGAATTCCCAAGTGGAAATTTCCACACAGATTTTCAGGGAGTGAGCAGTTGTCAAGCAACTGGCTCATGAAGTCGGCTTCCTCAGCAGTGCAAAAACCACTGAGAGAACTCCATTCTTCAGAAATTTGCTCAGTAGGATCCATTTTCTTTCTTGGGTGTGACTCTTCTTCTTCTTCTGCTTCTACTGTTATTGAAGAAGAACCCCACCTATAGAATGAGAACTGTACTCTATTTATACCCAACAAGTATAAATCATATACCACTAAGGATTGACTTCATCCATATAAAAATATCTCAATTCATAATTGGCAATAATTAGCATCTGACAAAGTCCTACACCCTTAAATCAATACGCAAAAGTTCTTGATGGGACCACTTTTAAGCTATAATTTAAGAGGTCCCTTTTCGTAAGTATCTTTTTTTCACGGAGTAATTCAAAACAGATGATTAATTTTTGTCAGAGGGATGAGACTTGCACTGATGAAAATTATTTTAACACCGTAAAAACCAATCTTTAGAACACCAAGTAAACCTGTGTTCCAGACCATACCTTCATCCACTGAACCAAAAGGCTTGGTTAGTACCAATTATTCGTTTTTCATTAGAATATGAATATATCATTGTTCAGGAAGCCCTGTACAAAATTGGTAGACCTGAAAATTCCTTCCACGGATGAGAGAGAAGCAGAATATAAAAGTATTTGTGAGTGAGAATGAGGAGATTTGGAGAGTTGTACAAAGAGAATTACACCTGTTAATAGTGAGACCGACGTGGGGTTGGCCCAGAATATGATATTATATAAATTATGTGTTAGACAAAATACAAAATGACGTATGCAAGAAGGACGGCGAGAGATCGTGGTGGTAAGTCTTCCATTCTGAAAACTGTTTTCAGAACTAGACAGCATTATCTGCTAACTGTGTTTTTGTCCCCTCTAGAGCTGTTAAAAACCTACCACATTCTCTTCATTGTTCAACTCAGTTTTCAGTTCTAGATTTTGCAAACATTCGTGGATCGATATAATGCGAGATTCTTGTGCCCAGTTCAGCATTTTATCGTAATGCTGAGTTGGGAAATCTGGGCTATAATCCAGATATGAAACAATGGCACAATTAACGATTTGTATAATAATATCACTTCTGGCTTCAGGGCAGTGTTCAACATTCTCTGTCGTATTTTATGTTTATATTTATGTTTAAGATGTTGGAATATATGGACAACAATATATTCCTCGACATATGGATGATTAACAAGATTTGCTGTATTTTATTTATCCTTTGTGAGTTCGTGAGTGCCCGTTTGGTTAGATCAGAGATTGGAACACTGCCTTAAGATTCTTCTTCCTCTTACACTTCAATTTAAGATTGTTACACATAAGATCTCTCATGCTACAAAGCCTTAGCCAAGACATTAATTACAGTGTTATTATTATCTTAATTATTTTAACTAAAAATTGGCCTACACTTTGTGGTTCATAAAAAAGTTGCATGACATGTACTAAAAGTGCCGCAATAAATATTAAATTTAAATGTTTTAAAATAGTTGGTCAATTTATGGCTAACAAATATATACTTGTTAAAATTACATTATTTTATACTTCTTTCAAATTGATAAATATATAAATGTTTGTTTTTAACCCCAAGAATAAATTTATCACGATTATGAGTTTGTGATTCACCATGTTGTTAGTACTCAGAAGCATATCTTCTTGGATGTGGGAAGATGATATGCCCTTAGATTTTAAAAATTTTGTATATGCATAATGAGAATTCATGAGAGTTAAATTAGAAAGATTTTAATTTTTTTTATAAAAAATGTAATTTAATGTCAATAAATAGTAAAATATCACATTCAATATCATAAAATACGGATATATATTTTTTATTTGTTTGTTGATTTATTTACCTTTTTCATTGACACAAAATAAAAGTATTTTACTTTTGTTATTTCAGATATTTTTACGTTTGAGGGAGAAGTAAATTTAACTTTTTTTTTCTTCTTTCAAAATATAAGAGAACTAAGGGAAAGTTCTGTATTAAAAGAATAAAAATCAAAGAAAACTCACCAATAATGAAGTTCGTGCTCCTCATATGAGGTTGTTCACACTGTTGTGAAGAAGCAAGTGATGAAAGTAACGTCAAGATTACATATAAAGGGTTTTGCATCTAACCATCGCTTCAAGTATGATATCTACATAGTCAGATGTTAATTGCTAGACATAATAATCATATTTTTGTGTTAGTGTTCATCTTTCACTCTTTAACATGTTTTTTATTTTTTTTTAAAAAAAAGAAAGATAAATACAAGCTCATTATTTATGTTCTAATTTCTTAATTGCTTTGTTTCATTTTGAAGAGAAAAAAAAAGATAATAATCTATTGTCCCACTTGGTACTAAATTATTAGTTTTGTATTTTTTAGTATTTTAAAAGTGATAAAAAAAATTATCTATGTAAATGAAAATAACACAAATTTAATTTTTTTCATATTATAAGAAACATGATATTAATGATGTAATTATTTATTTTTGTTTTATTAGTAACAGTAATTAAATATATAAATTTTAGTAATAATTATTTATTTTTTGATTTACCAAATTGTTAGTAAAAATTTTGAGTGTATTATTTTAATTATTTCAATATTATTAATTAAGATCCACTTTTAGTACTTGATGTGAATCATGACCCTAAACAAGGAGACATAAAATCGGAGTTGAATCTTGTTGGAGCTGTAAGTATTCTCAATCTTCGAGGTGACAACATACTAAAAAATGGGAATATTATAATACATGAAAAATATGTATTAAACGGTATCATAAAATAATTTAGAATACTTTAAATTTATTTCTTATGATTTGTTTCAGCATTTCCTTATATTCCATGATTTATTTTGTCTTATTTTCTTATTTAATTATAATTATGATTTAGTATTCAAAATTTCTCTCTTTTGTTGTACAGATAACACATCATATCATATTAAGTTACTATCAACTTTAGATTCAATGTATATTCTCTCCTCAATACGAATCTTTAGTAGAACTTGTTAACATGTTTGCATATAAGGTGCTCTGAAAGACCTTCGACAGTTCATCATTCCTATATATAGTTATTTAATTTAAATACATTGTCTTCCTAATTTATTTAATTTGATTATATTTTTAGCCGTTATATATATATATATATATATATATATATATATATTATTTTCAGCTCCATAGTTTATAGGAACAAAAAAATATATTTAAATTTAATTATTCTTGCTAAAGAATAATCCGTTATATTAAAAATGTAGTTACAATCCAATAATTGAATACGTAGCACGGGTTTAGAATCAGAACCGACGTGTATTTATTCAATAATAAATTAATTCTTTTGGAAAAAGCATTATATAATTATAAATATGAACATCATATTCCGTACGCAAATAAAATAAATAAGCAAGTACCACCCCCTTATTAATATCAAATAAAATAAATAAGCAAGTTTAGCAGATCCAAATAAAGAATGAATGACAAAATGTTGTTGATTTAAGTGAAAGCAATTTGAACTTAAGAAAAGTCTTTCCTTAATTCTTTTGAGTTGAAAAGATACTTTTTTATTGTTACCGATTTGAAGTACTATATATTTTGTTCATAATAAGGTGTAGCATATTCTTAACTATATTTTTTTTTTCTGTTGATAATATTATAATTCGAGATTTTACTAAAAGATCTATTAAAGATAGTTACATGTTTTTTTTATTAAAATTAATTATTGATAAGGTAACTTTAAAAACAGAGTTTTTTTTAGTTTAACTATAGCACGGGATCCAAGTTTTTACTCAGCGAACTTAAATCAGTAATATGTAAAAACATTGATTTGCATGAAACATTAGAAAGTTAAAGAGAAATTGGTACTTTGTATCAGCAAAGTTAACACATTGGTGTCTGGTTTCTTGAAAGGACTTGTTTGATTAATGAATGCTGTCCATAGTTTGCAGGATTGAGTGGCATTACAGAAATGAATAGACTAAAACATCATACAGAGACAATCTAAGTTAATGAAATGTTGTAACCTCTTTAATTGCTATACTATCACATTAATTCATCTTCCTTTGGTTGGAGAAATACTGAGGTCAAGTCCAATGTTTATACCATTGTAAGCAATTGGGGCATACATCCACATATCGTCAGAGCTCAGAAGCTGTTTCACCCAAATCAAAATGAATTAATAATCACAATCTTAATGTAAAATGAAGATCTTTGAAAAAATGTAATGAGAAGGTTTTCCTAATCGTTACCTTGATTTGGAGCTGTAAAAACTTAACGTATTGCACTGCTTCATCAAGCATGGTGCTGATATCCACCTACAGTTTAGGAAGACAGAACATGAGAATTTGAACACTGACCAATTGTGGGCAACAGTTCAATGAACAGAGAGAATTACCTTAGTTCCGTTGGGGACAAGATTTTGCAGTATTCTCAGCCTTTCATTTATTCTTTCTCTTCTCTTCTGCACAACCCAGTACGAAATTTCCTTTTAGGCTTAATAAAATATGTTTATTTAATTAAGAACAAAAACCATATTTTTTGTTGAGATTTTTAAATCGTAATTTCATCACAGTCTCTGATATCAGAATGAATGCGACTGATGTAGCGATAATTACAGTCCTTATGCAGTTGTATAAATTCTAAAAATCTTGTTATTATTAGCACAGTGATCATACATTTGCAATTGTCATTGTGATTTCATTGAAATGTGCTTCTAATGGGTGACTTACTCTTGCATAGAGGCTCTGTGGATCAGTAGCAGGACCCTTAGTTGCTCTTGATTTTCTAAGCAAACTGGGAGGTGCAGGATCTTTCAATGCTCCTCCATTTGGCTTCAGAGAAGCATTAGAGTCACCCTGTGAAAAACAGCCAAGCCCTTCGAGGTTCAAGCTTCTGTCATCTTCATTCTTGTTCATTGAAGCAGATTTTGAATTTTTCTTCAACTTGGTATTCCTCAATGTTTTTGAGACCTACAGATAATACAATAATGATCAGAGTCCAACATAACTCAATATTCTGAAGGGAAAAAAGGAGTAGAAATATGGCACTAGGTAACAGAACTTTAGCTCGGTATTAATTATTCTATCTCTACCTCTTTTGAGTTCCTAAGCCTTTTTGTTAGATTCTCCAGGTTTTCACTTCTGTCCTCGTGTGCATATTCAGAAACCATCATCTCATACTCCCTCTTAGCCTGCAAATTGTTGTCAGCAAGAGCTACTGGGTCTAGACTTGACTCTTCATCAGTGTTTTCATTTATTGAGTTATCATAACAGTGAAAACTATGGGGACTGAATTGAGCATCTCCCAGGAAAAAGGCCATGGACACAGAATCAAAGTTTGTTGCTGGATCACAGTAGTAGGGTCCACTACTTGTAGTGGAAAATACACTATTACCACTGTCAATGCTGGAGCTACTCCCTTGTGAGAAACATAAATTAATGTCTGTAACATTTGGAAGGAAGTATGAGTTGCTATTAGTGGCTTTCATGGTCACTGTTGTGGATTCATGGGCCGGCCAAAAGCCAAAAGTGGTATTTCCGTAGTGCTTTTCTGTGACAGAACAGTAAGTACCACCAAACAACTGAGCCATAAAGTCAGCTTCTTCAGTTGTGTGCAATCCACAAAGAGAACCCCATTCTTCGGAAATCTGTTGAGAAGATTCCATTCTACTTCTGGTTTAAAATCTATGAGAAGGAAGGGTTCTCTTGTTTTAGTGTGACAGTATGCAAAAACTGAAGAAACTGGGTTTTGTTTCAGTATTCAAGGGATGTGAAAAGTGAGAAGACAGTACTAGTACATTTATACCTAACAACCTCAGGTAATGCCAAAATGGGATTGGTTCCATCTATCGAAAAAGATCCCAAATCCATTGGAAATAATTAAGCGCTGACAAAGTACTAATTAATACCCTGAAATTATTTCCACTAGTTCTTGACGAGACCATATACACATTAAAAGATTCGGCTAATGGTATTGATTTTTATTAAAATAATAACCCTCGAATGAGCTTATAACTTCCCTCTCAGGTGAAATGCAATGATCAAAGTGTTGCTGAATGAGACTAGTGTGGGAGTTGATTCGTTAGAAACAAAAAAAAGAATGAAAAATGTGATTGCTGGCCCAGAATATGATATTAATTTAACAAGAACTATTTGTGTTGGACAGAAAGAACGAAAATGACATTGATATGGGGAAATTGAAGTGGTGTCTCATGTCTGTCCAACATTCTAAATTCCTAATTTAATTTTGATTCGGACTGTGTTGTTTGATGTCTACCAACTGGATTCATGTACCCTCCCGAGCACTCCAAAACTCATTCAGTTCCCTCAACTCATGTTTTTTCTTTTCTTAATACTTTTGAATCTATATTTAACTACCATGTTGTGTTGCAGTCGTTTCTATTGCTCTCTCGCAAATCATTAACATGATTGATATATAATTCGTCAACATCTATACCAGGAGATGCCAGTCTCCTAAATTAATATCAACATCTCCCTCAAGTGAATGTATCTTAGTAGCTTAAGAAATTACTCGAGTTCTTTTACTCTATGTATAGGAAGTTTATCAATTTTCATAGTATTTACTTTGATAATATCTAATGCTGTTAAAAGGGTTTTTAACCTGCGAGCGAGCCAATCCGATTCACCACAAGTTGGGTTGAGTTTGAAAAAAATATAATTTTTTATATGGATTAGTTTTCAATCCGACTCATCTGGATTGAATCTGTGGTGAGCAGGCTCATCAACCCACCTAATATAATTTAATTATTTATTACTTTATATTATTAGTTAGCATTTTTTTATTATATTGTAGATGGGGATAAAAAAAAGATGTTTTAAAAGAGAAAAATATTATAGATTTTTCTATTCAAGACTCTAATCAAGAAATATAAAAATGATCAATATTAAAAACTTATTTGTTTGTCTTTCGGGCTTGTTCTTTGGACTTTAACATCATTTTAGAGTGAAATTTATTTAGATTTGAATTAAAAAAATTAAAATTTTTTATTTTAAAAAAACTCATAATTAAGTGAGTCAACCCGTTTAACCCACCAACCCGTGGTGGGTCTGGTCGAGTTCGAATTTTTTTAGCTCGCTAATAAATGAACTGAGTTGGGTTGGCTCACTAAGGCCTTGTTCACTTGAATGAATTTGGGGGAGAGTGGTTGAGGGGATTTGAGAGGATTTGAAAGTAATTTTTTTTGTTGTTTATTTGAGTGGATTTGGAGGTAAGTGAGAGTGAATTTGGAACTAAAGTTTGTAAGTAAAGTTTGTGAGAATTAGTGTAGGATTTGATTGACGTGACAGATTAAAAAAATTTACCTTCAAATTCTCTCAGATCCCCTCAATCACTCTCTCCCAAATTCATTCAAGTCAACAAAGCCTAAGTGACCAACTCGTGGTAGGTCAGGCCGGGTCGAATCGGATTACTCGTTTTGACAATACCACTGAATATGATTTTTAATCTTAATATTGTAAAAAATATCAACTAAATTCTATCACTAAATGTTAGACCAATTAGTAAATATAAATAGTAAAAATATATAATTTCATATATTTTTTTGCACAAAAACATATTTAGCTAATTATTTTTAAATATTTCACGACAAATAAAATAAATAATGTAGTATTAAAGCAAATATTTTTTACAAATAAATAATTTTGTATTATTGAAAACAGAAAATGAAATTTTTTGTTAATGTGAATAAAATTTTAAATATATATTGATGGATTTTTGAAAGTAATAAATAATAATGAGACTTGAATTAGTATGTTTTGAATCATTATAAATTTTTTACTCAAATAATATTAATGTCATGTTTCTTTTTCATTATCTAACTTTTATTTACTCGAATAACATACTTTTATTGTGTTAAATCAGAATTCGGTTTATGACTAATCAAATTTTGAATATGTTTTTGCATTAACATGCTTTTTTGAATTAGAACACTAAAGACATGTTTAGGATTTATTTTTTGAAAATCGAATTTTGAACTAGCATAATGAAAATGTGCAATTTGAGTAAATAAAAACCAGTGTTCTGTTTTGGAAAAAAAGAAATGTAATGGTGTGTTATTCGTGTAAAAGAAATTATCATCTTTATACATTGTTCAACTTTTTTTTATTTTTATTGATATAAATTCACACTTGAATTTTTATTTTATATATATATATATATATATATATATATATATATATATATATATATATATATATATATATATTCAATGATTATTTAGTATAAACACCTCTTATTTTATTTTGATGAAATAATTTCGTAAAAGAACCAAATAGTTATAAATCAGTGAAAATAACTAGTCACACCACTCTTAAACTCAAAATGCATTATTTATGTAAATAATAATAAATAAAAAAAGCGAATATGTGATAGAATGGACCTACAGATACAGATGTAAGAAAACAGGTTAGTTATTTAGCGTGGCAGATTAAGAAAACCGTTGAATAGCTATTGAAGAAAAGTAGTTATCTGCGTTTATAAAATGAAACTACCACAAAACATGTTTTTCATAGTTGTTTTCAAAACTGTACTAACTGTTTCTTATTATTACTATAAAAAATAATGTGGACCAGAATACCTACATTTCTACATCTGTTTTAAAAATTAAGACACAGTGTAATCATATTGTGCTTATTCCTCAACATTATATCCAACCATTTTATTGATCTTTAAAAAATTAACGAATTGATGCTGGTCTTATCTTAGGTTAATCAAAAATATATATTTTTGGTAGTGTTTAATGAAATGTAGTGTGAAAGTTTATTGAAATATAGTGCTTACATGATTAACCAATCTATGTAAAATTTGAGGTTACATGAATAATGCGCTTATATTTTAAGAGGCCAAAGAAAAAAAAAATACGTGGAAAAGAAGAAGAAATTATTAGTGTTTGAAATGAATTGAAAAGTAGTTGTGTCACTATCAAACCAATCACCGAAGGTCACGCCAGTTTGGACGGTAGATTTTACGCGTAGGTATCTTCTTCCTTCATGCACACCACACGAGCAACTGTCACACGCTTCATAATTAATAATTACACTATCATAAATTATTCAATCAATTTTGCAATCATTTTTTAAGTTTGTAAAAGTACTTTATAAATTTCTCATACTTCATTTCAACATTTTTGTTATAAAAATATTATATTAATATAATGTATTTAAAACCGTCATTCAATGAATAAAATCAAAACTTAACCCAAATTTATAAATTTCTCATACTTCATTTCGACATTTTTATTATTAAAAAATAATCATAACAGTGTAATGTATTTTTGTATTTTTGTGTTACCCATTCAATTAATAAAGTCAAAACTAAACTCAAATTACCTTCTAAGGACCGGATGCAATGGCATTGGAACTTTCTCGAGAGGTAGCAAAAGTTTATACATGAAAAAAGGTCTAATTTTAATTATTTAACTGTAAATAATTATTAATCGGGTACCTTAAACACTGCCTTAAATTGAGCATTGCAAATAAAAATGCATTCAGTCTTGTCTCAAGAAATTCAAAGTAAATTTAGGTGTACAGTGGGGTTGAACAGAGTAAAAGAATAATATTAAATAAATAAAGTTGATAAAATAAAGAATAATAAATTAAGATAGTAAATTAAAATTTTGTGGATATTTTATTTAACACAAATAATGTTTTAATTTTTATAGATTTACAGATATATTTAAAATTTTATTTTTGATATTTTATTTAACACAAATAATATATATAAACAATAATCTTATTTGTTGCAATTCAAACAAGTTTTATAGTTGAAAAATTAATATATAATTATTTTTTCAATATATTTGTAGAGCAAGTAGTAATAACGGGATATCCAAAGCCTATATATAGATGAATGCAACCAAAGAATCTAATTAAAAAAGTGGATGATAAAACAGTTTTGAATGATAGCGTTATACATATAAATAAAGTTTAAGAATTAGGGTTTAATGATTCTCGCATGTATTACTATTTTTTTCTTTTAGTTTAATGATTCCAACTCGTAATTTACATTATATATATATATATATATATATATATATATATATATATATATATATATATATATATATATATATATATATATATATAACATTAAAGGTAGTGTAGACTAAACTTGCTTAATTTAAAAAAAAAAACTTAAGGACTAAATATATAATTAAAACTTTACAAAAAAATTACAGATTTGTAAAACTATGAATCAATCTAAAAGCTATTTGATAACACATTATCCGTTAAAAAAACCTGATTTATTTTTTTAATCTTGAATTTTCATTTCGTTAAAAGAGTTTTTCTCTTTGTCTTGTAACAAAGACACTTTACCTTTATTTCATTAAATTCTCCATCAATTTGTATGTGGAGAGGAACATATTATTCTTTGTAGTTGATCGTTGAAAAATCAACTATAATCCTTTTCTGTCAAACCAAAAACCAATCATAATAAGAATGGGTGTATATATATATATATATATATATATAATTCACAATGTGTCATGAATTACAAACTCAAGAAAAAAAAAGAGCATAAAAGACATTCTTTCAACCGGATATTTTTTTCATAACTAACTTACATTAACTAAATGTTTCAGTAAATATGGTTTAATTAACTTACATTAACTAAATGTTTTAGTAAATATGGTTGGTATAACTTTTTGTAAGGGTTAATCGTCCAAGAGTTATTTTTCCAAGCTGCTCTTCATCAATATCGGTGTCAAATATTTTTCAATGTTAAAGTTAGTTTGATTCAATTGTCAAAATAATAAATGGATAGTTGATGTCTATCTTATTACCTTACAGTGGATTATTATTTATTATTGCTAGTCTAATTACCGCTATAGACTCCAAAATTTAAGAGTTGTAATTAGAATGATTTTCTACTTTGAACTTTTTCATATTGGTCATTCGGTTTTTTGTAAAAACATTATGTTGTTCGTTCTTTTATTATAGTAAAATACAATATGGCTTACCGTTAAGTTGATCGCGCAAACAACTCTTTGACTATATGAGACATATATAGTACATTTTCTATTTTTTTTATAACTTTTATTGCTAGAAAATATCAAAAAGTATGATATTTTTTTTAAATTTTAATGAAATATTTATAAGATTTTTATGTAAAGGCAGTTGAAAGTTTCACGTGAACTAGAAATAAAATCAATTTATAATATATAAGTGGATGTAAGACTTTATCTTATAAACCAATTTTGTAGGATTGAGTTAGATTTAAAATCTATTTCTTAGATATAAATCCAATTTATAATATATAAATGGGTGTAAATCTCACCTTATAAGTTAAATATTTTTTTCACGACTACAACAATCCACAACATTATTTATCAATGAAAAATGAAAAAAATGAAATGAAACCTAAAGCATTATAAATGTCTTAAGTGTATGGTTCAAGGCTTTCTAAGGAAAATTACAAGTATTCCTTTATTTGAATGCTGTGTTTCTTAAAATAATTATTGGCTCGGTTTGTACAACCTTTAAACCTCTTTGGCTGTCAAAATATAAGAAACACGTTATAAATAAGTTCTCAGAGTTGATACATTATAACTGAAGATATGCTTGTTGATCTGACCATTACATAACACCCTCTAAGATATAATTTTAAGAACATGTGCGAAACTCCATTGTCAAAGCTAGGATCAAATAAACGAATTTAATTTCAGAAGTCAAAGCAAATATTCAATGTATTACTTAAAATTCAGATGGCTTTAAAAATTCCGAACAAATATGATGCTTAGTTTGCATTTTAGAAGTCAAACTCATTCCAATACTAAATTGTATATTAAGGCTGAACTTCTTCCTTTCTCACCTAATGTTCATTATTCGTCCATTTATCTAGAGTTAACTGGTTGACAAACCAAAAGTCAACTTAAAAAAAAAACGAAAGAGGCCTATTACATGAAGCCACAGAAGTCAACCATCATTCTTAGATCAAAATTAATATAATGTTTGCCTTCATTGACTTGCATGCATGCTCTTCTCCTTTGAGAGTTTCTTATCAACCCAACAAACACATCCTACCAAAACAAGTGTTTGTTCATTCATGCTGCATTTACATGGGTTTGCACTTGTAGTAACAATTTTGTAACATCATTAGCAAAAACAAATGACAGAAGATCGAAAATGTCTCTCACAAAATTAATATGTATTCATATATTTAGTCACTGATTGATGTAAAAAGCCAGAAACATTATGTTTTGCAATTTGTATGGCTATATGTTTCAGGAAATTACTGACATATAAATATATCTTATTGTTATTTTTATTGCAATTTTAAATCATTATATGATTAATCAATCAATAAATATTCAGAACTTCAGTGGTTATTTCAGTCACAAAGTTCTAAACATTTATTTTTATCCAACAAGTTTCACACAGTTAATTAATTAATTTAGGGTTAAATATGTTTTTAGTCCCTAAATTATTGGTCGTTTTTTGTTTTCGTCCCTCTTTCAAAGTAAGGTACAATTTGGTCTTCATTCTTTTTGAAACGTTCGTTTTAGTCCTCGAAAACTAAACACTGTTTAAAAATTTGGTCCTCATTTAACAACAAATGAAGACTAAAACCAAAATTCCAAGGACTAAAACGAACGTTTTGAAAAGAATGAGGACCAAATTGTACTTTACTTTGAAAGAGGGACGAAAACCAGAAACGGTCAATAGTTTAGGAACTAAAAACATATTTAACCCATTAATTTAAACTAAGCATTATTATGATTTTTTACAATAATTTGTGAATACTGTTTTATGGATTCAAAAAGTGAATAAAGTAACCTTGAAGCCATTTTATATGCACATGTGATTCTGATGTCCGTACAATTGCAAAGTACATTATTATAGTTGCTTAACTTAAACAATGATAAAATAATAGTAATGGTAACAATAATCAAATGGGTGCATCCACTATATGCCACGACTTAGCAGTGGAGAGCACGTTTCCATGTTAAACATAGGTTAATTAATTATAATATGTACCATCTTATACTTTTTTTAACTTTTTTTCATTTTAATTTATTTATAAATTAATATTAATTTATAAAAAAGTTCTTTAAAATAACTTTGAATTCAAACATCTTCCCGTACATATATAACTCTTTTTTAAAACAAAACGTGTTATGTTTGGATAAAAACTAAGAATAAAAAAATCCATCGTTCTTAAATTTCAATACACAAAACAGAGAAGAAATATTTGTTTGTCTGAGAAAAAATATTTTTAAGTTTTCTAATTTGATATGTAAATATAGACCAAATTTTCGCAGGTTTTGTTTTTAGAAAATCAATACTAACAATTGTTTTAATACAAATATGCACGTTCTAATATAAATATGATAAACGACATGATAATATAAATAGATATGAGATATCCAATTATTTTTAAAAAATATATAAAAGAATTGTGTAAATATCTGTTTTATAAGTTTTAAAAAAATTGAATGGAGAATAAATATTTTATTATATAAAAAAATACAAAAGTTAAGCATAAATAAAAAAAAATTATTCTTCGATTGCTTAATCTCTCTAAAATGAAAGGTATCTTTTTTTTTTTCCAAATTTTTGAAGATATTATTATCCTTTCTTCTATTAGAGCATGGAAATTAGAAGGTGACATAGTATAAAATAATATGAATAATATGAATAATTTGAAAAATATTTGATTTTTCTTATTGTTGTTATTGCATGCCTTATCGAATTTTTGTATTTATATGTGAAATTTGGACTAAATAGGATTAATGTATACTATTGAAGATTTATACGAATATGTTTATTTGTAAATCAAACCTTCTAAGAGAAAGTTAAGACTTTCTTAATATTTCTAAGTTTCTTATTTATCCCTCAAAAGAATTAAGTTAAAAGAATAATTTAATCTTTAATTGAAAAATTAATTATAATGGTGAAAATGAAACTTTGATAAAACTGACTTTATGATAGATGATTATTACGGAATTTGTGTGGTAATGAATTATTACTTTTATTCAGAAATGATTATAATGTAAGTGATATTAGATAATACGTGTGAATATTTTATGGTACTGAGTTTATATAAGAGGAAACATATTTTAGGACATGAATAACTCTTTAACTTGTGAATGAATTGTTGTGGCATAAATATGAAAATGATTTGGAAAAGAAACTTAACTGAGGAGACACAAATAGTAATGACATCTAAGCCCAACTATATAAGGGATTGACACAACTCTCTATCCAAAACCTTAAGAAAATGGGTTAATAGATCTTTCACCTTTATATAATGTTCTACTTTCTCATTTCTATCCAATGTGAGACTTGGATTTACTTTAATTCCCAACAAAATTTGTAGGATGAATATATTCAATTTATATATTAAGTTGAATGAGGTATTATTAATTTAAATTGAGTTGTTTAATGTTACTTTGATACTAGTTATACATTTGAAGTTGATAATTGAATATTCAATGGTTGAATTCTTTGAATATAATTAAATAAAACAAGTATATAGTTTTACATTGAAGAAGTAATTACTTTGGGTTAAAATGGAATTTAGTTTGCAAAGTTTGTTTATCTCGCTAAAGCTTAATTAGTTAAGTTATGAGTAACTCAAGTGAGATAAAAATAACATAACAATTCTATCTTTTCTTAAATTCGAATCACTCAACAACTAGTTATGGATGATAAATATATTTATTCGTTATGGATAATAATTTTATATGTTTATATATTGTTTAATTATTTAGCTTGAGATGTTAGAAATTATATATCCTCCCTAAATAACTTTGTTGAATATGACAACAAAAAGCAACTAGTATTTAAAAAATTTAAATAACAAGTAATTTTTTAAAAACAAATTTTTGAAATAACTTATTTTGTAGAACATTAATTTTAAAACAACTACTTTTCACTTGTCTTTTTATTTATTTTTAAACAAACAATTAAAAAATAAAAAGATATTGCTATAAACTATAGGATCAATTCATATTAACCACTTTTACTTCATGTTATAAACTATGGACTTACATCAAATACGAGTGGGTTGATACAAAGGTTATAATCTTAAAGTAATTTTAAAACATTTTGTGACAATCAATTATTTAAATTTGATAAGTCTATTAGATTATTTGACGGAATTCAACTGATTAAATTTTTATTTTAATCATTTATAAGATGAGTAGCAAGTTGATTTTCCTATATATTCTCGAATTAACAACTTATAATATATATATTAATGAAGGGATAGTTGATAAAAACAAACAGTAGTTGTTAGAAATAGGTAACTGAATGCCAACTGTTTAATTATATGAATGAGGCAACAAATAAATAAAACGAGAAAACCCTTTTCCTTTAATTAAAGTCGTGCCTGCCGGTTTCTAAACAGTGTTTTTTGGTGCATGCTTCATAAACTATTTTTGCAATATATCTTATAATATATACACACTCCAATCATCAACCATAAGGGCGAATACACATTATTTTTTAGTCTAAAATGCAGACGCATGCATTGCCAGAAACAGAATCTCATTTTTTTATGCCCTTCACACTTTATAAAAAAAAAGTATTGCTTGTTAAGTTTTATTAAGTAAAAAATTAACAGCTAAGCAACCTTTACAATATTCATTTTTTCAGAAAATATTAATTATTAAAAGTGATAGCCACCTATTCAGGATGAAGATATTTTGAACTTCAATTTATTGTTTACTGATTTAGATTGATATACCAAAATGTAAATCAAACCAATCAAATTGTTTTAGATCTTTTCTTAAACTAATCAAATCTAATAATGATAGTTTTATGTATTAAAATGAATTTGAATAATGTATTTTTTATTATAAATTATTTCGTATATATATATATATATATATATATATATATATAATTGTATATATTTATATACTTGTAAGGTGAGGTTTGCACCTCATTTATATATTATAATTTGGTCTTATCTCTAGTCGATGTGAGACTTCCAACACACCCCCTTCACGCCGAGGTATAGACATCTCGTGCGTGATAGTAGAAATTGGGTGGTCCGATAGCGGCCCGATTGCGGGTGGAAGAGAAGAATAGAATGTCCACTTAGAACTCGCTAGGATAGGCTCTGACATGGCTCTGATACCATATTAGAAAGTGAGTTTATGCCTAACTCATCCCCACAAAACCGGCTTGTAGGGTGAGGTTTGCACCTCATTTATATATTATAATTTGGCCTTAGGATAAGGCCAAATTATAATATATAAATGAGGTGCAAACCTCACCCTACAAGCCGGTTTTGTGGGGATGAGTTAGGCATAAACTCACTTTCTAATATACGGTATGTATGGTATGGTTAACGAGTTGATTGGACAGTCAATCTATCATTTAAACAAATTGTATTTTTACTATAATATCCAAGTGAATAAGATGATGTTTTTGTCAAAAAGGTTGAATGACTAATACGGAATGACTCAAAGTAGAAAATCATTTTGATTAAAACTCTTGAATAAGAATAGTGGAGTTTGATTCTCAATTAGGTCAACAATAATAAAAAATTCATTACGAAATAAATATTCAAGGTAAAATATATATAATGTTGAAATTAATTAAATATTTAAGGTACAAAATGAATATTTAAGAAAAACTATAAATAGATATTCAAGGTAAGATGATAAAGTAAACATTAATTATATATTTATTATTCTGACCTTTGAACCAAACGAACTTTATCATAACCTTTCAACCAAACAAATTTTATCATTTTGACAAGTAGGAGTAAGGATTATTGGACGATTGTCCAAATGAACATTAGTAATCATCTAATTAGTTATAATAAAAAATGCTCATTCAATTTACATTACTTAAAATTTATAAGTTTATATATATATATATATATATATATATATATATATATATATATATATATATATATATATATATATATATATATATATATCCACAACAACTTTAATAAAAATCCAAATCCATAACTTTTTTTCCAACACAATATAACTCAATTAAGTCAAACGCTTAGATCTCATTATGAAATATTAATTATCAAACTACATTTTTTAACACAAATAAAATAATCAAAAACATGATTATTTATACCTAAAAATATTTTATGTTAACCTTAAATCCTTAAATGCATATGTAATAGGAAAACAAAGTTACAACTTATAAACTTGTTAACTTTTAGAATACACGAATTTCATAATATCTATTTAAAAACAAAATACTAATTTACCACCACACATAATATACTTTTATAATACAATTTGTACTTCTATTATAATAATTGAGCGGACTAGATAACATTTTTACCGAAAAGACCAAACGACCAATACAAAATGACTCAGCAGAAAATCATTATCATTAAAACTCTAAAATAAAATTAGCATAGTCTAGGCCATAATTAGACAAGTAATAATAAAAAGTTCACTACAAAAACTATAGATAGAGATTCAAAGTAAAATGATAAGATAGTCATTAATTCCACATTTATTATTTTGACATTCAGACCAAACTAACTTTAACATCAAATAACATTTGACAAATACTCACTCTTAATGTTTTACCGACCCAACTTGTTGAAACATAAGGTTATGCAAATATATCTATTTCTAAAAAAATGAAAATAAGGAAATAAAATTGAGAAAAAAGAACCACAAATAATGTGTCTTTTTCTTTGTTTGAAGAGGCAATAAGAAAAATGAGACGAATAGTCTTCTAGAAACAATTTTAAATTTATTTAATTTTATTTCCCCGCAATTTAAAAAATATACTTTGGCTGCTTAATTTCTTTCCTCTCAACCAAATGCGTAAAGGTCTAGTCTAGATTATAAGCGAGAGCATGTATGAGTGCCCCCCCAAATGCTGACTTCATGGCATTCTTGGTTGTATTTATGTCGTTGTTGCCTATGATTTGTAGGCCCGAACGAATCGTCCAACCTAAATATGGTTTCAGCTGCGGAGTTCTAGAGCATTCCTTCTCAATTTTCCGATGGAACAGAAATACTACTCAACGTCCTACACTCAGCCAAATCAAAAGATAAAGGTCACAAACATGCGGTATCATCAGTGCAGATGCAGATGGCCATATTTTCATATCACAGGTCTATGAAAATATATAATGCATAACAACATTGTATGAGTTTTTGTATAAAAACTACAGATAAAAATGTTGACTGACTAACAATGTGCATTTGAAATGATGGATACAACTTAATCCAATTAAGATTGCAATATTTAAATCTGCAATTACATTCCAAGAGGGTACCAAAACTGAGGGCAAAGAGCAAAGATGGCTGACTAAGAATTTATGCATCAAGTCACTGTCATCGGCATTCAGATGAAAAATTATCAACAAACTACTTGTATGTTGGCCAAAACAGCGACTGGTCCAAATAAAGAAGCCAAACAGATAAGAAGCAGCAGAAGCAACAAGAAACCAGCAATATCCAAAATGGGAGCCAGCGAGCGTGTCCGGATTTTAAGAGCTCCATTGCAAATTTATTCCTCATTAGGAAGCTCATCCCCTGGACCCCGTTGCACCAGTCTGTAATACAATATACCCATAGTTGCCATGCAAGCCCTGCAAATGGATCATCATAATAACTTCATCAATTTAAAACTAGCAGTACATACCACAACTGATACTGCGTATAGTTGTTATAAACATAGTAGAAGAATTAGAGCATCAGCATTGCGAAAGATTTATGCCAGATAAATTTAATAGAGACCGCAAGCATTTTAACCCTGGGACACATACTACTTGTTGCAGTAACGGCCCAAGCTCAGAAACCCAGTTGTTCCCACTTGCCCTAAACAAAACACGCCTCGTTACTCATGAGTGACTCAAACATAACTTCAACCGCCCAAATTTTAGATCCCAGACTTTTAATCTTTTACTGTTACTGTACTTCCTACTTTGGATTATTATATATTAATATGAAGTGAAGAGCTATACATAATTGCAATCAGAAGAAGAATTTTTCTTGGGTCCATCCTCGATGATCTTTGATGCCGTGTACGGCCTTCTGAGGTTTCAGCTGTATTTGTTGCATCTTTCCTTGGAGGCGCAGTCACTGGTAGAGTAGGTAAGGAAGTAGACCAGAAAGGAAGCAAAGCTCTAAGAAACTTATGGTGGAATGGACCTACGCTTGCAAAGACGAAATTCAAATTAGCAAGCTATAACAACAGAGGAGAGAGGAGACATGTCAAGTTTTAGTCAAAAAAATTTTAAAATATTAAATATCATTCAAAAAGACCATATCACCTCGTTTTGAGTACTTTTTCCTATTCCCGTCTTCATCGTCAGCATAGTAAGAAATTTCAGAATTCTGTCGTTCAACATGGACTGAGCCCTTCCTTGTGGTGGCACCAGGCTAAATTATTTGCGGTAAGAACAAAACTATATTAGAAAAAATATCAAATACAAGAAACAAGATACAACACGCGTTGCATAAAAACAAGAGAAAAGTCAGCCTCCTTATTAAGAGTTTTAAGAGGATAGATAAATGCAAACACAATAAAAGTGCAATGAAAATATCCTCTTACAGCACCAGGACTTGAGGCTTTCATGAAATTTCCCACTGAATTAGCACCATCTATCTCCATAACATCAGCCACTGTAAGTTTAGGTAGTTCTGACCCAGTTGCTGGTGAGAATCCATCGACGTGGTCTGAGTTTCCATGATTTTCCCTACTAACCAATGGATCTGAAGAAAAAGCAGGCGGAGGACTTCGCGATTCTGTCATCGAAACTGGATGATTTCCAAAAACATTCTTTTCCATGCCAGACTGACAAAAACAGATAAAAACTAATGAAAATTTTATTTGTATAACGAGGAGAAAACAGACAAGGAAAATCATCAAGACAAAAGAAAGAAAGGAAGTGTGGATTTATATGATTTTTGGAAATGGTAACTTTTTCTGCAGCAATAATCAACAATTCACAACCACGATTATTGATCAGAGGTACAGCACTAACATTCAGTACTGTGCCTCTAACAAAGAATCAGACCCGATGCCTTGACTGAATTTCATAATCCTAAACATCATCGCTTCCATAGTGACCCCCGAAGAAGCTGAACGAAAATTAGATGGAAATGAAACAGAAACTAATTATATTAAAGTATACGCCTAGTACGAGCATTTGCTAGTAAATAGATTCTTCTGATTGCGTGATAAGTTCAATAGGTCTTAGCATCAAAGAATGTTGTCATTCCATATAATAGTATTTCATTGTACTCATCAAAGAGTGAAGTCTGACAAAGACCAGGAACAACAGGGACTTTCTTAAACATAATATGAATATCATTGTTAAGTCCCAACTCATTCATAATTCGTAAATGTGGCAATGTTTATGGCAACAAGCTTGTTCTATATTTCTGTATATGAAGAAATATACCCCCAATATATCTCAAACCAATAAAAAGTGAGACAATCATATACTATCAACTTCATAAATCACCCATATATTATCAACTTCATAAATCACCTGCATGATAGCTTCCTTCAACTTGGAATGTAGACGTGACCCCGAATCTTTCACACTTTTGGGAGGCCATATCTGTACAGTTATTTCATCAAACAACATATGGAAAAAAAAAATTATGGAAAATTTTACTATACTACTGTTTAAAGTTAGTTTTAAAAGGTAAATGCAAAGACATGATCACCATAGTAGTTTACCAAGTTACATTTTATGTAGCTAATTCTTAATAGAGTGTCTATTTCCAAAACATACTATAACTCTACCTGCTAAGAAACTACTTCCGTGACTAGGGTCCCTCCTAAGACAAGCCACTATGTAGTGGTTTTGAAAGAAAAACTAATTAATGGTTAGCTTTCTGGAGTTTCTATCTACAACTCATAATTAAGAAAATAAAATAAAAGAAATAATAAATAAAATGGGGAGAGAAAAAAATAACAATTGAAAAACACAGTTCTGGGCACCTAAAACACCAATTGCCTTTCTAGTGCTTCTGTCCAATCTCTCAAGGATTATGAATTTGAAAAGTAACAAAGGGAGGGGAGGAAAACATAAGAGTAGGATGTTTTTCTCTCTCTGTTTCTGCATAATGCTCAAGGAAAAGAACACTGTAAACCATATTTTGAAGTTTGAACAAAACCAGACAGAAACCTCATACTAGCTTTCAGTTAAAACATGTAAATTAAAAAATGAATTTCAATCAGTAGTTTTTTATAAAAGAAGACAGGAACCGCTTGAAGGTAGATCAGTAGATCTTACAGAAGTAGAACATGAAGGACACGCATATCCTGCTGGGGCAGTATGGGGAGGAAAACTCTTGATATGCGAGACGAAGCAGTTTGTGTGGATAACATCTATGTACAAAATTTAAATTTATAAATGTGACAATGCAAGCCCAGCCAAAAATTATTTGGAAGGAAAACATAAGAAAAACCACATACGCAAGCAGCCCAGTCGAGTAGTTTGAGATGCATCCCCCTCTTCTAAAACAGCCTGACATTGGCAGCATTTAGGAGGCCAATCATACTCCCCATCTATAACCCATTCCGAATAAGTTCGAACCTGCAAAATTTACAAAGTAGACGAAGCTTAACCCCGGAAACTCTGCAGCTTCAAACATAAATATGTGGACAAATCACAAAACTGCAATATCCCCAGTAATACTCAGTCTAAAACAAGAAAAAACTGAAGTCTTGGACCAGGAAACAAATGACCAAAAATAATATATTGAATGAAAAACAAAAATCAGCAAAAACAAGAGGAGGAAATGAAAAAGGAAAGAACTAGAGATCAAAGGCTATATAGCATATATTGAGAGTGAATTATAATAAAAGATACGAATTGCAGAAAAATAAATTACCACGCAGATTTGGTGCTCCGGGAAGCAGATACATTCCCCGCAGACAGGAACTTTGTGCACGAAGCAGTATAATTTAGTAGCCTAAAACATCATACAGAACGCACAACACAGCATTAGCTCTAATTCAAAGAAAGAAAATGGGAAACAACTAGCATAGCTCCCCAAGATAATCAAGAAACGAGAATCACATGCAACAACAACAACAAGTAAAGACAAATCACTTGTATCAATTTTATGCTCAAGTGAAAGCACACCTGTTTCCATCACCTAAATGCATATTCAAATGAAAATAAAAATCAAATCACGCAAAAATGCAAGAGCACGTAGATCACCCGCGATTGATCTGAATAGACAATACCAATCGGATCTACACACCCAGCAAACAAATCAATCGTGATTGGGAAAACACAAATCAGGGTTTTGGAAAGAGAAAGAAAAAGGAGCCGAACTGTATGCAAAGAAAGAGAAAACGAACGGAACCTTGCGACATTTGCAGACCACCATTGCATTGAGGGGTATAATTCAATCGAATCTGACGTTATTCGGAAAAAGAAAATCAAGAGGATTTAGAAAGGGGAATTGAAGCGAAGAGCATGATCAAATAATCGAAATCACGTAGACAATAATCTTTTTCTCTCTTTTTCTCGTGTTGATTCACTGAAAATGTTGTTTGTGTTGATATAGGCTCAGTTCACTCCGAAACAAAACCCCCTCCTACGTTTGCAATTCAGATCCGTTTGAGTTTTTCTTTTCCTTCACATTTTTTTTTCTTCTGTTAATTAATTATTTGCAAAAACAGGTGAAGAAAAACATAAAAAAAGGCTCGGGTTAGTAATATGGGCCACTGCATTCTCTACTGGTGCATTCTCTATTGGGCCGGATTACTTCCTGTACCCCATCATTTCTTGAATTTAATTTTCGGAATAGAATAAACAATTCAGGAATTTTTTTATGGAAGTCAAACATTTCCTCCTTCTACGGAAAGCATTTTCCGGAAGGGTGAGAGAATAAATTTGATGAGATGCAACTGCCTTTTTATGTAAACAAAAAAGAATTTAACTAAATGTAGACTGAGATAGTGGAAAATATTTATATAATCATTGTCTTAAAATTATTTTTATCATCCTTTCATGATATCGTCTATGATATATATGTTTCTTAATTTTAATATTTTATTTTATTTAAAATTGGTAAAAAAAATATTATTCCTTTATTATTAATTTTATTTGTAATTTTATTAAGAACACACACTAAACAAAATTTGACACGTATTTTCAATAATGCTTCAAAAATTACGATATCCTGTAGTATGAAAACTTGTGTATACATAAAATTAAATTATTTCTCGAATCAACTAATTTATTACACGTGGGAATTAGATTTAATTATATGTTATTACCTATCCTGATTTATTATCAAGTTACATTTTAGTAAACCCCATTGGAACATACGACGTTAAGATGAATGCGTGGCTCCTAAGATTTGAAATTTGAATAAAGGGTCACTTCTTCTTTTTTCTTTAATTCACTCTCACTTCAACCCCTTCAACTTTCAAATTTCAACAAATCGCAGACATGGCTTCTGCGGTGGCCGCCGCGGCGGGGCAAGAGTTGTCGAATCCTCCATCGGACGGAATAACGAATCTCCGATTCTCAAATCACAGCGATAATCTTTTGGTCTCCTCATGGGACAAGGTATGTATGCTATGCATACTCCTCCTTCTCACTTATCAATTACGTACTTCCTGTGCTATGCTATGTATGCTATCAATTTTATTGCCTTCATTGGTGTTTGCGTGATTCAGAGTGTGAGATTGTACGAAGCGAGCGCCGATGTGTTGAGAGGAGAGTTCATGCACGCTGGCCCCGTTCTCGATTGCTGCTTCCACGACGATTCCTCCGGCTTCAGTGTCGCCGCCGACAACACTGTTAGACGGTCACACTCTTTCTCTTCAATTTCAAACTTGTCTTAGATTGTTCTCATTCTTGTTTGGCCTGTAAACTAGATGTTTAAAGCCCCATAATGCTATCTGCATATAAGGCATCATTTATCTTCTAAATTCCAAAATTTGATAATCCAAAGTTCAAAATTAACTCTTAGTAGAAATTGAGCCTATCTTAACTTCTTCGTCGATATTTCTAAGAAAAAAAATGAAATTTATGTTTTATAAACTAAAATTATTTTATACATCAATTATAAAATAAATCTTGATAAAACTTTTAGAAAATAACTGTTACATATTATTTTATAAATGAATTAATTTTAACTTAAATTAATTTCATGTTTTTTAGAAGTGTTTATTGAAATATTTCTCCATAGGATATGTTCTAACACAAAAGGGCCATATGGATATAGATTTCTTTATAGTTTTCTGTTACCACTTTGAGGATAGTTTACATTTAGCCTTTGTTGGGTAAATGGGGAATACAGAGGAGAGGAGAGATGTAAAATTAATTTTTATATTTGGTTGAGGAGAAATAAAAGAAAAGAAAAATTAAAAGTTGCAAGGCTCAGCAGTTATTTTAATCTATTTCTTTTCTAAAATAAAATATTTGTATTCTCATTTTATGTCTTGTTTTCATTCACTTTCCATATTTTCATCTTTTTTTTCCGTCCTACCAAACTGATTCTAGAATGGACTAAAATGTAACACAATTCATGTATGTTTAGAGAGCGAATTGTAAATTTTAAATTAAGGGAAGAGAAACTGTAATTTATGCATCTCAAAGCCGTGAAGAGAGTAATTCACCCTTTATATGATTATGCTCCAGGCTTTTCTTCAGCTCTAATAAAGAGGATATCCTAGGAAGGCATGATGCGCCTGTTCGTTGTGTTGAGTACTCCTATGCTGCAGGTCTCTCCTTCCGATCTCTATGATGTTAAACTCATCTCATCTATGTTCTTATGTCACTTAATTCCGGGGAATTATTCTTAAAAGGATATTTCACGTTTACTTCTATCTTGTCTGTAACACCACAGGGCAATTGATCACTGGTAGTTGGGACAAAACCCTGAAATGCTGGGACCCTAGAGGTACAAGTGGCCAAGAGCGCACACTCGTTGGGACATATCCACAGCCTGAGCGTGTTTACTCTCTCTCTCTGGTTGGAAATCGCCTGGTTGTAGCAACAGCTGGAAGACATGTTAATATCTATGATTTGAGGAACATGTCTCAACCTGAACAGAAAAGAGAATCTTCATTGAAATATCAAATTAGATGTGTGCGCTGTTACCCTAATGGAACAGGTGAACTTTAACTAACTCAACCGTTGATTTTCAAAGATAACAAAACTTTAAATAATGATTAACAAGGCCTCTGTCGTGTTTTTATCGAATATTTCCTTTCATATTTGTACAACTGCATTATGCAGGATATGCACTTAGTTCAGTGGAAGGGCGTGTCTCGATGGAATTCTTTGACCTCTCAGAAGCTATCCAGGCAAAAAAGTAAATACTTCTTTATTTGTTTTTCTGTTTTCCCTTCTTAATAATATTGTGATATGGATATTTTGAACTTCTTTTTCATTCATATGATGGTCTTTCAGTCCATCGGAAAAATAGCATGTATCCATCAACTTCTAGCTGTTAATGATTTATGACCTTTGTGCAGATATGCTTTCAAGTGTCACAGAAAATCCGAGGCCGGAAGGGACATTGTCTATCCCGTAAATGCAATTGCATACCACCCCATGTAAGTGTTTTAAAATCATAGAATTTGAAATACTTCTAAAACAACACACTCTGTGAAGAGTATTTCAAATTGCTTTTACTTAACTGTCTATCTACTATTTACAATGTCAATAGCGGTAGCTCATTCGAGGATCTAGTTGAGAAATATAAATATAACTTATTGTTAAGAAGGTAATATAAGTACATATTGTCATCCAAAATAGAGGGTATAGATGTTTTTTCACAGTTTGCGTGGTAAAATAAATGCATGGCGTTAGAAGATGAGGGTTCTGTATTACAGTATTATAAATATCCACAATCTTTAACTTAGTTATAATTTCTTGTGTTCTTCCTTTACCAAATTCCTAAAACTTAAAAAGCTCCAAAGATTAAGTGCTGTGAATAATTAACTTTTAAATGAACTTTGGAATTACATATTGTTCATGTTAGGGTCACGACTCGTTGACTGAATTGTCACCATGAAAATGCTTAATAAAAATCCGTGCAGATATGGAACGTTTGCCACAGGTGGTTGTGACGGGTATGTTAACGTGTGGGACGGAAACAATAAGAAGAGGCTATACCAGGTTTTCATATTCTTTTTGTTTGAGTAATTGAGTGACCAGAATTTTGATATAGTAATAATTTCTAAATTTTCGTTTTCTCTTCCAGTACACGAAATATCCTACCAGCATTGCTGCACTGTCGTTTAGCAGAGATGGACGCCTGTTGGCTGTTGCATCAAGTTACACATTCGAAGAAGGACCTAAAAGGTATGTTCTGTATCTAACTATCTGACTCTCTTATACGAGCTTGTTTAAGTAACTTTGTTCATTGCATTCACAGCAACGAATCAGATGCTATTTTTGTCCGTAGTGTAAACGAGATTGAGGTGAAGCCGAAGCCCAAAGTCTATCCCAATCCTCCAGCGTAATTCTTGATGGCCATGTCTGACAGGGTTTTCTTTTTTTATTTAGTGTTTCACTTCCCTCTTGTGAATGCCAAAAACAAGTAAACTAATAGTCTGTTTTTCTAGATTTTCTTCAAACTGTGCACTTCGTGCAAGTAGGTATAGTGTAAATTATAAATTGAAGTCACATATGCATTCACTTAATTGCAAAACAACTACTGCGAAATTGTTAATCTGGGACAAGAAAAATCAAAGCAAAAATTTTCAAGGACACAATGCCAGCTACTGAGCAAACATGATGTGTCTCAATCAATATTTACATTAAGTTATTCAAACTAAGCATATGTAATTTAAGTATTGAAAAAGTCACCCAACAGCCAAGATACAATTTTCATATAATATCTCTCCGTTGAAAGTTTCCAATTTGGCCTTTTGATGAGATAGCTGCTGGACCTTTACACCAGTCGTCAACTTAAACCCATATAGCATTGAAGGGCATTGGATTCGGAGCGATTAAGTGGCCTTTCGCTGTGTGATTACCTGAATCCCGAAGGAGACGCTTGAGGATCGACACCACCTTGATTCCTCATACTTGATTGAGCAAGAATTTCCTCATAGTTCTGATCCAGACAGTAATCGTAAGTATATTATATAAATGTTTAAAGAGAATATCAATAGTAAATAGAAATAATTATTACCCGCTTCTCAAATGCAGAATCCGTTGAACTTGACTGAATCATTTTGTCAGCAAGTCCGTAGTCTATAGCTTGCTGTGCTTGAAGATACTTAGGCCTCTGAACATCTTTAGTAATTTCTTCCTTTGATTTCCCTGTCCCTTTTACCAACAGATCAATGTAATAGTCCGAATTTGCCTCAAGCTCTTTTGCCTGTATGTGTTTTGCCAACATAATTGATATAAATATAGTGTCTAAAATAATGGAGAGAATATAGAGAAGAGAACATACAAACAGGTAGACAGTACCTTGATCCACATGTCTATAACAGCACCACTTGATCTATTGACCTTTGGGAGATATAATTTTGCTGCAATAGCAAACAGTTAATCCTCGGTACGCCAATGCTAAAGACATAGTTTATTTATACACCCTATATTCCACATAATTTATTCAGAGCATACGAACAGCTATCTTTCTACCTTGTCAATGATCAAAACTACCAACTGACAGGAAGAAATATCCCTATTTATGCAGAAATTTCGGGTCAGAAAAAAATATACCTTCTGCAATTCAGCGTTGAAGGGCGGAAAGAAACTCTATAGCCAATACAGAAGAAGGCTTTCTACGAAAATTCAATCCAATCAAGACATTTTTCTATGTTTTCCTGAACTATATTTTATGTGTGGCCAGAATCAATACCATAGTGTGTCAAAATATGAAGGAAAATAGGTTATACTTGTGCTTGATGAATAAATAATACAAAGCCCACACAACAATGGTAAAGAAACATGACTAATAAATAATACAAAGCCCACACAACAATGGTAAAGAAACATGACTAATAAGTCGTTCTGCTGTGGCTGCAGCCTTTCATTCCATGAACATGTAGGCCACGTTTGTGCACAAAGCATTGTAGCATTACATAAAGATCGAAATTCTTTTATTAGGCCCCTGAAAATTAGGGTTTCTTTTAATCACAACAATGGCAACCCAACAGTTTCAATGCAGAGTACTGGGCTTCACACAGATCGTAAGTCTACAATCCATGCCCTAAGGATACTAAGAACTAGAGTTCGATAAACTGATATTCCGGAAAATACTTCTTAACAAGCATATTAGTAGCCAGTTGATCAAAAAGTGTAATATGTGATGACAATAGAGATAATGGGAAAATTATAAATCAGTAACCCCTTGTCTATTCTTCAAATATACTGATTAATCGGATACTATAGTTGTGTCAGAAGTTCCAAAAAAAAAACACAAATAAGTGAAAGCAATTTTTTTCAAAAGTTTGCGAAGATGTGATTCGTACTAGATGAGTTTGGTTGTACCGCACGATAACCCTTTGTTCCAAGAGACAGAAGCATTGCTGCCTGACCAAATGCCATACCACAATTCACAGTATACACATCTGCTTTGACATACTTCAAGCAAAAAAAAAAAAAGATTAATTAAAAAGCAAGAGTTACAAAAGAGTAGTTCAAAGAGGAAAATCATGTCTCAGCCTTGGTAGGGCAGGAGCAGTAGGATTGGCACATGATTCGTGATAAAACTTACAGAAATCATATCAGCTATGGAATATGCGTCAGTTTCTGATCCCACTGTCTCATGCTTCTCATTCTGAACAGGAAAAAATGGTAAAAAAAAGCAATTATATAAATCAGCACCTCATACATCACAAGGAAAAATGTTAGAAAATGGTTATAACACTTACCTGAGTTCCAGATGAATTAATGTAAAAGTAAATAGGTTTGGTTGGGTTATCAAAATCCAACCACATGAATTGAGCAACAATAAGTTCCGTCACAGCTGGAACAATCTGTAAAAATTTATAGAGACTTACAGAGGAACATAAAAAAGATGGGCATGAAAGATACGAGGTATTTTATCCATATACGAAAGGTGGCGAGCTAAAAACACAAGCCGTCAGGATGAGGCTTACCGGCATACCCAGATAGCATATTCGAGCATCCAAAAGCAAAGAAGGCAGATCTGGTGGAGCAGTTGGTGGCCTTTCACTTCCCCAACCTCCTTGATACATTCTAGCACTCATGCTGTATCTTGAAGCATCATTTTTCCCCATGCCAGATAGACTCCACGTTCCACCATTATCTATATAATTCTTGGCAGATGAGATGCTTTCCTGTCACAATGATTAAAATTAAGAGCAGTTTTGAATAGTCTTATCAGCCGTGATAAAATCTGGGTGCTTTGCAAAATTAGGTTACAGTTTAGTATATTTGCTATTATAACATCACAGAAAGTTAGACAGTATGAAGAATATATATGGTGAGAACCTCTGTAACTCTTGCAGTTTGCCCGCTGATAGCATCTCCTGTCATGAACATGTCCATTTGTGAAGGTGTAAGGCCATATAGATATTGAGGTACGTTCTTGTAGTTTTGCGTCACTGCATATGATAAACAAAATAAAACTAAAGGTTGGGCACCAAATTTTTAAACCTTTCAACTGAACTTGAGAAAAAAAAAATTAAGATTTTTTATTTGGGAAAATTGTCCAGAAAATTTCATCCAAATTAATCTAAGAGCACGAGTTTGAAGCTTTATGATTTATAAACAACCTTTAAAACCTATGTTTGCCTATAACACTTTGAAACACCAAGAATGTGAAAACCAGTCAAAACTGAAAACGGAGACGCATATTGTTAATTTGATAGCCAACCAAGACTTCACATAGTCTTGCCCAAGGCTGTTTCTCCTAGTGTATACTACAAGAATTCATAGTGTCTCTTTATTTTATTTTCCTACAAATTATGCACATAATTCACTATCTGTTCTACAAATAAATTTCAAAAGACACATCTATATGCATTTGGTATTTAGGGGAGAAATAAATATGACCTTCATTTTGTCTCAAAATTTAAGGACCTGTGGTTCATGCCCCTGAAAACTTTACGAGATTGGACAAAAAATAGGAAGGTAAAGTGAGATTTATTTTAAGTATTTAAACCTTTCTAAGGGGGTAAGTAACCAATCGCACACAGTTCAATTCTAAATCACATAAAAAACACTAAACTAATTCATAACCAGATTAAAAATCCCAACTTCTTCAATTTTTCTGCTCTAACTTTTCCTGTAAAACACATTCAAGTTTTTTTTTTCTTTGGCCTAATCTAAATCGAACAGAGAAAATTATCATCAAACACAAAAGAGAAGGAACGAAAGGTATAAAAACTAACATCCATCTGCGAGATTTTCCTTTCTGAACTGTTTGGGGACGTGGTCGAGGGAGCACTTAGCAGAGAAAGAGCTGAAGCCGCGTGGTACCACTCTTCGAGAAAGGGGAAAAAGCTTTGTTCCACGGAGGAACGAAGAATCGTGGATGAAGGACCCAGAAAGTGGTGGGGAGAGAGAAGAGGACATTGGGTACACGCAATTGGAAACAAAGTTTCAAAATTTGATGTGAAGGGGTGAAGGGTATGACACCAGAAATATAGTTTTGGTTCCAACGGCGAGGAAGATAGGTGTGCTAGAAGCCACTATCCACTTCTTGTGGTAAACGGGTCGGGTTATAAACACTATTCTGTTTTTTTCATAATCTTAATACCTCTTAATCTTCTTGTTAAACTGTTTTTATATAAGTTTAATGATTTGATTAGTTTTAAATTATCTTTGTATGTCTAGTTTTTATTGTATATTAAAATTAATATAAGATAGTTTTCATAACTCGAAGTTCGGAAGAAGAACATAACTTGTTTAGATTCATGTGGTAAGATAGGTATTTGCAGTTTTCAAAAGAATTACAAAATTATTATTAATATTATTGGATATATAACTATATATATAACGTATGTGTATTTTTTATGATAGAAAATACATGCATTATGTATTTAATGTTTTTTATGGTAATAAAAAAGAATAAATTATAATTATAAAAATAAATATAAATGGGTTTTACAATTTAACTATAAATAATTTTATTTATTTTGTAGATTATTTTATTTTTTTTGTATATAAATTTTACTTATTTAAATTTTAAAAAATTATTAAATTTAAAAAATGGTTTAATATAAAAAAATGTTACTTTGAAAGGTAAATTTGAAAAAAAAAATAATCTTCTTTATATAATAATATAGATAAAATATAATTAATTTTATTATTATAATTACAGAAATATATATAAATAAATTTGTAGTTTGATTGTGGATAATTTTTGTTTATTTTATAAGTAGTTTTATTTTATCATAGATAATTATTTTATTTTAAAAAATAGTTAAATTTAAGAAAATAGTTAAACTAAAAAAAACTTAAAATATAAAATTAGTAAAATGATTATTTTAGTTTAAAAAAATGTGTATAGCATAAAAGAAAATCATATGTAGAAGAGAAAATATCTTTTATATAGATAAATCATTTTTATTATAAGTTCATAAAATAACCTGTGACAATATTTAATATTTGTAGTATGGAGTTTATAAAAATACTATTTTTCAAATAATTTTTAATATAAAAATTCACATGTGTATACAGAATTTAAACTTTTTATATTTAGCTTTCAACTATTTATATCTAACTCTGTCCATAACATTTTTTCTTTTTGTGTATATAATATAAAAAATAATATTAATTATTGTTTATGATAGACTTGAAGATGTAATCACATCTTTCAACAACAAAATTGAACATTTTCTGTTAATTTCGAAAATACTTTTCATAATGTATATAACTTTCTGAAATTTCTTAAAATTAAAAATCATCTCTATATATTTTCTAACAAATGTAAATTGGTACTTAATGTTTTTTTTAGTATTTGCAACTCAGTCTTTGAGTAATTGTAATTTAAAACCTTCCTATTTTTTTATAATTGCAATTAGACTTCTTATAACTAATTAGTTATTGATTTTTACAAATCCTTCAAAATTTCAATGAAGAATTTTCATTCAATATACAACTATTTAATTTCAATATGAATTTTTTCTAATTTTTCTAATTTTTTTTATTTCGTTGGCTTAGTTATAAAATTCATCGAGATTTATAGAATTTTTTTAAAGATGAGAATCAAGATAAATAGTCACTGATTATAAATAGATGTTAGAATGTGTTAAAAGTAATTTAAAATGTTTTCTTTATTGAAATATATAATTTTGAGCTTACCACTGTGTTAAAAAAAATATGTATTACAAAGTCAAACTCAAGTTCATTGTTTGTTCCAATTAAAAAAAGAAATTTTTTTCTTACAACTCCACGTATTTTCTTTTTACTTTCATAAATAATTTTGTTTTTTTCTTCTTTCTCATCCATGCATAAACCCATATCCATTCTTGATAAATCATATATATATATATATATATATATATATATATTTATATATATATATATATATATTTATATCTATATATATATATATATTATGCAGTAAATATTATATAATAAAGTTTGCAAAGAATAGTTAGTATTTGCAAATATTTATTATATATAAATCTAGATAACAAATATTTTAATATTTACTTATAAATAAATTATGAGTAGATATCATACTATGTATCCATAAATATTAATTATATAAAAAATAAAAGAATTATAATTAATTTATATTTTATTAGGTTAAATTTAATTAAAAATAATTTTTAATTTATATTATTTTAATTTATATTAATCTTTTAAATTTTGTTTAGATTTTATTTTAAAAAATTATAAAATATATTTTTAATATATTCACACGTATCACTGATACTAGTAAATTTTAAAATACTTACATGTATTTTTTAAACAAATATTTCACATATAACAAATGAATTTTTTTTGTTACGAATTGAGTAAATGATTGATACTATTCCTATACGACCCAGCTTATTGTCATTCATGCTTCCTTTCTCCACTCATTTCAAGCATTTCTTTTTCTTTTTTCTCTCATAATGTGGGACAAGACTAACATGAGAATTCTCTATAGGTGACTTACCATGTTGGATAATACAATACGTGTGTTTTCATGCCTTCGTTATTTTACTACAACGTCATTTACACATTTCCAAACATACAAAAAAAAAATAGACAAAAAACACAAATTAAGTAATTAAAACAAGTTGGTAAAATACACCAATAAACCCATAGAAAGTCATTCAAGTAGTTCACAAACCAAACAAAAACTCAAGGATCCAACACCAAAATAATCCACAATGCACTACAGATTCATAATTCGTAATGAAAATTTTCATTACAAATTATATAATTTGAAATGTGTAAAAAAAAATATTTTTACATGTTACCTTCTGTATTATTATAAAATATTTTGGATTGCATAATCTGAAACAATAATTACAATAAGAATATAATTTGAATTTAAAAACATGAGTATAGAAAAAAATTCCCCTAACATAAATAATTGAAGTAAACTTATTTTTCTCATAAATTATTATACATTTATGATAAGAACAAAGTAAAGAAAAGATTTTACTAATGTGATATGCTATATTTAATGTAAAGGATAGATTTAAATAGACATTGTATTCTCTTCCAGCCAGAATTTCTCAAATATCTCAAATGTAATTATTAGAATTTAAGACTTATTTCTTTTACAGATTATTATTGTTCGTTTGAGTAAAGTTTATGCAATGAGTACAATAATATCTCATACATTTTTCTCACAATTTTCTAGACAAGAAAAATAAAAACTTAAAAGTAAGTTTTTTTTTCTATTTTCTTTTATTTATTTCTTAGTTAATTAAACCATTAGTCACATGATTTCATTTAATTAAATCTAATATTGGAATTTACTTCATCCTGTTATTCTTAAGTCACGTTCTATAAACTAAAATTTTACTTTTTAAAGTTTTTTGTGAAACAACTTGAATAGAAAAAGTAAAAAACTTTGAGTCTTTGATTTCAATGTTAGAGTGTCATCTATGTAAGGATAGTTAATCTCAATCTCTAACTCTTTGTTTTTGCACATTTTTATCTAAATGTACAACCAATCTATTTTTATTCTAATATTTGTGTGTAAATAATGTGCAAATTATGAATTTATGAATTTATAAATTAACTAATTGTATATTGAAACCCAGGGCCAGGTTAAAAAATCACCGCGTTTGAAATTTTATACTAAAATTATAAATAAAGTAAGTTTATTGTATTACTTATAAAATACACATGCAAAAAATTACGTTTTATTTTATTGTTGCTTTGATTGTAATTTTTTGTATTTACACTATTTTTCTTTGTACAACAACCTTGTATAATATTTTAACTCAACGAATAAATAATTTAAACGTATATGCAAAGCTTATTAATAGTTATATATCAAACACAAATGGACAACTATATATTTTATAATTTTATTTGAATTAGATCAGCCCATTAACAAAATCAAATTTAAAAAAGAAACGGTCTTTTTGTAATTTTTTATTTCTTTATTTATCATTAAACTAAACCAGTTTGTAAATAAACAGTTCTAATATATACCATTTACTACAACAAGTTCATCCAATCCAAAAGATTAAGTGTCATTAGAAATAACTTATAACTAAAAAAAAAAACAATTGGTATAAAAGTGCATTAGTTTTTATTTTAAAATAAATTACATAAAGCTAAATACAAAATAAGGATTCTGGTTGAAATTGGAATAACTAAGTTCCATCCTTTATGTTCATGATTAAAATACGTTACACGCGAATTTAAACAAGCTTATCTCAACCTATTTTTGAACATGGTCACACAACCAAAACCTAAGACAAAAAGCTGATGAAATGAGCTTGGAATATATTCTAAAATGCAGTGAATGATTAGTGGTCAGAAATAATATGAAGAAAAAGGATAAGTTGACTGATAATGACATTGATTCAGTGCAATAACCATATCACAAACCTTTCATTTCTCATTCTTCACAAACACCCATGGATTCTATTCAAACTCTTAACATACACGTGTTTCCAATCTTCATCGTGCAAATATATCTCAAGCCCAATGCAAATAAATAAATATAAAATATCATCAATCTCATATCTACTTTTTCTTTTTCAATCAAACACATACATCACACTTTATTTTTATTTTTTTCATTGCAATTTTAAAATATACTTTATCTATATGAATTTTATCTGTAATATAAATTATAAACTTTAAATTATTTATTTGTTGTGAATAATGGTTATAATTGAAATAAATATTAATTTTATTGAATACATAAAATAAAATACTGCCTTGATTATAATATTCCAAGGGAAACAAAGGAGTCTTCAAAATCATATTTATTTTTTAAGTAAATGAAAAAAGAAGAAGATAACATTCCACTGGGTGTTGTTCCCTCCACCACCACCCCTTTTCCCTCCACCTTCTCAATTCTCTACAAAATTTTTTAATTATAAAAGCAGTCTTTTTTACTTTTAACTCTATTTATTTACTTTATTCTGAAATCCTAAATTCTTATCTATTTTTACTCACCTATTTTCACTCGTACAACCCCCTCCCCCCACTCTCCCAAGTCTCACTTTTCTCTCTTTCCAAATTCCCACCCTCTCCAATCCTCACCGGATCCGTTTCTTCTCATCTCTCAACTCTTACTTCTCTTCTCCATATCCGTTTGGTTTTTCTTCATATTCCTGTCTCCATATTCGTTTGGTTTCGTGGTGTGGTGGTGTGATTTTTCGTCATGCGGTAATGCAGGGTGTTTGCGGTGGTCATTGGGCGGTGCAGCGGTTCCAAACGATAATAAATATTTTATGACTAACAATAATGAATATTTTATGACTAACATCATAAAAAAATAATTTTATTGACATTGGTAAAAAAATTATAAATGACATCAATGGAAACATATATCATTGATGTTGGTAAAAAAAAATGATTGCAAAAAAAATATGGAAATTAACCCCAATCGATTGTTAACATAAGAGAAATATTCATTATTGTTAATAAAATGTGTTAAAGTATCTGTATCTCAATTTCAAAACATAACAAGGAATAAAAAATGAAAAATGTATACATGAATTAATTAAAAAAGTTTCAAAAGTTCAAAATTCTTACTATTTAATTATAATTTAAAATTTTCTAAATCTAAATGATCAAAATCCTCTCTTAAAGTTTTAAAATTTCAATATTTTAATTTTTTATTTAAATGATTATATAAAATGTTTTAACCTTTTTATAAAATTAATTATCCTCCACAATATTTTTTCTGACACATTGCAACATATATTTCTTCCTCATGTATCAACATTTTTTTATGTGAGATTGCTTAACTTTTAGTAAGTTGGTGTGAGTAAGATAAACAATTAGAAAGTTCAAAAGATACAACAATGGAAAGAAGCATAAAAAACAGAGAGAGACATAAGAGAATAAAACATAGAAACATGGGTCCACCGTTAAAATGATTGTGTTATTTGGATGATGAGATGGAAGAGAAAAAGAAACAGCATAACTATCAATAACAAATGTTTGTTGGTTAAGCATAAATCAGACTATTGATTCATGTAAGGGATTGAAGTAAGTAGAAGTTAAAAACTATAAACCCTAAAAATAAAATTGTACTGAAGGATAAAACAGGAATAGGAAGATAAAAGAAGGGATAAAATAGAAATGAGGAGGTGGAGGGAGCAAGAGTGGTGGTGGAGGATGCAACACCCCCATTCCAGTTCCTTGTAGAAGTCCACCAACTTTGTGTTGCGCGTGTAGAAAGCCCAATTGTGATTGGAAGTTAGAATTTCAGAAGCCCATCTCAAGAGAAAGCATATATTTTTGTTATTGATGCATAAATACATATAAAAGAAGGATTATATAACATTACTGAAACGAACCCGAAAAATTATATTATTTAATAATTAAAAAAATTAATATAAGAATATTATAAGAATCTATTTTAAGGGAATTTGATTTGTTATAATATTTTATGAGCTTCTTATGAGTTTTATTTAATTGATATTTTGTAAAATTTATATTTTAATATTTTTTTATTTATATTTAACTTGTTTATAATTTAAAAAAAAATCAATTTAAGAATATAGTTATACATATTTTGTATCCTTGTAACTTGTAGTTTTAGTCTTAAATTTGAGAGACTTACAACACTCCTCACAACATTAAATTAACATGTTTTAATGAAGCTTTTTTGTATAAGAGCTTTATGTTAAATTCAAGACATTGATTAAGACTCTTATATTGGAATTTACCTTACACTCAGAACGTACTTCAAATGGAGTTTAGGGTATTTAGTAAATGAGATTTCAAATTAAATGGGGGCATCATCAAATTAAACAGTTTTATTCAATGTGTATTTTTGTTACATTTCAAAGGATCAATTGAAATTTACCAAATAACTGAACAGTGATTATTAATACGAAAATTAATGGCTAATAATAATACCAAATAACTGAACGGTGATTATAATGATTAAAATTAATAAATTGAGTATGGTTCCATTCCAGACGCAGTGGCAGCGCAGTAGATGATACGATGATGACGTGTGTCGGTTATGGAGGACACGTGGAAGGATGTAATTGAGGGCGGAAGGTGCAACGTGTCAGCGATAGAAAAGCTTACCCGAGTTATCAATACTCCTCAACGCTTTTTTTTTCTTCCTCTTTTTTATTGCGTCGGTGAAGCAACTACTTTCTCCCACTACCACACTCTATCCTTCTTCACTCACTCTCTCGCTTGACACGTTAAAAATAAATCACAAACACGCTTTTCCACATTTTTTCCCCTATGCTTCTAGAACGCACACAATCACTTTTTTTAAACACGTTTTTAATTTAAACATCAAAACTTTACTAAAATAAATACACGATGTAAGTTGATGGTGGACCAATGAATCAGATAAATCATCTATTTTTCATTAAAAAAAGGGGTAGAATTAATCAGTCGGGTCATTTATTCGAACAATTCAACAAATTGAATGAGGAAAACAGTCAAACAGTTTATAACGAGTTTAATTGATTTAACTTTAATTAAATCGGTTGAAAACATTGGCGAAAATAATCAATTTAAACTATTTCCTTTTATACTGTCCTGAAATGTACAAGTACGTTAATTTGTCACATTTAACATTTTTAGGGTAATAAGTCACAAAAAGCAACGTCTTTGTTACATTAATAACCAGTGTAAGTTTTAACAATTAAATTACCTTTTACCATTGGTTTTCAGTACATTTAACTGTTCGAAGCTTATTTATCCTTTTTCCTTTTATAAACAAATCGAGACTTTTTTAAAAGCAAAATTGCATTGATCAGTTTTTTTTAAAACAAAAAAATTAACCTACATCTGTCGTTTAATTATAAAACGGGAATCGCTATCGAAGTTATGAGTATTCACTTTTTTTCTCCGATAAAAAAATTAACGATATTTTTGTACGTGCGTGGAATGTGATGTGAAAAGTGAGAAGATTTGTGGAAAATATAAGCAAGGAAATAGAAAAATTGATTTGACAGAAATGGTTGTAATTTGACAAATATAGAATTATTCTCCTCATATTCGAAATAGTAGTTGTTTGAATTGTTATAATTAAAAAAAAAAGTATTTGTATGAATTAATTTGCGGCGAAGATGAGGTGGCACGTGGTGATTATCTTGGTGAGTATAAGCTTAGTTGTAGTGTGGCAAGTAACGAATGAACGATGAGTGATGGCATGGCAGTGAAAGTGGTTGCCCAAACCACGAAACTCTAAAGCGAAGCCAAGAGGATCTGTGACTGTGATCAAAGCCATGACGACAACATCCCCTTCCTTTTATCGCCACGAGGCGTCTAAACCAACTTCCCATTTTCCATTTTGCTTTTTTCAAATATCAAACGGTCAAACCTTTCTTTTTCTTCCTTCCGAATCACATTCCCCATATACATATATATCTGGGATAAGGATGTGAACTCGTACGCGCGCTTTCGTAAGGAAAACAGATACATCAATTTAATTAATATTTAGAAGCCTTAACTACATACTTAAACTGGGTGTTATCTAAAATCTTAAACTATTGGCAATAGTATGACGCAGATTAAATTAGCACATATGTGGAAATACTAAAGGTTGTGAAGGAGTGATGATAGATTTTTGGCTTGGGTTAGTGTGTGTGTGTGGGGCAATGAATGTGCATACACCGAAACAGAAAAAGGGTAAAGATAAACGCAGACAGACGTATTACGTAACGCAGCTTTGACTTGGAAAAAGTCATCCAAGTGAATCCCCTCGCTCTTTAGTTGACCGACTTCACTCTCTTTCCATCATAGCACCAACTCATATCCTTTCATCCCTATATAAACACCACACCCTCTATTCTCACACCCACTTCCTCATCCACTAAACTACCTCTCTCACACACACTCCTATAACTCTCTGCTATCTCGGACTACACACACCTAACCAAAAACTACCTCCAATCATCGTATTTCAATTTAGGGTTCCTTCATTAATGGCTTTGGAGGCTTTGAATTCTCCAACAGCGCCCGCCGCTCCCTTCCGTGCCTATCAAGAAGAGGAGGAGCTTGACCATCAGTTCCGCGAGCCTTGGTCTAAAAGGAAGCGATCGAAACGACCGCGTTTTGAGACCGAGGAAGAGTATCTCGCTCTTTGCCTCATCATGCTCGCGCAGGGCGGCAACAACACCAACACTTCCTCCCACCGCCAAACTCAACACTCAGAGTCTCAGAAAGAACCGTCACCGCCGCTCAAGTTATCCCACAGGTGCACCGTTTGCAACAAGGCCTTTCCTTCTTATCAAGCGCTCGGTGGACACAAGGCCAGCCACCGCAAGTCCTCGTCGGAATCTACCTCTGTCTCCGCCGTCGCCAGCGACAGCGTCACCGCTTCCACCGCCGGCGGCGGAAGGATGCACGAGTGTTCCATCTGTCACAAGAGTTTCCCCACCGGACAGGCCCTGGGTGGCCACAAGCGCTGCCACTACGACGGTGGAAACCACCACAGTAACAGCAACGCCCTCACTTCCTCCTCCGACGGCGTTGGCGGCGGTGCTGCCTCCTCCCACACGCTCCGTGGGATCGACCTGAACCTTCCGGCGCCGCTCACGGAATTCTGGCCGCCGGTGGGGTTCGACTTCAGGAAGAAAGTCGGCGGAGGCGACGAGCAAGAGGTGGAAAGCCCGTTGCCAATAACCGCAGCCAAGAAGGCGCGTTTGTTTTCGGGGGACGACCACGACGGTGATGATCAAAAGGCGTAGCTTGGTTCACCCAAGAAATGTTTATTTGAATTTGATTGTAATTCAATTTGCTGGTCTGGTGAATATGAATCGTAACCAATTAGTTTAATTTCCATTTGTTATTTTTATTTTTATTTTCTTCTGTTTAGGAAGGATTGGGTTGGGATTAGGTTCGGATTTTGTTTCTGCTCATCTGTACAGACAAAATTTGTTCATTGCTTTTGGACTCTTCTTTGTCATTGATGCAATCTGACAAATTCGTTTATCAGTAAAATATTATTTACGTTAAAGATGAATACAAGTGATTTCTCATCATTCTTATAGATTTACTTCTTCCATTCTGCAGTACTGGTGTATGAATTTAAGTTGTTTATATACTCAAATTAATTCTCTCATCAACCATTCAATTGTATCACCGGTCATATTAATTAAACAGTTCGAAGAAAATTGTTAGAAGAAAATTAAACAATATAATCTTGACTTGCCTGTTTTTGTATTATCATGTAAAGATAATATCCACAGGAAATGAAAAAAAAGGAAAGTGAATTTAGACCACGTTAATTAAAGATGGTGAGACTAGGCAAGACACACGTCTAAATTCAGAAATTTTGACCTTTTCTATGGAGTTAATAATTATAATAATAATAATAATAATAATAATAATAATAATAATAATAATAATAATAATATAGAAGTGAAGTGTATCGAAGGTGGGTGGTATAACTGCAACCCATATTAATTGACAAGTGCTTAAGAATGGATTAAGTCAAGGTCTTTGTGTAATAAAATAATAAGATGGGCCCGTAAATATCACTGGAGGCCGCGTGAACAACGCAGGGACAGCAGGAACCAAATTTCTTTGTTAATTTAGTTTAGCTTCTATCAACTGTATTCATTGACACTCACTTCCTCACATTTAATTTCGCTAATTAATCCCACACAACTCCTCTATATCTGGCATAAAGATCTAGAATTTAGTTGTGCAATGAGATAATAATGGGATAATAAGAAAATAAAAAAATAGTAATGAAAGGCTAGCCACACCCGATGCGATAATGTTAGGGCAATGGGGAAGGTGGGTTGAACCGAAACCCTCCCCTCCCCATGTGGTTACTGCTGCCTTTAATGCACATGTTGGTATCATCATACCAAATTTGCAACCGCTTTATTATGTGGCTAAGGACACTTCTTATGGGTTGGTAAATCCATCCACCCACTAATTAATAAAACCTCTTTCTATTTATCCACACTCCAGAATCTTGTATTAGGCAACATACCTACTGCTCTCTCATCCTTTCACAATTAATAATATAAAGCTTTCAGAATTATCTCTTTTTTTTTTATTCTTCGGTAATTCCTTCTCGTCCTTTTAAATATTCAGCGTACCTCTTTTGTTTCATTCAAAGTATCGTAATATCATTAAAGCAATCGATTGGAGGCAGTATGAGGGAGTTTTATCTGGCAAGACGTGTGGGGAATACTTCAACGTGTGGTACAGTGTAGTAGTGATAATGCATTCAACCGAGCTACCTTAATTATTAATTAATTAGTTGTGTTGTTTGTGAGGAACTTATATAATTTTCGATGGTTTCTTTTGGGATGCAAAAGTGTATGATCCTCACGCGTTATGTGTCTATGTAGAATCGAGACGATGGGGTTGAATTAAGAAGTTGTGACTTGAAGGAGTGTGAATCCTATGCTACATGCGTGTCGTGTTGTCAAAGTCGGTTCCTCCAAACTCGCTCTTCACTCACACATATTCTATACCATTATACTCTATGCTAATCCAAACTCATACGTTTTTATTGCTCCTTCCTTAGCCCATATTTTTCCATTCACCACATCTCCTTATAATATATCCTTTCTTTCCATCAAATTAGTGTACTCCGCTAATGTGTGTACACACACATAACTTTGATATATAGTTTTTAATTTAAAAAAATGAAATAAAACACGTTCTCTGTACTCATACCTTCCCATTCGAACGGGATAAGGCTTTTAAGGGTTGAAATGAAATAAAACCAATTAAATTAATTAAATCTCATTGAAATAGCGATTGAATAAATAAATAAAAATAATAAAATTGGTTTTAGCAGTGTGTGAAAGCACGGTATGGACAGCGTGATCCACGTACACCTATGCAGAAAAATGAGGAGAAGAAGGATAAGATGAAAGGAATTTGTGTCCTTTGCGTATGGGAGGTAAATATAGAGGAAGAAGGTCTTGCGTTGTTGCGTATGCTTTGTCATTTTAGAATGGTAAAGCAGCATAAGTCAGCTTCTTCAATGCACGTACCACCACTTACCACCTTCCCAAGAAACAAATTAACTAATCAATCTCCTTCTTAATTACGATTTCAGTAATCTCCATCATGCAAATTTAACATGTACGTGGATCTCAACATCACTTTAAAACCTTCAACCACAGACGTGAAAGAAACACCACCTCTTCTGCATTATTCATTCCCTCCATCTTTCTTTTAATTACTCCTTTCTCACTCCATTAATTTTGTGACAAGTGCACTTTTCATCACTCTACAGCATGCCCGTTACTTAAAAGAAACTGTCAAAATTTACTTAATGCAACTCACGAAAACTCTTGTATTAACTATCCTGTCACGCTATTCAGTATAGTCACTTTGCTAAAAGTGACGCTTATAATTACTTTATTCGGAGATCAACTCAACCAAACACAAAAAAACAAAAACCATAAAACAAACATAAAATTCAGTGAGCCGCCTCATTATACTATGGTCCTTATCACGAAATCTTATCCTACGTTCAATCTTTTCTTAGATTATCAAAAATAAATCAATTATTAATAAGCAGTTCAACTCCTTAGTTAAATAAACAATTCTCAATAGTTCATGCGTAATTGGATTGGTTATTAGAAATAACATTAATAAAAGATATTTAATTTTTCAATTTCAAAACATTTTAGGATTTTTTTTTTTTGGATTTTCTTTGATAAAAATGAAAAAAAAAACAGAAATAATAAATACATGTTTACATATTAGGGTATTTTTCTTAAATTTCAATATTTCTAATTTAACCCATTATTCAATTAAAATATTGTTTAGGGTCTTTACTTAATTAATATTTCATAGTATATATATTCTTAATCATAAATTTATCTCAATTAAATCACTTTAATAAAATTAGTTAATAAAATATAACAATCTTATACATTTAATTATATATATATATATATATATATATATATATAACATTTTTATCACAATTTTCTTTTCAACTTAAATCATTCTCACTTCTATCTTAATATCTAAGTTATATTTAGCCCAATTTTTTGAAATTATTCAAAACATAAGTTGTTCTTAAACTTGCATCATATATATTAATTACTAACGTGAAAAAAAAACTTGAATTTAGTGATATCTCTTCTTTCTTAAGTATATATCCCATAAATGTCACTATTTTCGTGACCACATATATAATAAATTCGTTAATTTGGTTGGCACAGCCACCAAACTTCCACGTGCAGTTCATCATGTACCTGGGCTAGACAGTTTGACTACTTTAAGCCTCATTCATCTTTTAACCCATAGAATCAGAATCAGAACCTGGTTACCACAATATGCTTAATTGTCACGAATTAATAAAGCTATTAGCAGCCAATAGGGGCCAAATAGCAAGCATTTATGGCAGCAACTGAAATCAGAAATTCAAGAGTTTTATTTATAAAAAATAAGTTGTCTTCTCTGACTGCAATTCAATGAATCCATAATAGTTACAACAAATTGTGCTACATAAAATAATCATTTAGAAAAACACACACACACGCATAAAAACTCACAATCATATTTAACGGATATGCAACAAAAATAATTTATTAAGTGTTTTGAACAATTCTTCATGTATACGATCACTTTTCAATTGCTTGCTTTTAAATTCAAATCCTACTTAGTAAACATTGGTAGAGAGTAAGATGACAAAAATTATCTGTATCAGCTAATAAAATCTATAATAGGTAATTGGTATTCATAAATATTTAATTTTCGCTTACAAATAGATTTGGTGTGCGTATTATACGGTTTATACTCCCATATATTATTATCCATCAAAAATTAAAATTAAAATTTAATTTATATTTTATCAAATTAAATATAATTAAAATTTAAATTGATTTATATTCAATTTAATTTAATTTAATTAAAATTAAATTTTGATTTATATTATATTTCATATTTTGTTTTGTAATTTTATATAAATTTTATTTTAAAAATTTATAAAATATATATTTTTTTTAAATATTCACGGATATTTATAAATTTTAAAATATCTATAAATATTTTTAAATGATTTTTTTTTTGTTGCGGGTAATATTGTAGGTAAACACTATCTATGTTTCACCTGATCTAATGTCATTTACAGTGGGAAGTATTTGTTAAAAATCCTCCCATGCCAAAGTGAGATTGATTCAAATGATAAGAACAATAAATGTATAATTAATATGTAACTTATATTCTTACTTCAAACCACTACTCATAAAATTTTTTAATAGATTTTTTTGACTAAACTAGACCTAATTACAACCCAAACATAATTAATCATGTTATAATTTTTAAGTGGGATGATTTTAGAATTAATATGTTTAAACTCAACTGATTAATTTCTACATTATTTAAATAATTTTATATGATAAAAATAAATGTCTGATTAATAATTGACTGGACGGATAAATATTTTAATTGAATTTAATCAATAATAATAAACATAAAAAGATAACGAAGTTATCACAAGAAATAACATAATAGAAATATAACAATATCTAATTAGATTAAAGAAAACTAAAAAAATAATTAAGAAAAAGCGTGTTATTGTGTGGTGTAGGGAAGAAAAGAAATGGCATGGTCTTTAATAGTGAAGAGTTCGAGGAAGATGAATTGTTAAAAGAGACAACTTTCATTACTTGGTCCTGGATGAGAGGGAAGACCAAACTCTTTCATCTTCCTTTCATGCAGTGAACTGTTCCTGGGCTGTTCATACAAGAACCATGAAGAAAATAAAATTAGTCGGACCAAACGAAGGTAGAAAACAGGGATTCAACTTTTTCTAGTAATGAATGTACGAATTATAATTATATAATAGTGTAGAGAATCGAAATCCCTTTTCTGATTTTAAGAGAAAAAAAAAGTCATTTTAATTATGGATTAAATATATATAAAAACATGTTTCAACGCGAGAGAGAGAATTCAAATATAAACTATATGTAAGAGGATGCAAATTTACAATGAAAGAGTGAGTTGAATTTCGAACGGAAGCAATGAAATAATATATATGTATCTTTGGTTCGTGCTTACTTTTCGAAGCTACCAGGCAAAACCAAAAAGCACAGTTCAAGTATTGCCAGATTGTATCGAGGGGATTAAATTGAATAAGAATATTTGAGCAAATTGTTTGCAAGTGGCAAAACCAACGGGATTAGGTCAAATAAGAGGAATCGGAATACAAGATTGAATATAGATTTATGGAGTCTACGTCTCAAACCTTAGGTTCATTGCCATTTCCCATGTCTTACGTACCCAATGACCTTTTCTCTTTATAACATAAATAACACTTTTAGTTTATCAACTAGTGCTTCCATTCGATCTGATTTATTAGGGCTTCTCATCCTTACGTGGAAAGGGTTTGTGTCAATCATGCAAACTCACAAATAACACGTATTTTAAATCATTTAAAAAACCTTATTTTAATGAAAATTTTATTATAGAATATTTCCAAAAAGTATAATTATTTTCGTCATTCCGAAAGAAGTACAGAAAGTAGTTGTCTTCTTGTCGTAACAAGATGGCCCGCATCAGACAGACTGGATAAAAAAGCCCACATATTAAAACGGAAAGCCCAAAGTGGACCTTATTGGGTTCAAGATATGATATACATCTTTCATTTAAGTACAATTTCTTTTCTTTTTCATCATCAGATTCTGCTAGTTATATGTACCACACTTTTTTTAGTTTATGTTTTAAATATATTCCTATTCATCATACAATGTTTAAGTATGCATAATACAATGTCAATAACTTTCAAAAGTAATTAATAAAAGATTCCGAAATTAATGTTTCCTGACATCCAAAACACATATACGAAATACATTCACAACTCTTTTTAATTTAAATTTCTGTAATATATCAAACATCTTTCATTTAATTTTGAAACGCATTAAATACTCTTCAAGAAATTAAATTTAAAGCTCATAGCTTGCTCTGCTTGAACACGTTGAGGTATATTTATTGATTAAAAGGGTAGTTTGAAAGCGACTTTTTAAACTTTCGTTGTACTTATTGTCGAAATGTTTTTCTTTTAAATAATTTTAAACACTTTTTTTTATAACAATGCAGTTTTTACCTATTTTTTTAAATATAGTATTCACATTTTGACATGATGATCCAAAGCTCCTTCTAAATAATAGAACTATCAACATTAATCAATACAGATCTGTTGTGTATAAAAGAGCTTTAAATGCAGCAAATAAACTTGATTATTTTAGTCCAAGAAAATAACAAGAACTTGAAAACAAATCAGTGTTTGCGGTCCAACCACAAATTATCCAAAGCACCGTGCCATATATCTCCAAATGTGTATTCATGTGTGTTCACTGTTTATTCCTTTTCTTTTCTTTTCTTTTGGGAGGATTTTTTTTATTAAAAAATATTCTTGATAGAGAAAAAAAAAATTAACGTTTTGAGGTGTTTTTCGGATAAAAATTGAGTTGTTTGTTTGGGGACAGTAGTTAAAACTTACTAAAAGATTATGATAATGTTTGGCGAAAAGAGTGAGAGCATACGATCGCAATGCTAAAATAGGCTGAGAGGAAACGAGTAACTATAGTTGTTTCATATGCATTGAATGGTTCGTCCAAAAGTTGATACCTACTTACTAAATAGGTTCAATGCCCTTTATGTTCCTTTTCCCTATTTTATATATTTTCTGGACCTCGTTACCATAAATCGTGATAAATATGGTTTGTCATAACATCATACGAATTTGCAGTTTTTAACGTCGTACCACTACTTTCGTTTTCTTATTGCTGTCACCAACAGAAATAATGGAGGTTACGCTTAAAGCTAAGCTCAATACAGTGCACTGTACCATCACACATCCTCACGAACATCCTCACGTTACACATGTTTTCTCTTCAGATTAAAGTGAAGAGAAGAATTTTAAAACATTTTTTACTCCAAAAGTAACCATTTCTTTATTTACTACATTAAAACTCGTAAAAGTGATTCTCAAGCTTCAATCTAAACGTAATGTTACTTTGAGGGAACACGTTCGGCGTAGGAACTAGCTAGAAATGACGAACGCATGCTACCACGCAATCATGCTTGTATAAAGTAATGAGACGCTAGGATCTCAACATTAAACATCATACCCATAATAATTACAGTATCATTTCATCGCACAAGTTTGTATGATTAAACATTTTGAGCCTACATCTGACACAGTCCAAAACTCAAAAGCTGTAGCCCAATTTTTTAATTATGGATTAAGAGCGTTTTATTCCGCTTTTGAAGATTCATTTATAATAAATCTGCATTTAATATGTATATTTAACATCTATAATTATGTGTTGTACCTAACGGTATGATTCTCGTTCTTATTTTTAAGCGTCATGGATGCAGCAAGTGCTATTTTAAGCCATGTGAATTCTGCTACGTATAAGGGTGAATTAATTTTCCGTACAAATTTCTTAAAGTGGGTAGTTTGTGCATGATACGTTTCTGAGTGCAATCGCTGTTTAATTATTGTGAAAGGAAATGAAGTAGAAGTAGCAATGGTAGCCAAGATCTGAGAGATTATGCGCAAAATCTGCAGCATTAAACCATTACAGGGTTCTCACACTCTATTATGATTATGCTGTTCCCCACCCCACAGATCCTTTTTCTCTCAGTCATATTCCGATACACACAAACCACGTACTATATGCTTTAGGTTGATATAGAATCCACATTTTCTACAAAAAATGCATGGTTTTGGTAACCATCACTGTCAAGTTATTTTTCTTTCTTTGTTTTTCCTAAACAATAGTCTAAGAGAAACGGATTCTGACAAAGAAACCATAGGTCAACATTGACAGCGATAAACTTGCAGGTCTCTTTTTCCTTAAGAAGCTTAAAATCAAACACATGTCGGGTGTTTAACATATAGTCACAAAATTTGCTATGCTTAAAATTTTAAATCTAAAGGCAGCTAATTGTTAACTAAGATAAATTAAAGTGAGGAATGAGATTGGATCCTATTGGAACACTGTATGGAGTGGGCGTTGACTAATATCTGATTGGGAATCTGAGGAGAATACAGTGAGTTTGAACAAATTGAGGACAATCTGAAAGTTGGGGGAATCAAATGGGCGAAGGAATATAGTTAGAAAAGATTTGAGAGAGGAATATTTAGAATTTGTGGTGATACAGTCAGCAGCATGTGTAAGAGGGAGTTTAGTTTTGAAGACTTGAGGGAAAAAAGAAGAAAAGGAATGGGGGGACCTAAACATGTGCATGAGTGAGGTGAGATGTATATTGTTTAAAGAAATGCAGCAGAGTAGCACTATTATGGGGATGTGTTCAAATGGGAATATGATATATTCTTCAGTGGTTCTGTAATACAATGTGCTAATTTTTGTGTTTGATGGAAGAGATTTTCATTAGCAGTGTAGAATTGGTATGATCAACAGCCTTCAAACTAGGCCACTGTAATGTGTTGCAAAATTAGGTAAATATTGGACTTCAAACTTTTGTGTACGATTAATTAATTGCTAGCAACCAGTTTTCTTCAAGTTTATTGGCAGATTGACTTCACTTTTTGAAACCAATAAAACTTTGATTCAACTTTTTCACACTTATTTCTTCATTTATAAGTTATCTGTTGTATATTGTCTGCCTCAGTATGAGAAAGTCTAGCATAGTACCGTTCATTCGGGAACACATAATTTAAAGCCTTTATTCCTTCCTTTTCATTACCATTTACAATGTAGAATCACATAATGCCTACTACAAAACTTCGATATGGGACTATCTCAAGTTTTCAAAATCAGTTTCAAATATTAACAGCAACTTTTTTAGTCAAAAGTTCAACATTTCAAACTATTGATTGATTGTTATATAAATTTCGACATCATATAGATATGTTGCACAAACTAGTATGCAAGTTCAATTGCGTTGAAGTATATTTTAAATGTGAAGTTTGCAAGTTCAATTAAAAATAATTAGTTAATAAAAAAATAAAGAGTGGTTTGAGAAACACTTCCTAAATAGATTCTGATATTATATTATAATTTTGATTTAAAATTTTCTTAATCTCGTGAATTACGTTTTTGAGAATAAGTTATTCCCTTCCTCCTATATTATAGGCAGTGTAATCATGACAAAATTATCAAAATTGTAGAAGAATTGTGTAGAATGCACCATAATTTGACTGTTTGGATCCGCGACTTTAGAATAGGATGAAAGAAGGTTAGATATCCATGAAAAAATGTCTATAATTTTTTTTATACATGTGAATATCCACATATATTTTTATATTTGATGTTTTTAAAATTTGAAATAAAATTATTTAAAAGTAAAGCTTTAAAATATAAACTTTGATAAATTTTTTTTGAAATATAATTTAAATTAAATTATTCATCAAAATATTAATATAAATAAAAAAAATTAAATGAATTACACCAAAAAAAATTTAAAAAAATTTAAAAAAATAAATAAATTAATTTCACGTGTTTAAATAAAAAATAAATAAAGATCTATAGAATTAAATGATAAATAATTTTTCAGTAATTAATATTGTTTTTGCCAATTTGTTTAATCGAATATAATGTTCATAACCAATTTGTAAAATATACAATTTAGTTTACTTCTATTAACTTATTAAATGTGAAATTAAGTAAACTTTTTGAAAATTTAAATTAAACCGTGGAAGAAAAATAATATTTCTAAGATATTAAAGATGACTAAAGTATAGCTAGGATATAATTATATTAAAAGTGAAAAATTAAATTGGTGTTTAGCACGTGTTTGGTGTGGTTGGAAGGAAAAAGGTTGAGGGAGAAATAAAGTAAGAAAAGAGAAATCAATAACTATTTTATTCGTTTCATCTTTTTAATGTTTTAAGTTATATTAAGAAATATAATTAATATTTTTTGTAGAGGATATTTTCTTTTTGCAATAATTTTTAATGGAGTAGAAAATATAAAACTTTTACAGGTGTCACTAAATCCTTCCCAAAGCTCCAAAATTTAAACGTTGCAGTTGAAGTGTTTGATGAATTGTTTTAAAGTGACTAAGAATGATAGAAGGAGAGATGAAAAGAAAAAATGGAAATTGTAGTGATATTTTTTGAGGCAGAAAGTAAAAATGAGTGTTGGCAATGCCAACTGTCCACTAAGGAAAAAGAGGCGAGTGATGATGAAAATGAAAGGGTGGAGGATTAGGACTGAGTTGGCTATACACACTACACAACAACAAGGGCTTTGATCAGAACACAGCAGAAGCGAAGATGAACAGAACTGAGCCATTTAATGAGAGGTCCATTTACTACTATACTACCATACTATAGCATAGTATGTATAGAAGTTCGCGTTATTGAAGGGATGCAAAAGAGAAAGCTGAAGTGTCAGTTTTGGCGTGCACAACTCAGCAACTTGCACCCCCAGAAATTGAATCGTGTCTACACACTTTCTCACCTAAAATCAAAGACCAAAATGCATTAGGAAAAGTGTAACAAAGTGGCAATGTTCAAGGCTGCTAGACTCAACACAACCTTTGTTTCTTAACACTTTGGCATTTTCTGTACTATGAGTTACACATGAGAAAAAGAAACCGCTTCACCTCAGTCTCTGCTTGATTGTTCTTTTTCTTTTTACTTTTTTCCTTTTTTTTGTGTTTTATCCCTTCAGCTTCTGGCTTCCGTGTCTGTGTTGAAAGTTGGAACTTGAAACTCAGTTTGGTGCTCCTGACTCCATACACAAACAAACACACTGTCATGCACAGCAACAACAGCTATTGCACTGCACCATTTGTCTTGTCCATCTTCTATTGAACTCCCACTGTGCGTGAGTCTCTTGCCACTGTGATTCTGGTGTAAGATCTTGGTTTACCATTCTCTCGCTTTACCTTTATTTTTGTTACCTTCTGCTTCGTATCTGGTTATGCTGTGTTAGATATTCTTTAACCGTTTTTCTCTAGAAAAAAATTGATATTTTTTTCTATAAATTTAACAGAAGGGGTGTGCGAATACTGTTTTTTTTTTGGCAATGCGTTTTGTTCGTTTATCTATATATATGGGTTTAAAAAAAAAAGGGTGTTGGGTGTTGTTGGGAACTACACGGAGAGTGAAGTTTGGTGCTTGTCATTTTGATTTGCAAGTTGATCTGGGGCATATTTCTTCATGTGTGGTTGAGAGTTTCACAGCACCAAACAGCATAAAGTTATGATCTTGCCTTCATTATTTTACTAGATATCTGTGATACATTCTGGTGGATTCCTCAGATTTCAGCAGCCTAAGTTTGTTTATGATATATTCTTGCAAGTAGCTGATGTATGATTGTTCATTACTATAATAACTCCATATTCGTGATCTTCTTCATTTATTCCATGCTTGGCAAAAGATTCTTGTTGTCTACAGTTTTGGTGGTTTTTTCAACTGATACCGAGATGCTGTTTTCAGTTGCAGGTTTTCAAACTTCAACCATATAAAAAAGGAAAAAAAAAAGAAAGAAAACAAAACAAAACAAAAAGCATTACAAGTATAGATTTAGATATATCAATTGATGTTGGATTTGGAACTTGGAGCTTTAAGGGCACTAGAGATGTCGTTGGTGTGAATCTTTATTGGCTTTTAAAAAACAAGAAACAGAAAGTGAAAGATAAAGAAATATGGGAAAGTGAGGTGGAGTCAGATTTGTGTCTCTGGTTTGATAATTGTTTAGTGTTAACACTCTGTTGGCTGTGTCCCCTGAGCTGACTCGGTGCGCCCGGGCTCCGTGGGCTTTGCCGCCGACCAAGGAAACAGTCTCTTGGTGGAGTCTCTTCCCATTTAAGAGAACCTTTGCTTAAAAAATTGGACTCTCTCATCTCTCTCATTATTCATTCACCTTCTGCCTTGTTTGCTGTAAAGATTCGGTCACACTCTGCACTATTTAACCTTGCTGCTCTAAAACCTTCCTTTTCTCTCTTAAGCCACCAAACAAACTTGAATTAATCTTAGTGTGAGTTGGCCCTCAGACCTCTCTTTCCCTTTCTGAGGAAATTTTGTCTGCTATATGTGTAGGGATGTTTTATTGGGGCTATCTATGATTTATTGGATTTGGAGATCAGCTACTGAGTAGTGGTGAAATCTGTTTTTTGTTGTTTCAATCGAGTCAGCCTCAGCTGAGAGGAAGCAGATCTTATACTGTCAAGATGAAGTTCATGAAGCTTGGATCCAAGCCTGATACCTTTCAGACTGATGGGAACAATGTTAGGTGAGATTATGTATTTTCTTTATCAGTGTGATGATGTTTTTCCTGAGATGAATTACACTACTTGATCTGATGAAGTTCCTTGTTTTTTCATTTACCAAATATGCATAAATTTACACAACCTGATAAGTCTCAAACACGTTCTCCCAATAGTTCTTTCTTTAGCTCCAGTAGTTTGCTTTTGAAGTTGGATAATTGATAGTGTTTGGATAACACAGAAGAATCAATTCTACCCTACAAAATCATGGTGATACCATGAAAAAGTGGAGGCAATTATTTTATTACTTTACCTCCACTATGAAAAATAAATTGATTATTTCTCACCATGTATCTAATCCAACACACTATGTAAGAATTTGACACTTCCTATTTGTCATGATTTCTCTTTATGTACGTATGTATACTTCATTCTTCAAGGAGCTTTTCTGTGATTGAGGAGATGCTTTCAGCTTCATTCCTATCTTCTATTTTTAATTAGGACAATAACTACTCTCACTATTCGAACTTGTAAATGGCTTCTAGCTTTCATAATGCATGGTATGAGTAAAAAAAATACGCAAAACGATGATGTTGGAAAATGTAGCTTATTAAATATTAAATAATACACACATCAACAATAATCGTGCCCTGTACCCGATAGCTATTGACCTGTGGCATCTTTGGTGGCCGCCCTAGCTAGGACTCATACATTCCTTTGATGGTTTAATTATCTTTTTTATCTTATTTTTCTCCATTAACTCCTATAACTACTGTTTTGTAAGTGCATTGTTGCTACACAGGACAATTTATCCAATTATTTATTCAAATTATTGGTATTCTTTTATATGACAACTAAACCTTACCCACTTACATTTTCTATATCCACTAAAACTGTATTCTTGGTATTGTCATATGCAAATTATGTTAATTTTATAATATACTGGCCACATAATTCACACTTTATACATACCCTTTTAGAAACAATATTGATCCAAATCAACCAAAATTTGGAATACAACAGTCACTGAGTCACATATCCTAATAACTACTGCACACAGCATCTTTTTCTGTGTAACTGCATCAAGTATGTAAAAAGTAGCTTGAAAGAAGCCAATTAGCTCTCATGCTCAATCCAGTGCTCTGAGAAGAAGCTATTTGCAAAGTTTCGTGGTGTTAAAATGAGCTTTCAGAAGCCATTATATATTAGTTGGATATCCTCTTCATATGAACAAAGGTTTAACATGATAAATATGGCACATGGAAAAAGCTACATACAATAAGAATTTGCATATTGAGCATGGAATCAAATCATTAACTGAGTTTGTTTAGTCCACTTGCGATGCTGAATAATACATTTAAAAAGAGCATACAAGAAAAAGAAAATTAAAAGTCTTAGGTCCTCAATCATTTTTTAACCCGCCCCCCATACTTCTCTGGATTTTTTTTTCCCATTTTATGCAACCTTCAGACAGTATTTCTCAAGATGCATTTCGTGTGCAGGTATGTGGCAAGTGAGTTGGCGTCAGATATTGTTGTTAGTGTAGGAGACATCAAGTTTTATTTGCATAAGGTATGATTCAGCCCAGTAAACTTATCTAGTCTCCCGCTGAGAATTTTCATACTGGCATTTAATGATTTGTGTAAGTCTGAGTTTTGGTCTTATTTCGTTAAGTAAATTGGTCATTTTTTTTATTCCTTAGCACGTACCTAAAGGACATACAGTAAAAAGCTCAGTTGGTAAACTACTTGTCTAAATTTCTCTATGATAGGGACTGAATCTATAAGAGCTGTTTCTGACCTATGTTAAATTCGCTTTCTAAGGTTGAATTCAACAGTTTTAGTTTCTTTTCTTATGAGTTTAAGCTCTGTAAGATTAGCAAAGAATGTGGTTGGGCCACTATTACTTGAAAGTCACTGTAGAGGCTGAGGAAACTGGCCATATTAGTTACAACTTCAAAATAAACAGTTAAGTAAATTTGGATGCAAGTTTTCATTTTATATTACTGATATATACCAAATCCTTTGATGTGTAGTTTCCTCTCCTTTCAAAGAGTTCACACTTACAGACATTGATCTCCCTCAACAACGAAGAAAATTTAGATGAAATTCAGATTTCTGACATTCCCGGTGGTGCAACTACTTTTGAAATATGTGCTAAGTTTTGCTATGGTATGACCGTTACCCTCAATGCCTACAATGTAATAGCAACTCGGTGTGCAGCAGAGTATCTTGGAATGCATGAGACCATTGAGAAAGGAAACCTCGTTTACAAGATTGATGTTTTCCTTAGCTCTAGCATTTTCCGTAGTTGGAAGGATTCAATCATCCTTCTTCAGACTTCAAAGTCTATGTTACCCTTGGTTGAGGACCTAAAGGTAGTCAGTCATTGCGTTGATTCCATTGCAAATAAGGCATGTGTTGATGTATCCAAAGTTGACTGGTCCTACACCTATAACCGGAGGAAGCTTCCAGAGGAAAATGGGATCGAGTCAAACCAGAATGGACTCAGAACAAGACTGGTGCCAAAAGACTGGTGGGTAGAAGATTTATGCGAGCTTGAAGTTGATCTATACAAGTCTGTGATTTCAAATATTAAATCCAAGGCATTTCAATCCAATGAAGTAATTGGTGAAGCTTTGAAAGCGTATGCTTACAGAAGATTGCCAAATTTCAGCAAGGGTATGATCCAGTGTGGGGATGTGTCAAAGCATCGTGTAATAGTTGAAACTATTGTGTGGTTGTTGCCTACTGAGAAAGGCAGTGTTCCTTGTAGGTTCTTACTCAAGTTGTTGAAAGCTGCCATTTTTGTAGAATCAGGAGATAGAACTAAAGAAGAGCTGGTAAAGAGAATTGGGCAACAGCTGGAGGAGGCTTCTGTAAGTGATATTTTGATTCAAGCACCAGATGGGGATGCTAAAATGTATGATGTTAGTATAGTACAAAACATTGTTACAGAGTTTTTTACGAAAGATTACAATGTTGAGATTGAATCAGTTGCGGGTGGTGAACTTGAGGGAACAAGAAAACCGGGGATTTTATCAGATGCTTCCAAGCTGATGGTTGCAAAACTGATAGATGGATACCTTGCTGAAATTGCAAAAGATCCCAATTTACCTTTGTCTGATTTTGTTAATCTTGCTGAGTTAGTGTCTAGCATCTCTCGTCCAGCTCATGATGGCCTTTACAGGGCTATTGATACATATCTGAAGGTAATTGTTCTCAATAAGAATTATTTTATTCAATTTGCATTTTCATTTTGGCTTTGATAGTGAGCTTCTACACTCTGGTAAATCCGTATAGAAAATTTATGTACTCACTCAATATGCAGTAATATTTTAGCTTCACTCTTTTTTTAAGTTGTATTAGGAGGTAACTAATTCATTTGCTTCTATTTTATCTTGCTTCAAATTTTTAAACACCACAGGAGCATCCTGGGATCAGCAAAGGCGAAAAGAAGAGGATATGCAAGCTGATGGATTGTAGAAAGCTATCAGTTGACGCATGCTTGCATGCAGTGCAAAACGAGAGACTACCATTGCGTGTAGTTGTGCAGGTACTATATTTTGAGCAGTTAAGAACTTCTGCATCATCCGGCACTAGCACTCCTGACATACCTAAAGGAATCAAAGACTTGAACAATGAATCCAATGGAAGCTCAAGGTCAGGGACAACTAACCCAGAAGACGAGTTGGATGCTGTGGCCACAGCTGAGGAACTGAAAGCATTAAGAAAGGAACTTGCATCATTGAGGCTGAGCAATGGAGTTGGAAACAATGACAAAGATGGAGATATCAAACCCAGCATGGACAAAGCTGTCATTGGCAAGGTGAAAGGGTTGCTCAAGTCAAAAAGGTCTTTCATAAAGCTTTGGGCTAGCAAAGGGGGTCAAGGGGAAAATAGTGGCTCAGACTCGTCAGAGAGTATTAGTTCTGCTAACCCAGAAGAAGCAAAATCTACTCCTTCCAGAAATAGGAGACATTCAGTTTCCTGAGAGTAGTTTGGTTCGTTTTGTGGGCTTTTCTATTATTGCTTCTTTTCTTTCTTTCTTTTTATTACTAGTTCACTATGACAAGATTCCAACACCAGTGGTTAATATCTTCTATATTGAGTAGAGTACATATAGTTTAAAATAGTTGAGTTGTGAAGAATGGAAATCATGTAATCAAAACATCTATCCTATCAATAGTTTTTAAGCTGCCCTTCGCACTACCTTGAGATTGAAATATCCCAAGTTTACAACCGCACACTCCTTTTCTCAGTAACTATTTAAAGGAAACTGATGGTATAAATGGGAATTTACCACTTACCACTATAATGTAGTGTTATCTGTTACTTCCATGTGTTTTTGCTGAAACACTGACAAGAATTCATGGTCTATTATTTCGTACCTAATATTTGAATAACTTTTTAGTCTGCTATAAAAGATGTGCAAGTAGAAGTAGATTCGTCTGGTATATAAAATAAAGCTATTGTTTCGGGGGGATCTGAGAGGCTGCCAGATGACATTTGCATTAACATTTTGTGGACCTGCAAGCTTTCCATTATTCTAGTTTGAAGTCAAACCAGTGGTTTTTGCATATAATTTAAAGTCCACTTGTGGAATCTTTAGAGATTCATTCTTATTTACTTCAGTATTGAAGAAAGGAATTAGTGAGTGTAATCCAAAATGTGTCAAAATGTCTTCGATTGAGATAATATCTTAATGATTTCATACTAGTTTTAATGACTTTATTTTTGAGAAATCATATTGATAAAGCAATAGAAAAAACTTCAATTTTGAAATGGAATAATAAAGTTAAACTATGTTAAATCAATCAAGTGATTAGGTGGCGGTCTGAAATTGTAATTTAATCATCCTTGTTTATCCAAACACATATCAGAAGAAACCAACCTGTTCCCTAAAATCCACATAAGCATGCTTTAAAATGCACGTCACAAACATTGAAAATTAATTGTAATCCGGCACTGATTAATCGCATAGCAATCCTTCAAGGTTTGATCAGTAATAGTATATTAATTAAATCAAGGTTACTCCTTAGGCCAGTTAATTGTGCCGCGGCAGCTAGTTTAATCAAACTCTAATAAATATTACTAATGCCACCAAATAGTTACTATGTTATAATACTTTTTAATAACTTATCTGTTAACTTCAGTTGGTTAATATTGTACTTTTATTCACTTCGTTTCTGTCACAAGTTGTGTTAAGTTTCAGAAGCTATACTCCAAAATCTAAAAGCAACATTCGTTTATTACAAAGAGTGTCTAGATCAAAGCCGTAGAATGGTTATTTGTTACACACATAATATTGATAAAGATAAGAAAAATTGAAAAACCGAAATCATTGTGAAAAAAAGGTTATTACTTAATACTGTACACAAGGCCGTGTTGAAATTGAAGGGGTGGAGAAGGACTTTCTTTTTCCAACTTCAGCTGATATTGGATTCAACAAAAAAGGGTCAAATTCATTGAAAGGTGCCTGTAAGCAAGTAATAATAATATTGGCCAAATTCCATTTGTCTTCCTGATGCATTGAAGGGACACATAAATATATGAATATAGCTTGTGTTTGTGATGAAGATACACCAATAATAGTCCCTCTATTTCACAAACTAATTTTGAAATGTGTAGGGCCTAATCAAACATAATTATAGTATTAGTAGTATGCAGGGGATAAAAAGGGTCCTGCCCCTCAAATTAAATATCACAGCAATTTGGAACTATTGTGGAGTTCTTTAACCACATAAGATAGATGCATGTATATAAGGCCAAATTCTTAGCTGAGAAAGATTAACCTAATTGGAATCCCATTCTCCATAGACCTTAATTTTGTTGGGAAATACGCCAAACTCTTTTCATGTGGATGCAGATGTGGTCCATTTCGGATAAAGATGCCAAATGCCACGTATCCAACTTCTGACCATAACATCCAATGCCTTTTGTGTAGCTTTATACGCCAGCTTAATCATTATCATCCTTGTGTCATGCATCATCAGACCTCACTCTACTTTTTTAATCAATTGGTATCAAGCTCTATTGATGAACAAGCAAGTTCGGGATGGAAATTATATATTCATTTCTTCGAAATCAAAGTGTAAAAATGTCTTACTGAAAAGCACATGGGAAAGCGTTGAACAGAAGATAAATCTAGCAACAATTAATATCATATAATAAACTGTAACGAATCACTATATTCATGACAATACTGGAGATTCCATTCACATTGATCTGAATAAGGAATCAAGCAAGAACTTGATGGTTGGAAAAATGCATATACGTTGATTTGAATCCAATCCAACTATGGAGAAATTCCAACATCTGCGGAGAACCTGAGCAGGCCCAGAACACCCGTTTCTTTGGAATACTATCTAGCCACACATTGTTTCCACAAGACCCTACCCATTAGTAACTCAACCATGGTTGAATTTATATGATATAAAATTAACTACAAGTAACGTTATTCTAATATTATATGTTATATTAATAAACAAATGTGAACAAGGTTGGTTGATTAATTGATGATGCATGCATGTCCCACACTCACTTTATATATGCCCAACTCACCTTTCTTCCACCATATATATAAAAACCTGCATCCTTTCTGCTTCTACACTCACTGTCTGATCAGTCTAGTTGATTCATAGTAAGAGTGTTGTGGAGTGGATCAAAAGAAGAAAAATATGAGCTGCAATGGTTGTCGTGTTCTCAGAAAGGGTTGCAGTGAGAACTGCATGCTACGACATTGCCTACAATTGATAGAGAACCCACAAGCCCAAGCTCACGCCACCCTCTTTGTGGCCAAGTTCTTTGGCCGTGCTGCTCTCATGTCGTTCCTTTCCGCCGTACCTGCCAACCAAAGATCCGGTACGCAATGTAACCTTATCTATGTATGCATAAAAAACAGTTGCCAAGGTACATATATGGGGATACATGAGTTATGTGCTTCTGATTTTCTCAGAACATATCCAACAGTACAATCTTTTAAAAACTTCAAAAAGTTTCTACAGTTATTTTACAATTCTTAAGTACTGTTAAAAACACTTGTTTATATAAGAAATTATTATACATAAGAATTAGTTCCTTTAGGTTAAGAACCCCAGAGCCACTCCTACCAAAGATGCTTTTGCATCACTAATCTTTCAAATAGCAAACTATAAAGCTAGAATGATATCATAATATCGTAGGCAAGCCAGTTCCATATAACCAATTGTTTTATCTTCTCTAAATAATCGGCCCCACGGCCAGGTTTCCAAATTGAATTGTTACATAAGAAGTTCCATCAACATGTATTCTTTTAGCATATACAGTATGTTATCTGGTTCCGTTAAATTAGATGAGACATATAGTTAAAGTTACAGTATGCAACTGCAGTATATAGCAAATCATTTACTACTATAATTAACCATATATAGGACGATTGATGAGGAGCTTAATTATGCAGCGCTATTTGAGTTTGTGTGTGTTTTGAGGAAGTTTGGAGAAAAAGTTGTGACATTTGGTGTGTGTATGTGGCACTGACAGCTTTGTTTCAGTCACTGCTTTATGAAGCAGTGGGGCGTACTATAAATCCAGTGAATGGAGCAGTGGGGTTGTTGTGGAGTGGGAACTGGCAGCTGTGCCAAATGGGTGTGGAGAAAGTGCTCCGAGGTGGTGCTGTGTTGACCCCACTCCCTCACTTCCTCAGTAGTGTAGATGTGCACCATCAACACCATGTAACTGAGAGAGTGATGATTGCAGGTGGAACATTGTGTCACCAGGCAAAGAAGCAACGTGTGGGGACACCCTCCCAGGAATCTGAGACCTCCTATATGGGACGTAAACCACAGGATTCTGCCCCTCAAAGTCAAAGGAACCTCCTTACACTATTCTTCTGATACCTTAATTGCGTTTCTGGGGATTCACATGCTTTTATCAAGCTGATGTTAGTGGCATAATCAAAGAGATATCATACCATAACTAGAGATCGAAATCGGTTTTACCATTTTAAGGATAGGAGTTACTCTTATCTTTTAGATTAATTAGCCCTTGATTATGGCTGTAAATGAGTTGAGTATTTGAATGTTATAACCATGAACTGTGAAAAATATTAATTACTTACATTTGAGTCATTAGTTTGTTCAAATGAGTAAACTTACCTACATTATTGTAGGTATTGTTAAGGTTGTTCTTCTATCATATTTAAAGTTTCATGTGCAATGTATTAAATAAGATGTATATTATCAAGATAAATTTTTAACACCAACCATATCTATTGTAGTGTGTGCAAGTCTTCTTTAAATCTATTTCAAAAATTAAATATGACTCATTAAAAACAAACTTGAATTTTATGTGTTTAGTTCAATTGTAAATTAGTAATTTTTGTTTTAGGAAAAAAATTAAGTTTGCATTTTAACATTATGCACTTTTAATTTAATAAAAACTTTATTATTTTACCCAAAAAAACTTTAATAATATATGGATACAAACATGTTTAATGCAATGTAAAACTAAAATAGTTTAGACAGTAATATTTTCGAAATTATTTAAATAAAAAACTTTGTTGACTATTAAAGAAAAAACCTCAAATCTTTGTACATTTGTAAAAGCGTCTCTTTTTATATCTATTTAGCATTTCTCAATGTGAAAAAGAGAGAATCCGCCTGACTTTTGAAAAACAGTAGAAAAGTATTGCTATGTCACCAAACTGAGACAACAAAATATTATCCTTCTGATTTTGAAAAAAAGATTGAGATTTTAGTCCTAAAAGAATGCGCACTTTCAACACATAAAAGAATATCAAATATATTAAAGCATACATTATAAAAAAATTAAAATTCAACAAGTTTATTATAGTTTATAGATGACAATTTATTGCTAGATGATAACATAGACAAACTTTTACATTGTGTGTGAATTTTAGTTAAATTCTTTTTTACATAAGTAGATACGTATAAAAAGAGTCTGAGAAAATAAATCTATAAAATTTTTATCTTTAAACTTTCAAACTCTAACTTCAATAGTAGAAACGTAAGAATTCAAATTTTTCATTCCTTTTCTTAATTACAATTTAGATCACAATTATATTATTTTAGTCTCCTAATCATATTAAAAGTCATGAAATTTCAATCCCAAGTACCAGTCCTCGTGCTAACTGTTTACTATTGTTTAAAAATTGTCATAACGACATGTATCTACTAAGTTATTCTCCTATTGCTTCCAAACAAAATTTTCTTTGCAACATTTACACATTTTCGTAGCTCTCATTTTTCTTCTTCCGGGGCAGGGGAAACAGTCTCGTTCTCATCGCACCAAACTCCGAATATTTTCAATTGAGAAACAAAATATTTGTACAGGAAAATTAAACAATTGTCCAAAAGTCTAAATTTGATCATGGTAGCTTTCTTAAACGGATTGTTCTCAGTTGCATCTTTGTTATGCTGTCATGATTGCATTTCACTTGTTTACAACAACGAAGATCATAGACAACTTCAAACATATGTTCTCCCACCAGTTAGAAATTTGACAGTCCAAGAAGATATATACTAGGGATTCATACGAAGATCTAAGTAGCAAACTACCTAATGAACAATGATTAGTTGATTACATATAGATGTATACAGCGAACTTAACTAGTGAGCGAAAGCCACCTCTTTTACTTTGTAAATTGTAATATTTAGACACAGATATACTACACACGACATACAAGACCACAACAGGTTTCAAAAATGTCAATTGAACACCAAAAGCTAGCAATTAACTCCATTCCATTCTTATTACCTTCTGTGTTATATGTCCAAATAAAGAGTGAGCAGTCAAATAAGATCAGTTCTACACACATGTCAGGCAGCTAGAAGTTGGCGCATGAGAAAGTTGTAATGTATGTGCCAGATTTATTAGATTCAGAATAGCAACAAGTGTAAGGACCTATAAAATTAATAAACAGGCCTTTGGACCTTACGTGGGGACAGTCAGGCCCATCAGATCAAAGGCACATGACCTTAGCAGGAGTCTTTTTCCTAAGTCAGCTTTCCACTCTGCCAATTTTTTCCTTCTCTCTCTAAAAACTCATCTTCTAAATATTGCTCTGCCTTCTCCCTAAAATACCACCCTGTTGAACCGTTCAATTTTTGAATAGGTGGGGCTCAAACGTTCACCGTGTCAAGGGCTCCGTTACGGACCGAACGGGTTCTTGTTCCAACCGGTAAGTCACTTTTTCCTTCTTTTCTCCACAGTTTCTAGCACCTAGGGCATTGCTATTTTACTGAATGCATGCCACTAGAAGTGTTCAACTTCAAATTTGTGGTAATTTCTAGCCTAAAAAGCTAATTCTATCACCATTGGGTGATTTATAGGGTGTCTTTGAATTTTGCTGTGAGAAGCACTATTTAGATCATCCTGTCAAGTAAACTGTGAAGTTTTCTAGCTAAGGGAGCTAATTATTTTTGTATGAATTTATTTTATACAAATATATGCAGGTTGAATGTTGAACTGGTGTGTTCTTGTGAAGTGGTACATGTGGCAATTATGTTTGTAAGTGTCTTTGTTGAAATTAATCTGTTTTGGTTGAAATTGGTCTGGTGGGAGGATTTAGAGTAAGGGCTCTGTGATATATATGGGCAGGTACTGTTTAAGGTTACTGTGAGGGGAATGGTGATATATATAATTGGGTATTTGATGTCTAGAACACGGTAGGACAGTTTTAATAACTTAGATAATTAAATCATAACTTGTTAAAAACCTTGGTAGGATAGAGGGGACTTAAAAACCTGAGTTGGCACATCCTGATCATAGAGCAGCCCTGGCCTGGTCCAGTACGTTGTGACTAGTCATATGTGTTAGCGCCGAAGGTGAGTTTGATGCGTTTCAGACATCTGAACCCTCCCCGATGACCAATTGGGGAAAAGTAAGATCTCTACTATGATAAAAATTAGAAGTAGTTTACCAAATAAGAACCATGATATATATATATATATATATATATATATATATATATATATATATATATATATATTATTAAATGTTATGGAAATATAAGTTAGGAAAGCATGATATATATATATATATTATTAACATATGAAACGTATGATATAAATTGTTATCATAATATATATATATATATATATATATATATAAGAACCATGATATATATATATATATATATATATATATATATATATATATATATATTATTAAATGTTATGGAAATATAAGTTAGGAAAGCATGATATATATATATATTATTAACATATGAAACGTATGATATAAATTGTTATCATAATATATATATATATATATATATATATATTATATTAACATATGAAACGTATGATATAAATTGTTATCATAATAAATATATATATATATATATATATTATTAAATGTTATGAAAATATAAGTTAGGAAAGCATTATATATATATATATATATATATATATATATATATATATATATATATATATATATATAAACGTAAACTGGTGCATGGAGGGGATTTTACTCATTTTTCTTCTTTTGTTTGGATTGATGTTGTTTGACTGCAAGGATGTATATATGGTTGTCACATCCCAACTATATAATAACCACAATCATATAACTTAAGCGTCTACATTCCAATAAAGAGAACAGTCAGAGTAGAACAGTAGTTCAGTAGCTGATATTACAGTCATTCACAAAAGGACAGAACTTAAAACTTAAACAGTTTAGAGTACTTCAAAATAACACTAACTTAAATTTAGAAATCCTAAAAATACTATAGTGCATCATCAGCATCCTCCAACTCTTGCTCCAAGGGAACCTCCTCAACAACATCTGTTCTCATCTAAGTGGATGATCATCGCAAAGGAAAACATACACAGGCCGCACACAACAAAGAAGCAAGGGTGAGCTAGATAAACAAGCAGTGATCATATAGTTCAATCAATAAATATCATCGTGCTTAGCTACATATAAACAATCAAGGCATACCACTTTAAACCATGACTCAACCACTCACACGACTCATCCAGATTGGTATAACTGTCGAACTATTGGTCGTCTTTGCACTTGCGTAGTTCAGCTGGCACTCCCCAACACTATGCAAGGTAAATCCCCCATCTGTCTATGTCTAAACTCTAAGACTATAGTGAGAACCTCCCTCTACTCTCACCACTTACACTGTTCTCCTCTATTTGATCATGAACAGTGCTTCGAGTGTAGGGATAGACATACCAGTTCAAAGCTCCATACAGTTATACAAAACAACCACAACACCCCACACATCACTTCCAATCATCTCACCCTGAGATGTCCACTTCATACTCAATTACATCATTGTAGTTCACATTTATATGCTTTACAACCACTCAATAACACCATACATACATCCTGGCAGTCAAACAACATCAATCAATCCAAACAGAAGAAGAAAAATGAGTGAGATCCCCTCCATGCACCAGTTTACATTTATATATATATATATATATATATATATATATATATATATATATATATATATATATATTATGATAACAATTTATATCATCCGTTTCATAGGTTAATATAATATATATCATATTTTCCTAACTTATATTTCCATAACATTTAATAATATACATACATATATATATTATGATAACAATTTATATCATACGTTTCATATGTTAATATAATATATATATATATATATATATTATAATAACAATTTATATCATACGTTTCATACGTTAATATAATATAATATATATATATATATATATATATATATATATATATATATATATATCATGGTTCTTATTTGGTAAACTACTTTTAATTTATCATAGTAGAGATCTTACTTTCTCCCAATTGGTCATCGGAGAGGGTTCAGATGTCTGAAACGCATCAGACTCACCTTCGGCGCTAACACATATGACTAGTCACAACGTACTGGACCAGGCCAAGGCTGCTCTATGATCAGGGATGTGCCAACTCAGGTTTTTAAGTCCCCTCTATCCTACCAAAGCTTTTAACAAGTTATGATTTAATTATTTAAGTTATTAAAACTGTCCTACAGTGTTTTAGACATCAATAATTTCAACAGAGACACTTACAAACATAATTGCCACATGTACCAGTTCAACACCAAAGCATAAATTATTTAAGTACAATTCCACCGTCTCAGTTATAATTATCCAATAAAAATTAACATCGTAGAACAGCTTCACAAGAACACACCAGTTCAACATTCAACCTGCATATATTTGTATAAAATAAATTCATACAAAAATAATTAGCTCCCCTTACCTGGAAAACTTCATAGTTTACTTGACAGGATGATCTAAATAGTGCTCCTCACAGCAAAATTCAAAGACACCCTATAAATCACCCAATGATAGAATTAGCTTTTTAGGCTAGAAATTACCATAAGTTTGAAGTAGAACACTTCTAGTGGCATGCATTTAGTAAAATAACAATGCTCTAGGTGCTAGAAACGGTGGATAAAAGAGAAAGTGACTTACCGGTTGGAACAAGAACTCGTTCGGTCCGTTACGGAGCCCTTGACGCGGGGAACGTTTGAGCACCACCTATTCAAAAATTGAACGGTTCAACAGGGTGGTATTTTAGAGAGAAGGCAGAACAATATTTAGAAGATGAGTTTTTTAGAGAGAGAAGGAAAAAGTTGGCAGAGTAGAAAGCTGACTTAGGAGAAAGACCCTTGCTAAGGTCATGTGCCTTTGATCTGATGGGCCTGACTGCCCCACATAAGGCCGAAAGGCCCCTTTATTAATTTTACAGGCCCTTACATTCTATTCAGAGTGGCGCAGCGGAAGCCTAGTGGGCATGTGACACCCGGACACTAACACCCGGGCACTGACGAGGGCGGGGAGTGATCGCCGGTGCAAGAGGCACGAAGTGCAAGGGACACTGACAAGGGGTGGCTCCTGACAGGCTTCCAGTGGAAAGAACACATGGATGAATCGAACATACACCGGAATGAGAGGGATCTAGAGACTGTATAGGTATGGGACTATACAGTTGAAGGATAGTTTAAAGGGATTGATTTGACTACTCATATCACCAAAAATGCATTTGCTTTTTGGTAGCCTAACCCATAAGAACTTCATGGTTAAGCGTGCTTAGCCTGGAGTAATTTAGAGATGGGTGACCTTCTGGGAAGTTTTCCCGGAAAGTGTACGAGTGAGGTCAAAGCACATTGGAAAGCCTCGTGGTGATGTGCAGGGGCAATCAATATTCCCAGTGAGTTGCCGGAGCGTTACAATAAGCATTGATACAACCTATCAGAATTAGATAGCTTCATATCAGAATTAGATAGCTTCAAGCAAACCTGATTTGACTGCATGGTTGCTAACGAGGACAAAAACTCCTTGCAATGTTGAAGCAAAAACCTTTCTTTTCAGGTCACATTTAGGATTTACGCCACCAAGCAGTTAGTTTCTTCCACCTGCTAGAAACTCAATGTGTTCAGATATAGCACCAGAAGAGCAAACAAATGCTTATCTGTAACCCAAAGGTCAATTCTCCCCAAGCAGTTTCTTTTTGCTACGATTTGGCTGTTGTATAGAGCTAAATGGCGTTGAATGGTCCATGTAACTCACCCAACCTAGTTTAGATGTTACATTTAGATAAAAAGTTTACCGAACAAAGCAAAAAGAATATGATGGTGGAAGAAATGAGCCCAGGCAACAATGCATAGGTTTAGAGCACCTATATTATTATCCAAGAAATAGTTCAAGGAGCCACAAATCAATCAATTCAGCAAAGAATGTGAGAATTCAAAACAGGTTAAAGAAAATGCAACTGTCAAGTGTCAAGCCACAAAAAAACTCCAAATCATCTTTTTTCAACAACACGTCTGAACATTCAATTGGAACTACTCAAAAGGAGGTAGAGATTAAACATAAATAAAACAGACATTGACAGGCAACAAACAGCAGCACATCAAATACTGACAATACAAATAATAAGGATAGCATACCCAAACATAGAAACTAGTATGTATCGGAAAGTTTAGGTCAAACAAATGACGACAGTTAAATTTAATATTTGTTTGGAAAAAAGTTGGAATAATATTTACAGGAAAAAATAAAAAGCCTCAATGGGTGTGACACAATTTGACTAATGACTGAAAAAAATGAAAGTATTCCTTCAAACACAAATACCAATTATCAAACATAAATCAGAAAATAAACTATAGATATATGGGTTTCACGCAGACATTGCACATCTAAACTGACAATTAAAACGTCACCGTACCTGGTAAAGAAACATACAGAAGATATAAAAAAAAATCACCTTTGAAGGAGAGTATATTGACAAAGCCATTGCCTTCATCACATCAACTACTGACCCCAAAGCATCCTTTATATTTGATAAATCAGCCTGATAAACAATAGCAGTTCAAAATTTGATAGTCTATTTTTAAAATAGTGCAAAGTATCCCAAAAAGCAAATTACGCTTTCCTACATCTTATTCAATTTAAGCTTCAGCTAATGAAAGATTACAGAAATAAAAAACTCAAAATTAATTTTCAAACAAATTAGACTAATATGAGCTAATGGAAGTTGCTGTCATGTCATCTGCTAAACAAAATTGCACCTTTCTTTCAGGTATAAACTTTGTTGTAAGTTGAGCAAGGTATCACCAGTAGTCTAGACAAGAACAACTCCCGTCCTTAAAATGGTGAAACCGATTTCGATCTCTAACAATAATATCTCTTTTATATGCCACTGATATTAGCTTGGTAATAGCATGGCAATCCCCACAAACTCTTAGGTTTTTTATAATTCTTATAGGAAAACTTGAAGGAGATGCTATTAGTGCAAACGCTATAGCCAGCCTTTCACTGTGGTAAGAAAGGACATCTTCCTTATCTTCTTCTTCTACATCAAACAAAACTTCTGATGTTCTTGGTTTGTGACCATATTCTTGTAATCTTCTATTTATCTCCCCAATCTTCATATATATTTCGTTTGAAAGAGGGTGAGCTTTGTCACCTGTGAGAAATTCATGCATGGCACCATTAATATCCACTAAACTAAACCCAGGCAACTTGTCAACCCCACGATCCTTCATCTTCATTCTCATTCTCTTCATATCATTCCACTGACCAATGCTAGCATACATATTAGACAGAAGAACATAGCTTCCACTTGTTTCTGGTTCTAGCTCTATTAAGTGTTTGAGAGCAGTTTCCCCGATCTCTATGTTGCCATGAAGTTTTGCTGCACCAAGTAAAGACCTCCACAAAATTGCATTTGGTTTCATGGGCATAGCCTCTAACCTCTCTTTTGCCTCCTTTAATCTCCCAGCTCGACCAAGAAGATCAATTAAGCATCCGTAATGCTGAAGATTCGGCTCCATTCCGTGAACACTCTTCATGGACTCGAAAATTGCGAGGCCCTCTTCTACTAATCCACCATGAGAACAGGCATACATAGTAACTACAATAGTTGCATCACTAGGAACTAGGCCCTCAAGTTTCATCTTTCTATACAGTTCAAGTGCCTGACCCCCATGACCATGAATTGCAAACCCCCCAATCATGGCAGTGTAGCAAAACGTGTCCCTTTCAGTCAGCTGATCAAACAACTGGCATGCTAGATTCAGACTTCCACATTTAGAATACATATCCACCAGCGTAGTTCCCACAACTAGATTCAGTTCAAGATTGTTCCTTAACACATAACCATGTGCCCAAGCACCCTGACTCAGTGCACCTAAATTAGAACATGCAGTGATCAATGCAATAAGTGTAACTTCATTAGGCTTTCTCTGAGACAACTGCATGCCTCTGAACAAATACAATGCCTCTAATGACATATCAGCGTCTTGTAAACTTGTTGAGTCACTAACATGACTTGCACTTTTTGCGTAGGCAGCCAACATGGTATTCCATATGACCAGGTCAGGTTCATTGATTTGATTGAACAAATATCTAGACACACACAATTTTCCATATTCGGCATAGAATTTGAGCAGTGAATTGTTCACAAAGTGGTCATAAGGGGGTTGAAGGAATTTTAAAACATGGGCATGGAGGGAAGGACCATATTGGAGCCATGAACCAAAGCCACAAGCCTTGAAGAGGGAGGGAAAAGTGAAGCTATTGGGTTGAAGGGTCTTGTGGACGAGAATCTGGTTATAAAGTGAGAAGGCTAGATGAATTTGGTCCTTGTGACGAGAGAATGAAGAAATGAGTGTATTGTATAGGAAAACTGTTGGGCTTGGGATACGGTTAAAGATGGTAATTGCATAGGTGGAGGAAAATTTGGAGGATGTGTTAAGGAGGTGGCTCAGATAGTATGTCTGGAGTGAAAGGCCAGTTGCTACCACTTGAGCATGGGCTTGCTTAAGGGTGTTGAGGTTGTAGCATTTTTGCAACTTTTGGAGAATTGGGTCGTTTGATACGAGGCTTCTGGTTTTAATTTTCATGAAACCAAGTCACAAAGAAACGAGCAGAACCATGCAACATTTATTTGCAGACTAGCATTATATCGAGGGGTACAATCCAATTGAGTATGATACGATACCAAATAATAAGGCGGGCTTGCAAATGGAAAATCGAAGAAAAGACTTTCAATAATAAGGAGATGAATACTTCATGAAAGTTTAGACGGTTGTTACCATGGTAGTCAAAATCGCGTTTCGAAACGTAGGATCGTCCGACTCGAAGATCTTCTTCTCCTTCTCCGATCTCGCGTCGCCTGAAAGATCTCATGCTACCATTTGAGCATGAGGCTGTGGCATTTTTGCAGCTTTTGACATGAGGTTTTGGATTTGATTTTCATGAAACCAACTTCCAAGAAACGACCAAAACCATGGAACATGCAGACTATGTTATATTGAAGGGTATAACCCAGTTGGGTATGATATGATCCCAAATAATAAGGTGGGCTTGGAAAATGGAAAATTGAAAATTGAAGACTAAAGACTACGACTTTCATCCAATAATCATAATGAACTGGAGACACAACACTATACAAACAAGGCTGAGAAGAATGATGAATCAAACCGGTGCAGAAAAATAAACCATAAATAAAATTATATGGACCGGGCTCAGTAGATGGGTTCCTGTCTTCGCTGCTTCTTGTATAATTTTATTTTTGGCTACTTTCTTCTGTACCTATGTATGTTTCTTCCTACACCTCTATATAAAGAAACTTCCCATTTTATTTTTTAATTATGCTATCGGAAAACTAAAAATGACTTTTAGATTATGTGACTTATAAAATAAAAAATAATTTATAAATTGTATAATTTAAAAGTAAAACTTTATTTCTATAATTTATGTAATTTGACAATTTTTTAGATTGTGTAATTACAAAATCTAAAATTATTTTTTAATTCCAAAAATTATTTTTTATTTAATAAAAACTTTATTATTTTACCAAAAATTACTTTAATAATATATGGATACAAACATGTTTAATGCAATGTAAAACTAAAATAGTTTAGACCGTAATATTTTCGAAATTCAATAAATAAAAAAGTAGAAAAGTATTGCTCGGTCACCAAAGTGAGACAACAAAATATTATCCTTCTGATTTTGAAAAAAAAACTGAGAGTTTAGTCCTAAAAAAATGTGAACTTTCAACAAATCAAAGATATTAAAGCATATATTATAAAAAAAGTTAAAATTCAACAAGTTTATTATAGATTATAGATGACAATTTATTATTAGATATAACATAATCAAACTTTTACATTGTACGTGCATTTTAGTTAAATTCTTTTTTACATAAGTAAACACGTATAAAAGGAGTCTGAGAAAATAAATCTATAAAACTTATGTTTAAACTTTCAAACTCTAACTTCAATAGTAGAAACGTAAGAATTCAAATTTTTCATTTCTTTTCTTAATTACAACTTATATCACAATTATATATTATTTTAGTCTCCAAATCATATTAAAAGTCATGGTAAGAAATTTCAATCCTAAGTACAATCCTTATGCTAACTGTTTACTATTGCTTAAAAACTCTCATAACGACATCTATCTGCTAAGTTAATCTCCTAGGTTAATTAGTCAATATTGTTTCTAAACAAAAGTTACCCGGGCAGGAGAAACATTCTCGTTCAAATCGCACCGAACTCCGTATGTTTTCAATTGAGAAAAAAAATATTTGTACAGAAAAATTAAACATTGTCCAAAATTCTAAATTTGATCATGGTAGCTTTCCTAAACGGATTGTTCTGAGTTGCATTTTTGCTATGCTGTCATGATTGCATTTCACTTTTTTTCAGATGCAGGGTCGGGTATCTCCACGAAAGGATCCTTCACATTCCCTCCAAGCTAGTTTAGGTTATCCTGCACACACCTAGTTAAAAGTTTTATTTGTCCATGCTCCAAACCGTCTGGTTGTATGTCAAAGGTACTCTCACACTTGATTGTACTTGTCAAAGGTATTTTCACACTTGGTTGTATTTGTCAAAGGTACTCTCACACTTAAAGCAGTGACCAATCTAATCGAGGGTCATACTAAATTCTTAAATTCGCAATAAATATAATCACTTACCTTCTTACCTTTGACTTCTATTTATAATTTTCGGGATGAGTTTGTGATTAGTGGAATTCTAATTACGGTCCCACTAAGTAACTCTTACCAGTAATCTTGATTAGAATAAATGTTTAGGGATTTTTACAGCTGAGGTTGTCCGACCTCTCGGTTTCCTATCTTCATGACCGTACAGTTAGCTAATAAACAACGTCTACTAACTATCTTAATTGGATGGTGTCTAATGGTGTTGACCGGAGCCTATTCAGACCGATCGTCCCTTCTCATGTTCTTATCCGGTCGACTACTCTATATGTCTATATGGCTATAGAGTACACACTTGTTTACAACGACGAATATTATAGACAACTTCAAACATATGTTCTCCAACCAATTAGAAATTTGACCGTCCAAGACTAATAATTTCATCGATGATGTGTGTTTCGGTAAAGTAGATCGAGAACACTGTTATGCTCCTCCTTTTCTCGCTTCGAACTAAACACTCCGACACTCAAGTCAGAATTAAGCTATCGCATGCTAACTTTGCTATTGATTCATATATCTAACCTTGTATTTACAGGCTGACTCCCATGACCATGCATTGCAAAGCCCCCAATCATGGCAGTGTAGCAAAACGTGTCCTTTTCAGTCAGCTGATCGGAAACTTGGCATGCTAGATTCAGACTTCCACATTTAGAATACATATCCACCAGCGTAGTTCCCAAGACTAGATCCAGTTCAAGATTGTTCCTTAACACAACCATGTGCCCAAGCACCCTGACCCAGTGCACCTAAATTAGAACATGCAGAGATGAACGAGACAAGTGTAAATTCATCAGGCTTTGTCTGAGACAACTGCATGTCTCTGAACAAATACAATGCCTCTAATGACATATCAGCCTCTTGTAAACTTAATGAGTTACTAACATGACTTGCACTTTGTGCGTAGGCAGTCATCATGATTTGCCATGTGACCAGGCTAGGTTCATTGATTTGATTAAACAAATATCTAGACACACACAATTTTCCATATTTGGCATAGAATTTGAGCAGTGAATTGTTCACAACGATGTCATAAGGGGTTGAAGGAATTTCAAAACATGGGCATGGAGGGAAGGACCATATTGGAGCCATGAACCAAAGCCACAAGCCTTGAAGAGGGAGGGAAAAGTGAAGCTATTGGGTTGAAGGGTCTTGTATACGAGAATCTGGTTATAAAGTGAGAAGGCTAGATGAATTTGGTCCTTGTGACAAGAGAGTGAAAAATGAAGTTATTGTATAGGAAAAGTGTTGGGCTTGGGATACGGTTAAAGATGGTAATTGCATAGGTTGAGGAAAATTTGGAGGATATGTTAAGGAGGTGGCGCAGATAGTCTTTCTGGAATGAAAGGCCAGTTGCTGCCACATGAGCATGGGCTTGCTTAAGGGTGTTGAGGTTGTAGCATTTTTGCAACTTTTGGAGAATTGGGTCGTTTGATACGAGGCTTCTGCTTTTCATTTTCATGAAATCAACTCACAAAGAAACGAGCAGAACCATGCAACAGTTATTTGCAGACTAGCATTATATCGAGGGGTACAATCCAATTGGGTATGATACGATACCAAATAATAAGGCGGGCTTGCAAATGGAAAATCGACGATAAGACTTTCAATAATAAGCAGATGAATACTTCATGAAAGTTTAGACGGTTGTTACCATGGTAGCCAAAATTGCGTTTCAAAACGTAAGATCGTACGACTCGAAGATCTTCTTCTCCTTCTCCGATCTCGCGTCGCCTGAAAGATCTCATTGTTAGTTAGGATTTTTTCAGTTTTTTATGTTTTAATAAATCTCCTGTATTAAAGGGAGAACTAGTCTTTATTAGTTGCAGTTGTTTATCTTAATTAAGAGGCATTTATATATGTAACTGCCAAGCACGCTGTAACATTACAGATTTATTTGTAAAGCACGCTGTAACATTACAGATTTATTCGTAAAGACTATATATGCCTTGTTTTCATTTGAATAATGTAACATTCTCTCGTATTAATATCTATACCACGTACGTTGTTATAACAATCATGCTACCATTTGAGCATGAGGCTGTGGCATTTTTTCAGCTTTTGACATGAAAAAACATATACTTTTGACACACCTATTTTTTTTAATTGACACTAACCTTCTTTATTTTTACTTTCTTTTTTTTCGAAAAATTACAAAAGTTTATTTTTTTTAACATCATTTTATCTTTGTTAGATGTATATCAATATGTGTTATGTTAGTCTTGCTATATTTGACATGAGGCTTTTGGATTTGATTTTCATGAAACCAACTTACAAAGAAACGACCAAAACCATGGAACATGCAGACTAGCGTTATATTATTTAAAAGTCAAAATTAATTCTTAAATTATATAATACAAAAATTTAAGAAAATAATTTTTGAATTACACAATTCAAAAAGAATAGCATAAAAAACATTATATACAGATCGAGATAAAAATTGTAATTATTTCCAATGAGAATTCCCTTCTTAACCAAAAAGAAATATCTAAAGAGTGTCTTTCGAGGTTTAAAAAGAATTAAAATTTCATATTAATCAATAAACTGTAAACAAACTGCTTGGCAACATTTAATTTTAAGTAGTATTGATCTTTGTTTTTGTTTTAGGTGGAGAGAAGAAATAATATGACTAAATTGAAAAGAAAATTGAATATTTTATAATATGATGAAAAAAATTCCATTTCCTAATTCGACAAATAGAATGAATGCGTTATTTGATAACAAAACAAAGAAAACGGTGGGAAAAAAATCTGCATAAAAATACTTCATAAAAGGGGTTTGTCATACTTTAACAGAAGAAATAAAATATAAAAAAAAATAGAAAGATTAATTTTGAAAAATAAATATATAGTTAAGAAATGATTTATGTTGAAAATAAGAAATAGAATAGGATGGTTTTGTTTTGAAATTTGATTAGGTCACCCGCTCTCCCTACTTCGTGTGTTTAACTTAGGTGGGTGCAGTCTTGTATCCAATTTTGAATTCTCCCTTCCCACCCCAAACTTTTCAAATTTCAACAAATCCCAGACATGGCATCTGCGGTTCCCGCCGCGACGGGGCGAGAGTTGTCGAATCCTCCATCGGACGGCATAACGAATCTCCGATTCTCAAATCACAGCGACCATCTCTTGGTCTCCTCATGGGACAAGGTATGTGTGATATGCATGCTCCTCTTTCTCACTTCTTTACTACTTACTTGCTGTGTATGCTATTAATTTTATTCTGTTGGTGGTTTTGTGTGTGTGCGCGCGTGCGATTCAGAGTGTGCGGCTGTATGATGCGAGCGCCAATGTGTTGAGAGGAGAGTTCATGCACGCTGGCCCTGTTCTCGATTGCTGCTTCCACGACGATTCCTCTGGTTTCAGTGCCGCAGCCGACAACACTGTTAGACGGTCAATCACTCACTCTCTTCAATTTCAAATTTACCCACTTCTGTTGCTGTTGAGATTGTAACCTAGTTTGGTTGTTCCTTTTACTTGAATAACTAAATTACACATTTTTCTTTCTTATATCCTTAAATTACATTAGCTCTCCTTTTTTTTTTCTTTATGATGGATTAATGTGAGTTATGCTGATTGCATGCTCTCGATTTTTCTCTTCTAGTGTCTCTCAATATCATTGGTTAGGTTTCTTGAATCACAACTGTTGGCATTAATGCTTCAGAAGATGATGTGAAAATATGAGTTTTGGGGTTTTGAGACTTGGTTTTATATTGTGAAGTCCAACATTTGATAACATTATGTTCGAAAGAAATTGCCCTTGACATTGGAAATTACGTTTCTTTACTATTTACTTTGGAAGATCACGTTTTTTAGAGAGATTAATATGCTTCACATTTAGTGGGTCATACCATCAGTTAGTTTATAATTCCAACTATCCGTTTTGGGGCTTCAGAACATGAGATGAATACTATTAGTTAAGTTCCAACACCGCAATTATGTGTATATAAAACATCATTTTTAATCTCTAAATTCCAAATTTTGACAGTACAAAGTTCAAAATTAATTGTCAGTGACTTTCGAAGTTGCATCAAGAAAACACCCCTTGGGAGAGGCTTGTCTTTAGTTGCTGGTTACCAGTGAAAGAGATTGGTTTACATTTAGAATGGATTAAAATTTAAGACATTCAATCCCTATGATGGAGAAATAAATGTAATTTCTAAAAAGGGGGAGATGAAGTGTATTTTGAACATTTCTGAGCGGAAAGAGGGCATTCATCTCTAAGTAGAGGGGAGAATAACTCACCCTTTATATTATCATGCTCCAGGCTTGTCTTCAGCTCCAATAAAGAGGATATTCTGGGGAGGCATGATGCACCTGTTCGTTGTGTTGAGTACTCGTATGCTGCAGGTTTTTCCTCTCTATCTCTATAATGCTGACCTCATCTCATCTATGGTTCAATGCCACTGAATTCATTACTCAAAAAAGGATATTTACATCTATCTTTTCTGTCACTATAGGCCAACTGATCACTGGTAGTTGGGACAAAACGCTGAAATGCTGGGACCCTAGAGGCGCCAGTGGACAGGAGCGCACACTAGTTGGGACATATCCACAACCTGAGCGTGTGTACTCTCTCTCACTGGTTGGACATCGCCTGGTTGTAGCAACAGCTGGAAGACATGTCAATATCTATGATTTGAGGAACATGTCTCAACCTGAGCAAAAAAGAGAATCTTCATTGAAATATCAAACCAGATGTGTTCGCTGTTACCCTAATGGAACAGGTGAACTTTAATTAATGGCTAAAATACGATCATATATTTTTCTGAAGATGACGCACTATTTTTTCTTTTTGTTTCTTAGCCGAGATAGTTGTTACTCTTCATACTCAAATAACTGCTTTGTGCAGGATATGCACTTAGTTCTGTTGAGGGCCGGGTTGCAATGGAATTCTTTGACCTCTCAGAGGCTAGCCAAGCGAAAAAGTATCCATTTCTCTCTATACGTCTATGTTCTCCCTTTCTAACACTAATGTTATGTGATTATTTTGAACTTCTTGTTGCATAGATAATAGTATTTTAGTGCATATGAAAAACAGTATATCTTCACTAACTTCTACCTATTGATGACCTTTGCCTAACCATCATGTAGATATGCTTTCAAGTGTCACAGAAAATCGGAAGCTGGAAGGGACATAGTCTATCCTGTAAATGCAATTGCATTCCACCCCATGTAAGAGCTCTTCACCTGGATTTTATCATCTCCATGAATTGAGGCACTCTAACAAGTATTGAAAATTGCTTGCTTAGTTGGTTCTCTAGGATTTACAGTGTCAATAGATGCAGCGTAATCGTTCAGGAATCCTGTTGAGAAACATAAGTAAAAATATAAATTACATTAGAAAGAATTCTTAATAGCTCCCTTGTGACTTAGAGGTCATAAATTTAAATCGTGAAAACAGTATTTCCACTTGTGGGATTTTAGCTAGTTTGCACTATCCCCCAGGACTCTCTCCTTGGTGGGGACCTTGAAGAGTCACCATTTTTATATTAAGAAAAATTTCTTGTTTAGTTATTTTTCGTTTAAGTAGATGGAGTTGATTTCTCCACATCTGTAGTTTGAGCATAAATACATGTAGATGAAAGTTCTTTTTCCCTTCTTTCATATATTTATAATTTCAAGAGATCCAAAGATGAAATGCTGAGACACCCATTTAATGGAGTTTGGAATTAAATGGTGTTGTCATCTACGCCTGTTAGGATTATCAACTCATATGTTGACTTAGTCGTTATTAACAAAACCACCTTATAAAAATGTCCGCAGATATGGCACATTTGCCACGGGAGGTTGTGATGGGTATGTTAACGTATGGGACGGAAACAATAAAAAGAGGCTATACCAGGTTTTATTCCTTTTTGCTTTGGGTTTAATTGAGTGACCAAATTTTCTTGATGTAATTAGTGAAGTGACTAAATTTCCGTTTTCTCTTCTAGTACTCTAAATATCCAACTAGCGTTGCCGCACTCTCGTTTAGCAGAGATGGACGCCTGTTGGCTGTTGCATCAAGTTACACTTTCGAAGAAGGACCTAAAAGGTATGTTTTGCATCTAATTATCTGTCTCTCTTATACGAACTAGTTTAATTAACTTTGTTCATTGCATTCACAGCAACGAATCGGATGCTATTTTCGTTCGTAGTGTAAACGAGATTGAGGTGAAGCCGAAGCCCAAAGTCTATCCAAATCCTCCAGCGTGATTCCTGATGGTCACTGTGTTTTATTTTATTTTTTTCTTCATTTCTACTGTTGCACTTCTTCCTAGTGAACACCAAAAACTAAATGTAAAATCGCTAGCTTATTGTTGGGCACGGGTCACTGTCAATATGCTTTCCTATTGATTTGTCTTTATCCCCGTCAAAGTAAATTGAAATTGATAACAACACCCTTATCCAGGTCAGGTTCAAAATATGAATTTTAGTGTGCACGTTTGTTCTCTAACCATGAACTTTGCCACTTTACATTTGTTTATTCCCTATCCTTTTTCCTTGGAAGATATATTGCAGTCTCTCGTATGATAAAAATAAAATAAAATTGAACCTGACAGTCAAGCAGAATTGTTGTACTTCCACCTCAATTTTCGGCATAGAATTAAAAAGAAACTTGCCATATAAAGGTCAACGTGTGATGTTGATCAACTAATGGAATCCAGTTAATCCTTATTCAACTAAAGATAAAATTGGAGGATGCCAGATGTATCCCAATTGCAAAAATCAGAAGCAAAAGTAGTGAGCCCAACAGTAACAAGTGCTCTTGATCTAGTTGGCAAGAATGCCATAACAAAATTTGAAGAATTTATGTAAATGTATGGAGAAAATTTGTTTATTATTTATTAAAAGAAATATGGATACGACTTTTTCCTGACACGGCAAATTAAAAAGAACGTTAGCCAGGCTGCAATAGTGGCAGGAAATAGGGCTCGTGTTGCTTTGTGGTTGGAGTACATTCCTGGCTTTCTTCTTTTTCAATCCCAATTACCAGTCCTCACGCTAACTGTTTACGATTGCTTAAAAATCGTCTGTTTGATTCTGGTGATAATGACATCTATCTACAAATACATCTAATTTAGAAACTAGGTTCATTGGTCAATATTGCTTCCAAACAAAGTTATCTTTGCAAGATCTACACATTTTTAGTTTTCATTTTTCTTCTTCCGGGGTAGGGGAAACAGTATCGTCCGTATATTTTCAATTGAGAAACAAAAAATTTGTACAAGAAAATTAAATAATTGTCCCAAAAGTCTTAATTTGATCATGGTAGCTTTCTTAAACGAATGGTCCTGAGTTGCATCTTTGCTATGCTGTCATGATTGCATCTCACTTGTTAACAACAACGAAGTTCATAGACAACTTCAAACATATGTTCTCCCACCAGTTAGCAATTTGACAGTCCAAGACGAATAATGACACCGATGATATGCAAAAATCATGTCTCTGGTTGCTAAAACTACATTGACAAAATACAGTAAAGACATATACCAGGGATTCAAATGAAGATCTAAGCAGCAAACTACCTAATAAACAATGATTAGTTGATTACATATAGATATATACATAGACACCCGCTTTTCCTCAAATGACAAGGTAATTGTATACAGCTAGCTAACTAGTGAGCGAAAAGCCACCTCTTTTCCTTTGTAAATTGTAATATTCAGACACAGAGATATACTACACACGACATACAAGGCCACAAAAGGTTTCAAAAATGTCAAATGAACACCAAAAGCTAGCTATTAACTCCGTTCCATTCTTATTACCTTCGGTGTTATATCTCCACCCCGTGGAAAATAAAAGGCTGGGAGTAGTGTTAGCATTAAGAGTGAGCAGTCAAATAAGATCAGTTCTACACACGTGTTGTCAGGCAGCTGGAATTTGGCGCACGCGAAAGTTGTAACGTATGTGTTCTTAAGCTACAATCCTTGACCTGCCAGATTTATTAGATTCAAAATAGCAATAAGCATTGATGCAGCATATCAGAATTAGATAGAGCTTCAAGCAAACATGATTTACCTGCATGGCTGCTAACGAGGACAAAAACTCCTTGCAATGTTCAAGCAAGAACCTTTCTTTTGAGGTCACCTTTAGGATTTCCGCCACCAAGCAGTTAGTTTCTTCCACCTGCTAGAAACTCAATGTGTTCAGATATACCACCACAAGTGCAAACAAATGCATATCTGTAACCCAAAGGTCAATTCCACATGGAACTAAATGAACAAGTCAGTGATTGGTCTAGAGCAACAGTAATGTGAATAAAACAAAGGTGTCAATGAGGTTCTAGTCAATGCTTTTGCTACGATTTGGTTGTTCTATAGAGCTAAATGGTGTTAAATAGTCTATGTAACTCACCCAACCTAGTGAGCTTAGATGTTAGACTTAATCTGTCTACATCATATTAGATGGAAAGTTTACTGCAGCAAGTAAAAGAATATGATGGTTGCAGAAATGAACCCAGGCAATAATGCATAGGTTTAGAGCACCTATATTATTAACCAAGAAATAGTTCAAGGAGCCATAAATCAACAAATTCAGTAAAGAATGTGAAAATTCAAAACAGGTTAAAGAAAATGCAACTGCCAAGCATCAAGCCACAAAGGAATTCCAAATTATTGTCTTTTTTTAACAACACGCCTGAACATTCAATTGCCACAACTCAAAAGGAGGAGGTAGAGCATAAAAAAAGTAAAATAGGCATTAACATGCAACAAACAGCAGCACATCAAATACTGACAATACAAAAAATAAGGATAGCTTACCCAAACATAGTAACTAGTATGTATTGGAAAGTTTAGGTCAAACAAGTGACTATAGTTAAATTTAATATATGTTTTCAAAAAAGTTGGAATAATATTAACAGTAAAGAAAAAAGCATCAACTGACTTGACACAATTTGACTAATGACTGAAACAAGCAAAGTACTACTTCAAATATCAAACAGAAGTCCGAAAAATAAATTATAGATATATGGGTTTCATGCAGACGTTGCACATCTAAACTGACAATTGAAACATCACCGTAACTTGTAAAGAAACATACAGAAGAAATAAAAAAAAAAAAAATCACCTTTGAAGAAAGAGAGTATATTGAGGATGCCATTGCCTGCATCACATCAACTGCTGACCCCAAAGCATCCTTTAGATTTGGTACATCAGCCTGATAAACAATAACAGTTCAAAATTTGATAGTCTATTTCTAAAATAGTGTATAGCATCCAAAAAAAAAAAAAAGTAGCACATACTATTGCTTTTTCAACAACCGGAAGACGGAGTGTACTGGCCTTCAAAGCTTCAGTTGCTCCAAGCAAAGAACTGGAGTGATCTCTATCTAGAAGGGCCCATTCCTCCAAATAAGAAATCTATATCCAAGCAAAATAAACTTTGATTATGATGATAGAACTAACTGATCAAATGACTTGATGAATGCTGATTACGGCTATCAACTCAAGTAAAAATAACATTTAATTCTTACAAGATATGCTTCGAAGTAACAATATTAAATTGCTATAATATTATCAAATAGTCAAATTTGCATCAATTCATAAACAGGAAATGCACTTCAACAGCAAGCAATTATTTATAACAGAAAAGCAGTACAGATTAAAATGTGAATTTTATCAAGCAACACCTTTCACAAGTGACATTCATTGCACAAGAGACATTATTTTAAAATTGAAAACGCTGAATCATACCTGTCCTTTAAGAATGGAAGTTAACTTCAACTTTTGCCTCAGTAATACAAGCTTGATTCTTTTAAGTATGACTGAATGCCGAAGTTCTGAAATTGTTACCCATGCATTCCACAAATGTCTCTGCCATAATAAAAATAATTTAGGTCAAACTATAGTTATTAGGAGGTGAAGTACTGTAATTGCTATCACCCAAAGGCATAGGGATTGTCATCCCAAACATAGTGGGAGTAAAACATTTCACAACACGACAAATTAAATGTGCATGTAGATATATACATACAAAAAACATAACTTCTGGATATGTGTGACCGTCTATCATGATAAAGATTTCAGAACACTAATCATGAATACAATTGTTGAATGTCACTAAGACCTGTACATTTCTGGGGCCTACAAATTGATGTAAGAAAGATTAAGTGGTGTCAACTTCCTTATATACCTGACTCAAAGATCAACAAGATATTAGGTCAAGCTATATACCAAGAGTCTTATGCAAGGTACACTTCCTCACCTTCTATTTTCTGTGCATATACTTAAGTGTACGAGTATTCAAAGACACCCTTTATCCCTGCATTTTATATGTTCTTTTGGTTCACACAGATAGAAGGTTGAAGAGTTTACATTTCCGTTTGAATCACTCCTAAACCTCTACTTGTAAGAAATTGCAAACTTGAACCAAATATGGGACACCACTACCTATACATTTCTACATGATAACTTTTCACAAAACATCATCCTCATCAAGTCACTAGCAACAAAGATAACTTCTCATCAACCTTTACTTAAAAGTCCACACCTTTCTCTAACAAGCCTGCCACAATCTATCTGCAATCATAACGATAATTCTTTGAAATCTTCAAGCACTTACGAGCAATGAACATAGATGAGAAATACTATCTACATTTTCCAGGTTTAGATGCTACATTCAAGAAAAGTTATAACTATAACAATTTTCACCGTCTTAGTCGATCAGTATTTTGTAAGCTAGCGTATTTCCTTGAAAATGAGGCATTACATTGATCTTATGACCTTAGCAGCCTAAACTTCTAGCACAGTGCATCTCAAATATAGTTTTCTAACGCATTCCTAAGCACATTGTATTCTATTGAGTGTTACAAGTGTGACCTGTTAATCTGAATCACTCCACAAAACACGCTACAATATACAAGCACTAAAAATACAATTACCAAAATAACTAATAATTAGACACATTAATGTCAAAAACAGATAACAGCAACTACAATACGTACTAAATATGGCATGCCTTAATACACATTTAACCATACCTCAGCATTTAGTTTCTGCACCATAAATGTAGCATCCGCCCTAGCATTCACGAACCGCCACTGAACATACCGGTTATACAGAAGCCTCAATGTATGTGCATCAAATATCCGATCTTCCCCAATCTTCCCTCTCCGCACATCAGCGGAGAAGCTAAGAATGGATGGTGAGTTACCCGAACCACTATTGATGGCGCTGGCAACTGTGCTTCTCACCCTAGCAGGACTAGGCATCCCTCTTGAAGGAGAGGATCCTGCCCAAAGCTTACTCGGCGAAGCAGGCCGAGCATTCACACTCCCCCTGACAGGAGAAGCCACAGTTCGTGGCGACAACATAGGACCATCACTGTTATATCTTTTCAACTGTGCATTTTTGTTTGGCAACCCGATCCTAGAAGCAGGGCTGGTGGACAAGGGTGAACCAGGGTCCTGCAGACGGCGAAGCCGACTATTAGTTTCCTGCCAAAACCTGGCAGACATGACAATGCCACGAGGCTCCTTAGGGCCCTTGACAGCCCCGGAAGAGTCATGTGCTCCAGAAGTGCTCCCAGAGGAAACACTATCAGTATCAGAAGCAGTGAGATCACAGGACATTGAAGACTTACTCACCAAATTCCCACCACCACCGTCATTATTATTATGATTATTAGCATTGGTAATAGAATTATTATTAGCATTACTATTACCCTTCAACAACTCAACTTTCCCCAAATCCAAACTCAACCCTCCTAACCCATCAAAAGAAGCCCTTCTCTTTTCACCTTCCACCACCATTGACTTCTGCAAATCCCTCACCACTTTCCCAAACCCATTCCCAACAACCTTCTTCTTATCACTGATATCCACACTCTTGGAAAGATGATCCACTTTCCTGGTCCTCGCCGGCCACCGATGCTGATCCGCAGGCCTTGAATTCTCCCCCTTCACTGGAGTGGCCCTCCGTCGCTCCGGCGTCGCGGCCTTCCGCGGCGGAGGGGTGGCGGCGGTGGCTTTGGTCTTGCTAATGGGCAGCGAAAAGGCCTCTCCTTGAAAGGAAACCGACAGGCTCCGAGTGGAAGTCACCAGAAGCTTTGCCGCCTCGGGAAGCGGCGTTGAGGGGCGCGGGTGGCGACGGTCCACCGATTGGGAACGCTTTGGTACCAAAGGGGTAGAGGAATTGGTGGAATGAGAAAGAAGAGGGGAAGGGAATCGACGAGAAGAAGAACTTGTCGTTGATGTTGAGGTTGAAGTTGTTGTTGTTGTTGTTGTGGTTGAAGAAGGCGAGGGTGAAGGAGAGTGAGACATGTACCTTGAAGAAACTTGCCTACCCTTTGGTCTTCTGGGTATGGTGCCATTGCTGTTGTTGTTGTCTTTCTCAGAAGAGGTCAATGGGTCTTCCGAAATGGCAGCCACCATTTCCTAAAGCTTAGAACCTTCCCTCACATTGCCTCTCTCATGAGGGTTTTCCTTTTCTCTTTCCCCAAAGCTCAAATCTTGACCCTGTTTTCCACCCTGCAGATCAGTGGGTGTGGTTCAGATTCAGCATTTGAGAGGAACAGTGAGTGAGTGAGAGAAATAGCGATGCAGGGTGTGGGATTTTGGAGAGAAAGAGAAAGAGAAAGGGAAGTAGGTGTTAATTAAAAAAGAGAAAACAAAAATAAAAATAGAAATACAGAGAGTGTGTAATATAACGTGTAGAGTGGAGTGTCCACAGGTGAGTGAGTCTTTGGAGAAACGTTATGAGGTGTTAATCTTAATAACTCTGTTATTCCTAAGTTTATTGTTTATTACTTTTTCTTCTTCTTAATATTCCTTTACCTTACAATGTGCCATTTTATTCTTAGTGTGTAACCTAATTATGCCATGCTATGTTAAAATTTATCGCTTCCTTTTACTTCTAAGGAAGGGAAGAAAAAAACAAAAAATGAATATAATATATACATATGTTGTATATATAAAAGGAATGGAAATTTTAAAATATAATAAAATAGTACTACCATTTAACCATAAACAAAGTAATGTAATGAGGGAAAAAAGCTTCATAGTTAAAGTTTCTTACTAGTTCAAATTTAGTTCATTGTAAAGATGTTTTTGTTTCTCTCATTGGATGGATTTGATTTTGAATTAGTGCTAGTAGGTATTTTAAAGTGAAGTAAAATGTATAGAGAATAATAAAAATTTTGAAAAATTAAAATTATGAGATTGACGTACGTTATACTGCATAGAAAAACATTTTAAACTATAAAAAGTATATTTAAACTATTTATTTTTATATAGAATATTTATTTTCTTTTGAGTTTTATTAATTTTAGTTGTTATATTAAAAAAAATCAATCTACTACATAAATACCCAAAAAAAATTACATTAAAATATATCTCCTTTTTATGTTAAATTTTATTCCAAAAGAAAAAATGTACATGGCTATATTTTCTAATAAAATCATTTCAAATTAATTTTCTATCAACTTTTAAACGTTTTCTTTAAATCGAAGTTATTTTATTATTATATATTAAATCAAGGTATTACTTTGAGACATACTTAACTTTTTAGTAAGGAGAATCACATCTCTTTCTTTAATTCAAACTCTTTTCGGCCAACGATATACTTTCTTTACATTGAAATGCCAGTAAGTTATTGGCGTAATGCATGATACATTGTTTTTTCAATATAATTTTAGAATAATTTAAGAATAAGGCATATAGCATTCTTTAAGGGAGAATTAGCTAAAAAGTTGTCACACTCTAGAAAATGTAGTTTAATTTAATATGTAAAAGTAGAGTATTGTTAATGGCATCATTTTTATGTTGTCAAGTTACCGAAAGAAATTAATAGCAAATATATGATTACGTTACTTTATACCAACACATAATTAAAGAGTAATTAAAAAATAAACCTTCTTTTGGTAACTAATTATAGTTTTCATAAATTCTGACCATAAATGGAGTCTTTCACCAATCAGGGCCATCCCTTTCGTAAACTGATACTGCATCAATTTATGCTCTCTTCAAACATTCAAACTCTTTCTTATTTTCATGGAATTCTCGGTTCAGTTAGTAGCTTGGCATTTCAAAACATTTGGTAGGAGAGATTTGAAAACAAAGAAAGCAAGTAGGCCACATTTTTAGACTTCAATTAAACTTAAATACATTACATTACATTACATATCTCATTTTATTTTCATTTTCTGCTTACCAAACATGACACTAATGGTGTTCCCTTCAAGTCTTCGGCTAAGCCACTGTCATGAATGATACATTTCCACAGCTACAAGTACATGAATAAGGAAAAACCAACACTTATTTAAGTATACACATATTATTCTCAATATTCACAACCCCATTTCCGCTATTTCCTTCTTATTCTGTGTGTTAAAGTGAATTAAGCACTGATTGTGTAGGTAGCTTCCAAAATTAGCCAGTCACAAGATTCAACCCACAGCTACAGACATTGTTTGGATTTAGCTATTTCTGCCATGAGGATTACATGGTTGTCTTTTTCATGTCGTTGTGAAACATTAATTTTTATTATAACTCAAAGGTATTATAATATGTAGTAGCATGTTTGATTTCGTATCAAAGAATACAAGAAGGACTTCACCATATATATGTATATTTACTATGTGATGTCGTGTGATTTCACGTGTGTATATGGTGTGTATATAATATGAGAATGCGTATATAGAGTAAGATTTGGCAGTGGTGTGACGTGAGATAGATGGATCACTTCATTGGGAAAGAGATGAATGAGCTAACCATAATGAAAGGAGCTCTAAATCAAATACAGTGGTTGATGCTATCAGTGAAATGCCCAAAAAGCTTAGGCGTTATCAACCAGAAAGGCAATGTTGCCTAATTGTGATTTTTGCAAGCTAAGCTATAATCAATTTATTATTATAACTAGATTAAGATGCCACATCCCTTTCTGTCACTCTCCATCTACGCCATTCATTGCAACCATTGAACGCATCTCATTATTTCTTAATATCAACATCCTCCCTCCACTTTCTTCTTTCTTCTCTCCAACCTTTGGTTTTCTTCTACCCTCTCTATCTTCTACTGCATTTCATTCAGATAAAAAACGCATCTGCTTGCTTCTTGTTTGATCTCAAAGCATCTTCTCTTTTAAAAATAGTTAAGATGGTGACTATTTCCTAGGCTGAGGGCTTAGCTCTTCACTTATTTAATTAATGGACTACATTAAAATTATTCCTTGCTGTTGTCACGGGTTCACAGTTATTCTAACTGAGATCTATTTACCAAGTAGATTAACAATTGAGTTAAGTGATTAAAGTAGTGCTATATTTAAGATTTCTGAAACTTGTGAGGTACTGGTTTATTTGATAAAACATAATATTAAGCTTTTCAGTATTTGCATATAATTCCAAATCTTGACTTGTATTGAAGCAACCCTTTCCTTTCCTTTCCTTTATAGTCTAATTTTACTCTTCTTTCCATTTATGAGAAAAATGTGTTCCATATTGTGATAATGTGGCATCAGAACCATAATTACTTTAGCATTTGCCTATACCTAGAGACATCTCTATCCAAAATAGTTTCCAGGTGATCCTATAAACAATAGAACTCACAACAAACTTAGGACTTGGGGTTGGTTGAATTCTTCTTTGTTTTCCTGTTAACTGATAATTAGTTAGATGTTAGACCAACATGATTATCAACCCCAACTAGCTACTTCAACGGAGAAGGACACTGATTGTTCAGTCCTGAGTTTCTTACTTGTTTTCTGCTGCACACTGCTCATAGCCAGATAATATTGATTCTGTATAAAAACTACAGGTTCATATTCATAATTGTGAATAGTTTTAGATGAAGCACTCACTTCAGTTAACATTCATTGATTTATTGATTGATTGTAATTCATGTTTAGCATTAGAAAACACTAAAAAAAGAAGATATGGTTATGGTATTTGATTAACGAATCCCTGCCAAATGTATCATGGAAAGATGAGAAAGGCATAATTCTTTGAAGGCATATAACTTAAGTTACACTCAATGGAATAATTGGATAAAAAGTAAACACACACACTCATAGATGTCCGTTTATAGGGTATTAATTAACTTTGCTTCGGAAGTTATTATAGGCTTAAGGAAATAATTCTTCCTCTGTCCCATAGCTTTCCAACTTTGCTTCTCCTTTCCAACTCAACCCTACCAAGGAAAGTGTGTGATTATTTTATCAATGGGAGAGAGAGGGAAAAAATGTGATAAGCAACTTTGGGGCTCAAAGTTGGTGTCTGTGTTGGCGGCTATTCTGCATGCTCAAAAATGTGATAATTATTATATTAAGCTGGGGTTAATAACACTTGAAGCCAAAGATTCAAGATTCCTGATAATTGATTTGTTGAGTTAATTCTTTGAGTACTTAAGAAAAGAACCTCATTCTATGGAATTTCCTATTTTATGGCTTAATATTTTGGTTTTCATTCTTGTTTTGGAGGATGACTACATTTGACGACACAACCAAAACAAAAAGAAAAGTAACTTGAATTTTGTACCACCCTACCCTAATATGGATAAATTGAATACTCTTAGAGGCTAAGTTTCTATAAAATCATTCATTTTCATAATACATCTCATTAATTAAAAAGCAAAAACTCCAAGGGTCATCATCCCCTTATAGAAGATTTGATGGTGTAATCTCAGAGTAACTTAATGTAGACATTTTGGAAATGTTTAGGCCACTTCAAAATAAGCAATCAATACAAAGAGCCTTATTACCACCCTCTTCTATTCCTATCTTAAAGCAGTGCTGGGCAAAAATATTACTGGACTATAATTATTATAATTATTAACGCAGCATAAAATTCAGTGAAAAGTTCAATCATCATAATCTGTGAACAGTCCAATTTTTGTTAGGAGAAAGGGATACCGAAAATGACAGCTTACTTGTGTAACGAAATATTCTTTTCAAAAGTCATGCACTATACAGTATACCATTTAAGAGGTCACCTCTTGCACGGTCACTACTTGCTTATAATGATACAACAAACTCGTTGTCTGTGCATTCAATCCTTCTACTTGGATCTCTTCAACAGAGTATGAACACTTTCCCAAGAAGTCCATAAATATGGATTTAAATCATCTGCATTTTTCCATAAGTACTACAAATTGTGATTCTCTCTCTAACTCATATCCTTAAACTATGTCTGAAAGCTGTGATACAACATCAGACGTAGTAGAACTCATTTTGGGGATAAGATCTTTCTTTAAAACATTTTGGGGTGATGCAATAAGTTGGTTAGGAGTGGACCCTGTGCACAGCTTTAGAACTAACTCTCCATGCTCCCGAATTAGGTGATTCGCAGAGTGGAAAGTATTTCTTTTATTCCCTTATGTTAGTTATCATAAGGACCACTATGATCTGTTCAAATTTGAGTTTAATTTCTGTATATTATAGATATTCAATTGAAATTATAGATATGATATTTAAAATAGCTATTATAAAATCACAGAAGTTGTTATCTTTTAAATAGTTAGTGTAAAATTTTAGACTAGTAGATGTACCATTTGTTTCTATAGATTTAATCACTTCACCACACCTTTTCTCTTTTGCAACATCTTACCAATAAAAAAGTACTGCTCGTGCCACTCTTGTCTTTTGTGGATCACTCTACCTTAACGAATCCTTATCCTTTGCAATTTGTTTATAGTTACAGGTTTCCATCAAAATCTGAAGTTGTTAACAAGATACTTCATATCGAAATTTAGTAATGCAGCATAATATAATTTCCATACTTCTGCTTTCAACCTATTATGGTAATGGAGATTTATTAAACCTAAGCAATCAACTGTTCTATTGGTTTTGGTTACAAAGTAGTGATGATTCCAGATGTTGGGTGCCTGCACAGTAAAAGTTATGATGGAGACGGATAAGGTGAAAAAGCAGAAATGAAAAAATATTGAAGAATGGCAGGTGTGGTCATCATGCATGAAAAGAAGAATAATACAAAAAAGTAAGATGCTGAGTTGCCTTCAAGAAGAAGGAAATTGGAACTCTGCATTTAGTAGTTGGTACAACTTATAAAGCAGGTCACTTGATCGTTTATGTGCTTTCACTCTCTCTGGCTGTCTGTGGGTCGCACCCTATGAAGCCAACAAGTTCATTAAATCCACGGCAACGAGATTAACATAACCAGTTCGTACCAATTTTTTCCACCAATGTCCAATTCAATCGTGCTTCCATTCATTATCCATAACTTATTTATTTCGACGAGATTGGTACATGTCAATTTTATTCAGCTGCATTACGCAAAACAGGAAAACTAGACAACCCACATTTCCATATTCATCTTGTCTCACAAATTAGCTCAAACAACACTACTGGAGAAAGGCCAGGACTAACCAAGAACCAATGTTCTCATTAATTTCTCAGACGTTAAGCTGAAATGCGTGAGTAAAGACTGGAACACTACTCGACCAGAACTTCCAAATTTAACATTCTTCTTTTTCTGTTAAAAGAAAAGTAGCAGAAAATTAACCTACAGAAACAATTAAAGCCGTTTATGAGTTCCGTTCCTATTTTTTCCTTGGAAATTACTCGTCTAAACACGATTCTACGTCAATTAATTAGGAGTCTGTTAAAAAAAATTGATTGTAGCGTCAAGGACAATATTGCATGACAATATATTTATCTGTCTTATCATTTCGGTATTTAATAGCAATCAGCAATTGCAAAATCGTGTGTTTGATTAATCACTCCATATTATTAGATGATTCAAAACTAAAATCAATCTATAATCGTATGATGCATATGCATAAAATGGAGAATGATTATAGGATCACTTATAGAAAGTTCAAAACAATATATTTAAAAGTATTTCTTAAATCCACAAATTAAGTCTGACAAAATAAAGTCTCAAGTTTCTTCAAACATAACATCCTCAGAACATCCTAGGGCCAGAAAAAAAACATTGGTAGGGAGGTGACGAGCTCCTTAGCGATACTGCAACAACAACAAAATGTAATTAGAACAAACGGCAAGACAGCTACATGACTCAAAGCAAATCAACCTATCAAGATGCATGTAACAGATTGACGCATATATCACATTGAATTAGTTAGAAAGAATAAAATTGGGAATAGCAGAAACAGATACCTTGATGAAGCCAATCTCCTTGGCATTGCTACGGAAGCACTGCCTGCAGCACATAAGGCCATACTTCCTGATCAATCCATGTGGGTTTCCACACACACGGCTGTAAGAACAAAAAAAATAACAATTAGCAGTGCTCATTGGTATAATTTAAAAACAAAAAAATACATGTGATAAACAACATCAAATGCACCTAACGCATCTAAACCAACCTAAAACATAACAGTCTAAAGTTCAAATGTTCATCCAGTGGCAATATAATAGCAATAACATCCAAAACCATATGCAGCTAGGTAGGTAGAATACATGGATCAAATCATCACATGATTACATTCAGAATATGAACACGGTCTACAAGCACAGCAAAATGGAAAACAAATTAAAGCAAACGGTAACACTTGATAGAATCAGCCGAACCCAACTACCTTTATGTATTAAATCATCATTAAACTTATATGGTGCAACAAAACACTCGACATCAAAATAAATGTCGTAAACAAGTAGCCAAATTAAATTAAAACAAATGAAACAAAAAAACTAATAGAAAAACGCAGTTTCGATTCATAGCATAATTCTTCAGACTTAACCTGTGCCATTATACAATCTAAAATAAGGGAAAACGAAAAATAGGAAGAGCAACGACTAAAGGGTAATATATATTTGAGATAAAAAAACAAACGTTGAGATTAAAAAGCTAAAGCCTTGAAATGGGAGTTAAACAGTTACATACCAAGTACGAGAACCAGGACCATAATTCTTGGGGTGAGAGTTCCAAACGTTGGAGTGTCCCATTGCGGCGCCGCGGAGGAGGTTTCGATCCAAAAACACGGTAGCTTAAGAATACGCAGGAGAAGACTTGGCAGTGTCTGCAGATATCAATTTATAGACAAACACTGAAATTAGGGTTTTGTTGGGTCAAATATTAATTGGGCTAAAATTTAGCCCAACTCTCCTCACGTTGTATTTTTGTGGGCCTTGAATTAATGAGTTCTTTCAATTTGATTAACCAATTCTCTAAAAATATTACTAAGGCTAACATAATCAATAGTAAGTAATTCATGAAAAATATATAAACAACATATTTTTAGAAATACTTTATATGTTTCACACAAATAAATAAATAAATAAATATATATATATATATAAATATAATGTAAAAGCCTAAAATTAATGGATATTACGAATTAGTAATAATAAAAATATAAGTTGCAATTAAAAAAATATGGTTTAAGAAAAATTATTTTTGTGACATAGGAAAAAATTAATTAATATTTTGTTTAATATTATTTTAAAAAATTATTTCACAACTTTTATTTATTATTTCAAATATTTCAGGAAATCAAATATTTTCATTTGGATAAATAATTATAAATTTAAGTTGATTTCCCGTGTAATTGCTTTGATTATTTTCAAAATTTGTACTTGTGTTATTTAGCTTTGTGTATAATACTGTATAGCCAAAATAATCGTATGGTATGATTTAGTCATACTAAAATATCTGAAATTGGGGATGGTGATTTCCTACTTACTTTATGATATCCAAAGAAAAATTAGAAATTCGTATTTATTACAATTTCCATGTGTTATCTTCTACAGTTTTTCCATATTTTTGACAATTCTTATGCTCTTGTTTGACTCAAGAACTAAAATGATTATTTACTTAAAGGAAAAAGTATGAACAAATATTATTTATAATGTATTAAATAGAGTTAAAACAATATTATTTTAAGAAATAAAAAGTAAGAGTATAATCATATGTTTCTTAAAATAAATGGATAAAAGAGTAAATATTTTTTTTTTGAAATAATATTATTTTAAGAAATAAAAATAAAAGTAAAATATATTTAAAGAAGAGAGTAAAAGAATAAATATACTATCTTTCAAAATAATATTAATTAAACAATAAAAGGAAAAGTAAAATATGTTTTTTTAAAAATAAATGAATAAATTAACTCTTTAGAAAATATGACAACAAAATGATATGAATATAAAAAATTAATATTAAATGATTAAAAAAATAATATTTAAATGATAAACATAGATTAAAAAAAATCTTCTAGTATTTTTGTTTCTTATATTACATTATATTATTATTTTTTGTTTATTTATTGAATCCAAAAGTAACGAGCTTAAGGAATAAGACGTGTAAGTGGGATGGACATGAGCCAAGTGAATAAGTGATTAGAAGAACTTATATTCTTTAGGAGGCATCATTTTTCTTGTAATTTTGCAAATTGGAATGCGAGCGAACGACAAACTTAACAACAAAGAGGGAAGGGTTGGGTTGAGAACAGGGTGCTGAGAAACACACACCTCTTCGATTATCAATTTCCGTTAGGGTTTGGTCTCTTTCATCTTCCGAACCACCGCGATCGGAGGAAACACACGCCACTACAATATCAATCGTGCTGCGCAGAAGCTTTATTCGTAGTCAATTCCCACCGCCGGCCGCCCATTACGGTACGAATCTTTCTTTCCCCTAACTTCATTGATTTTCCCAACTTTCTTCAAAATCGTGCAAGGGTTTTCTTTCTTCTTTGATAATTGTGCTTGTATTTATCGAATTCATTCAATTTTCAATTTCCCCCGAAAGCATGCTGTCCTTCCCAGCAATTGTCATCTGATTTGCTATTCTAATTAGTGAGTAGTTGAATTCGGTTATGGTTTCTGATTGAAAACTTTATTAATTGCAGATTGGGATATTGTTACGGAACTAGGGTTTAAGGAAGCGTTTGTTTTGAATTTCCTGGAACATATGAGATTACGATTATAGTTTGACTCGGTGATTGTGAGAAGAATATTATTGGGCAAAATGACGATACCGAAACGAAGCTATTCTCGAATTGACACATTGGAGCTGAAAGCTCTAATTGTTAGGAAGGTTGGTCATCAGAGAGCTGACAAGTACTTTGATCAGCTTCGAAGATTATTGAGTTCAAAGATTAGCAAGTCAGAGTTTGACAAAATTTGCATCGTGATAATTGGGAGGGAAAATATCCCTCTTCACAATCGACTAATTAGAGCGATTTTGAAGAATGCGTGTCTGGCTAAAGTCCCACCAGTGAGAGGCTCTGCAAAAGCAGGGAGTGCTTTTAGTGTAAAGGATTCAAATGGGTTGCAGAGGAGTTCTATCCAAACGTTGTATGGGGATGCGTTTCCTCCTTCGTTGCGGAGGATTGGCCCTTCAGCTGCTCGAGACCGAAGGTTCAAGGGCCGCCCAAATGCTTTGGGGCCCTTGGGAAAACCCCAATTTGGTCTTGCGTCTGATGAATTTATATGTAAAACACTGGAGCAGCAGAGTGCGACAGAACTGAATTCCCTTGGCAGTAGACCTCCAATTTCCGTTGAAGAAGGAGAGGAGGTTGAACAGATGGCTGGAAGCCCCAGCGTTCAAAGTAGAAGCCCTGTTACGGCTCCTCTTGGTATATCGATGAATTTTGTTCGTGGTGGAAGACGTCATTCTAATGTTTCATTATGTAGCAAAGGTTATCCAGAGACTTGTCACACCAATGGAGATCTCCCTGACACCAGATCTTTGAGGAGTCGTCTGGAGCAAAAGTTGGAGAAGGAGGGTTTGACCGTGACAGTAGATTGTGTAAATCTATTGAATAATGCACTGGATTCATACCTGAAGAGATTGATTGAATCCTTTATGGATTTAGCTGGGTCAAGATGTAGAAATGAGCACCTAAGACAGCAAAACAGGCAGATGGCGACCGGTTCAAATGTTTTGCTACCTGGAAGATGCATGCAAAAAGCAACTGGATCTGCGGGTGCATCTATTTTAGATTTTCGCCTTGCAATGGAATTAAATCCTCAAGTTCTTGGACCAGATTGGCCTATACAACTTGAGAAAATTTGCATACGTGCCTCTGAAGATTGAATCCGCCTATGTTACTGTAGGTCATATATTTACTGCAAGTTGAAATCTAAAGGTGGAGTTGGTAATCTGCAATTGCTGAAAGCTTGGAATGCGGAAGCGTTTACTTTAGCTGACTTAAATTTGGATTTTTGTCTTCTCCTGAAGCTCCACAGTTTACCAAAACAATAAACAACAGGATTTTAGATTTAAAGATTGCTGCTGATTTCTAGGGAGTGAGTCATGTTAATACAGAAAATATGTGAACTTCTAGATAGGATTAAGAAGTTCATTGTTTCACACTTTCAAGAGGGTCCCATTCTTCGTGGTATCCCGTTCTTATTCTTGTTTCTCTCTTCATCTCTTCTCTGTTGTACTTGTTTTAGTTCAACAATTCCTCATTGAAATATAACAGTGTTGCATTCTGAGTTCTAAATCTCACCAATGGCTGGTCGTTATTTGACAACAGGTTTCGGAATTGATTTTGGACACTGCGACAATAGGCTTCTTAAATAGATGCTATAATAGAACAGTAGTCAATAATGCATCCTATTTTGAGTGTAAGGAATTTGATTACTTGTGAGGTCGTTCCCACGCAAGCCTTAGGCTTGTAATATGGCAAGTAGTTCAGCTTTTAGGAGTAATATGGCAAGCAGTTGAGCTTTTAGGTTGTCCATGAAACCACAAACCCCGACTGGGCTCGGATTCCCCTGAGCAACCTGATCCTGTTTTGCACTGAACGTTACAACTCATCCAATGTTCAGTGGAGAAAGAGCCCTACAAAGATTTCCGCGTAGCTAAGACCTTGTTTACTGTCCACTATGCATCGGTGCTATATTCTAGCTAAAAGCCAACATTTTTTTACTTCCATAGTCGCGTTAATCTTGTTGGCACCCACGTTTGCAACACAAAAGTATTGTGTGCACTAACCTTTGCGATCATTATTCTTTTACAATACTGATACATCCTTTTTATAGCAGAGAAGTAAATTGTACATTTCAATTACAGAGGGAATGATATAAATTAGTTTAATACCTATTCCCAATTGCCAAACAAAAAGAACATATTACTAACCGCATAAAAATATATTATGAACAACATACCATTTTTAAGTTTAAAATAATATCATATAATATAATGTTAACAATCAATAAGTAAAATCAATGTAACTAATGAGCAATTCAATTGTTTTTTGTGGATCGGCAATGAGCAATTCAGCTTAGCTTATTATAGTTCGGTCTTCACAACAATAACTGAAAACATAACCAAATTGCAAGAAATGTTTCTTTATTTCATCAGTTTTTAATTTGATTAGTTTTTCAATCGGTTTGTAAAAGCATAATTTAGATTTTGAATACGGTGTTCGCTATGGCATGATAGCATATGACGTGATCTAGAAGAAGTGTGTTCTGCTATCAATCTTTAAGGTCTCATGCTCCATTTGCAAAACATAACATGCTTTTTTCCCTATAAATACGCCCATTTTACTCAATAATACCACCCTATGATCCCGTTTCACGTAAAATAACACCTACTAATATTTTTTATACTTAAAATGTGAACTTGATATTTTCCTTCACTTGTTTCCTCTCATTTCAAGACTGCAAAAAATTCATTTTCATAATGTCAGAGACATTTCGCTTTGCGGCCCTAATCAACTTATAAATGTTCCAGGTATCACCTTTTTAACAGTTATAATTTACTATTCTGACGATTTTTTTTTATGATCATTCTCCTCATTATTCTTAAAGTCTCATCTACTGTTTTAGTTTCCAAAGTATTAACCACTTCTTTTTTTCTCGTAGTCCTTTTTTGTTCAAGTGACCACGTGTATGTTACTAGTAAGAACATAGTTACTCAGAAGGAAATGCTAATGATTCCAAAATTCATTTCGAGAAAAAAAAACAGGTCTGCAGTTACACAACCGAGTATATTGGTTAGTAGCATAGAGAGGGACAATGTAAGATCAGAATTAGTGCAGTCATCCAAAAGATTTGTCTGTACTCCGCAGCTTCCAGTCTGAATCGTAGAACAAAGATTGACACTGTTGATAGTGATCAGGCTGCTTTCTCTAGGCTTGCCATATACGTCATATAAATAGTCCACAAGTACGAAAATGAATTGGTGATCAGTGGCTGCCAATATGAAACAATGCAGAGTCAATAAGAAAGGAACTTTTCTGGCTGCCAAACTTAGTTGCTGTAAGACAAAAAAGGGTAGAAGAAGCTAATAATAAACTGGTACCTGTAAATTGACAGGAATGAACTTAAAGGTAATAAAATCACATATAGGCCAATACATAATTGCACCGAGCATTGTTGAAAGAAAATCACGTTTTAAGCGTGCAACTATCTCTGATCCCGTTTCACCTGGCAACCAAGAGAAACAGTTTAACACTTCATAACAATTTTGGCAGAAAATCAACTATGAAACAGTTGAGTTTCAACACAGAACTTCATTTTGTTCATAAATTTTGGATTCCATGCACATATTGTTTGGTTCAAAGGAAGGGAAATGGAATAATTTATTACTGTACACTGGCTGTAAACAAATAAAGCCATTAAATTCAAATTAAAGATATAGTAATCAACAACGGGAAATGACTTCCCTTATTTCTCCTTGTTTCCTTTTCCTTTTTACATCTCTTCCCTCGCACATTTATAAGCAGAGACTCTTTCATATTAGTTGTTTAATGCACAAACAAGAACAACCAACCGATGCATGAAATTGGACATATTGGTAAACACAAAATACCAAAAACACATGCAAGGTAAAATGTAATTCAATACCAGCACATTTAATACTTTGCAACACAACATTAATCAAGATGCATGTACAAAGCATATCCTCTGCATCTTGAAAGCCAGGTTACATTTGTTGAAGGAAGAACAAAACTTCATGACCTTGAATATACTAATAAAAGAAATAAGCCACCGGGCATACAACAATGCAGTGCCACATTGTAAAATTGCAAGTTTATGATTATTTTATAGCTTTTTAGAAGTGACAATATGAAGTTAAGGATTAAAAAAAACACAATAACATAGCCAGATGACAGCTCTAGTTGTCTTGTCCAATCTTTTTAGTTTTAAAATAGCATTATTCAGTTTCAGAACATTACCCCCTCTCCCCACCGCTCCAAATTAAAAGGCCAGTAAAAGAAAAACATGTACAAAAGGAAACTACATGATAGATATTATGGTAAGAGAATTGAACATACCCTGCAAATGTGCATTCAATGAGAAGAAAATAACAGTCATGGCAGGTCCATAAATTGTCTGACCCAAGACCATTTTCTTCAATGTAGAGAAAATATCCCTCCTCGGGAAAAGCTTCGACACAAAATTGTACCAGAAATGCAGGGATGGCCCTAAAACTATCATCCCATATCCTGCCATGCGTGAAGTCCTCATAAAATCAAAAGCTTCAGAAGAATCCCGTACAATAGTCTAAACGATTAACAAAATAAATACCATGAGTACGTTGGACAACACAATGAGTATGAAGTATGCAAGTTAATGAGTTGAAAATGTCTATTCAATAGAGTAAAAAAGGTCTCAAGTCTGCAGTGAACCAATGTAAGTATTGCAAGAATTTATTAGACTCAGCCTTGAGGCTTCTAAAACTTAACCATATAGCTTCAGAATATTAAGTGAACAGCAAAAACTTTTACCACATTGCATGGGAAATACACAATCATCGACACATTCAAAACATGTAAGAGTATATTTTAATGATTTGAGGTTATAAATATGAATCTTTTAATGATTTGAGTATATTTGTTGCTCCCTTCTTATCATTAATTTCTTTTAACTCTACAAAGTACAAACTAATAACAATTTCAAAACATACTCCACTCCTACTTATAGATTCTATTCAGAGAAAAATGGTCAGAAGAAAAATATGGAAAAAAGATCTTTAGTGATTGTGCAGTGCACTCAAGGATGGCCAAGCTAGATTATCGTGAAAAATCATTGAACTTTACATGAAAGAGAATGATGTGATAGTGATACAAAGTAAGTGGCAACAAGTCAACAAGCAAAGATCTATCTATCAAGAGAAAACAAAAGCCATGTTCTCGGCATCCAGGGCACTGCTAGAAAACAAAAAGAACTTTTTCACTTCATGTATTGTCCAAATGTTAAATAGGTGCATACTAGCATCTGTGTTGGAAAACAATTAACTGTCTACCGGTCACAGTGAAATATCAGTAACAAAATTAGATAGTACAACTTTTTTCTCAGGTTTCCCACAAGTATCCTCCATGAAGCAGTCTTAGTCAAGGCACAGTCAAGCACTAAAGCAAGGTATCACTCAAGGTATCAATCTGAGTAGGGATTTCAACCATAGGTTGCCAAAAAAGACCACTCTTACCTGCTATACTCAAATCCCATGGGTATTAGAAACTACAAATTGAATGCTGAATTGGAAAAAAAAGAAACACTAACTTGAGGATATTCAGGACTGTAGGAAAAACCAAAAAATGTTTTCGATGAAAATAAATTATATTGCTTAAAATTAACAACATTCAAAGCATCTTATGGCAGAGTGACACTCCAAACCAAGTGTGTACCAGGGCAACAATAAAAATCATGAAGAAACAGAACAGACAATCCTACAGTTTTATACTTGTACAGTTCCCTCATATTTCATTTCACATTGCATGTCCAAATAATGAAATATTTACAAGAGCAGGCAGGGAAAGAAAGAGCAAAAAGAACCAGGAACGAGCAGGATCGTAATTAGTTCTAAAGCTAAGGAGTTGTTGCTAGGTTCTAATATAAGACCACTTCAGTCTATTTGAATTGCGATAGCATTAGTCAAGGCAATGTCAGAAATTGCATTCCAAACCCTAAAATTTTTACCGTGTAAGGCAATAAATCAACAACCATGAACCCGACAGAAAACTGTTAATTTTTCAAACACAGACAAATGCATTCTCTCTTCCTTTTTAGTCATCAATCTTATCATAACAAAAGAGATTGAATAGGAGAGATCAGTAGACCTGGGAAGATAAATCAGCACCCATATAAATGAGTGAAGAAGTAACACTTTTTGTCAAAATTGGCCAAGACTTGATCATCCCCAAATACCAACTCACAAAGCCAACCTTGGAGAGGGAAGTTGCAACAGCAGATGAAGAAGAAGAGGAAGAAGAGCAAAAGGATGAACAGAACAAAGACAACGAATTTTCATATTCTCTGGGTTTTCTGAAGAAATGTGGCAATCTAATAAAAGGTTTAGAATGCACTGTGTTGTAGAGAAAAGAAGAGGTTTTGATTGGATGAACGACATGGTTCACCAACATGAAGTGCCTCTGCATCCCCATGACATGAGAAATCTTAGCAGAGTTCATGCGAAAAGCACTGCTCATTTTTTTTTTATCTGAAGTTTTCGGTTTGGGGGTTTTGGGCTGCCTTCAACACAGAAAGGTTGAATCTTTATAGATGAAAATTAAAGTTTCAGTTGTCAAACATCCCAGTTCATGGGAATTTTGTGGTGTGTGTGGTTATGGGAAGTCAGAAAAGGAAAAAGGGTTTGGGGACTTTAAACCCCAACTTCAGTTCAATGCACATGCAAAGGTTCACCAGCCCCCTTCTTCATCAATCACCTGAGTCTGTTTCTATGATAGAGTTTTCTTTTTCTCTCTTTTTTTTTTTCTAAAGTTCCAAAAATTGCTTTTTTTCAGACGTTTTATTAGTCACATAGAATATCAAAATTTCTTTGAAAGTATTTAAAAATTCATAATTACCGATAGTTAATGAATTCATACATTTGATGGAGCTATTTTAATTTTTATTTAAAAATTAAAATATAATTATTTATTTAAAAATTAAAATATAATTATTTATTTAATTAGAAAATTATAATTCATTTATTAACATTAAAAAGAATTAAATCCAAAACTTGGCTAGCTTGAAAACCCACCAAAATGAAAAAATTTCTTGTACCAAGATTTTCACAGTAGCATTTTGGTGATATAAAGAGGGCATTCCAACCATCAAACCCCAAAAACCAACACTTTGTAGGGATTATAATAATTAAAAATATACTTTTATTTTTATAAAAACATTAATTATAAATTTATTCTTCCAATTTTCAATTACATATGTCCGCTAGCAATTAAATAATATATTAACAGTAGATTAAATTACTTTATTTTAACGAGTTTTGTTCCACGCATGTAAATGTCAGTTTCTTTTGATGACACGTATATATTTAACCTAACACGTTGTTGCTATAAACTATATTTGTTTTTGAATTATAGGGTTGTCAAAGTTGAAAAATCAATTTTGTAGTTTCAGGAAAACCTGTGTGTACACGAAACAATCTTCCCATACCAATTTTAAATATAATAATATCATGATTACATTTTAACTAATTTCAAATTATCTCACCATAATCTCTAAATTAGTTTACATAATTATAGTTTGTCGTCATCCTTTTTCTTTTTTAAAGACCTTGTAATCAAAATCTTCTTCATTTATGGTTTCAGTCATTCTTATGGTGATTGAATTTTTTAATTTAAAAATCAATAATTTATTACTCAAATATTGATCCAAATTAATAACTTATTATATTTTTTATACAGAGAAAAGTGTCATGGAATTAAGAATAGTTTTTCATTTTATTTTGATTTTGGTTTTGGTCATTCTGAATCACTGTGAAATTTTGGTACTTGTAAAATGTAAGTTTGATAGGAGTGATACCTCTATTAGTACTTCGATTTTATTTTTTTTCAAATTTCAGCATAACTGTCAGCATTTTTTACTAAAATTAAAATAATTAGGATTTTCCTTTTACTTTACTAAAATTAAAATAATTAGGATTCCCCTTTTACTGTATAATTATGAATAAACATAGTATCAAATTGTTCATACACACTGATTCTAAAACAAAATGTAGATTGTGTCATACATACACAGTACAAAATAAGTAATCACTTTTGGTTTTAGTTTTCTTTCTTGTCTCAAACAATGCACAACTTTCTCTTATGTTTCATTTCTCACAAAGGGAATGCAGAGTCATAGATGCAATTCAAAGCAAATAGTCACTTTTATAGTTTTATTTCCTCTCTCAAAATGCAGATACAGAAGTCTTCAAATTTTCTATGTTTAACAAGTAATTTATTTTAAAAGCTGTGAAATACCGTTACTTATATGTGTAAATTACTGTACTTTTGATTTATACTACTATCATTTGACAGTTGAATTAGATAAAGTTATTTTCTTTGATTTATTACAATTGAGTCTGTATTTGCAATGTATATTCTGTGTCCTGAGTGTTCAGAAACTATTAATAGATTTCATCAGAAGTCTTAACCATTTTGGAATGCCCTCATCAAAATTTTATTAGATCTAAAATACTTTAACTAAAAATTGATTTAATCTTCGAATGTTGTGCATGGTTAAGAATCTTCATGAGTTTCTTCCATGAAAAAAATAATCTTTACCAGTGTGACTGTGAGAGGTATTTAAGTTTCACTTATTATACACATCTTACTGCAAAACTATGCCATAAAGCCATGGAAAGATGTTATTAGATAGATGGACATACAAGCCTGACATTTTTAGATTCCTATTCGGGTGAAACATACATCATTAACAATGTTATTTACACACAATTGTTTTTCAGAACATTTTTAAATCACTTCTTTCTTTATAACAAAATAAGAAAAACACATATTTCAACTTTTTCCCATCTAAGAGTGTAAGAATGGTGAGGAAATTTTGATGGGCAATTAACACCACCCTTTCCCTTCCTTTCCCAAGTAAACTAAGCCTCTTCCTTGCGATTTATATCTTTCTTCAGCATCCAAAATCATATGGAACAAGTCCTTTCAGTTCAGGACCACAAAACCTGTTGTTTTCAAAACTGAAACAAGGAGAAACATTTCGTAAATACTAAATCAATTAGATTAGTGTTGAAATCGAAACTATTCCTGCTTCAAATTAATTCACAGGCGAAGATTTTGTGCCATCACGTTTGCAAATGCACCAGTGTATTTTATCTTTTGGATATTTCATTCAAATCAATTAGATCTCATGCATGCATGTCAAATCGTATCATCTAATCCTGTAGAGGAATAACCTCGGCACCGTGCCTAATGATACTAGTGAGGAAGTATTGCAAGAAAGCTAGCACTAGATGATTTCTGGTTTTCTCGTGTTTGAATCCAAGTATCTAACAGAAAAATAACACTAACTATTCGTATTGATATTGACGTTTTTACATGCTTGGTGCAAGAAAATGTGTTGTCAGTTTGAAATGACTAAACCTTGTCTGTTTATCAAAACATGTTTGGATTGGTAAGCCACTTGTTAAGAATATGGGATGACAATGAAAGATTTGGTATACCTTTCCATTGGGAAAGATTCGAAGTTGCCCTCTACTGGTATTGTTCCACATAGGTCGTTATTAGAAACATCACTGCAAAAATTGGTGTTCAAAAGTTGCTGATAAACTAATCGCAGAAGTATATAAAAGAACAAGTATAGAACACAAGATGCAAAGAAAACTCACAGGATTTTGAGATCAGTGAGATGAGTGAGTTCTCTTGGGATGGATCCTGTCAACTTGTTGTTGTTTATCCGCCTAATTCATCAAAGCAAAAATGCGTGAGTAAAACAGCCAGCAATTTTTACATCAGTGAAAACAAAAATCAAGAACAAAAGGTCAACAAAATTTTGGCAAATCAGCATAAACACGCTTACAGGAATTTAAGTGACTTCAACTTTCCAAAGGACTTTGGAATCTTTCCCTCCAACTTGTTATCATACAAATCCATGCTGATTAGTGACTTCAAGTTACCAAGTTCCTCAGGAATCTTTCCTGTTAAGTCATTTCTGTAGAGTTCCCTGTAATCAAGAATTTCACAATCTCTCATCCGTTTATTGAAAAACTAACCTCCACCCCACAAAGAAAAACAAAACTTTTGCGTATTTGGTTAAGCAAAAATATAATCCAGTTGCCCCGACATGCGTTTGGTTCAACTTAGTTAAAGAAATGGCTTGATTTTTATCAGTTTCTAGAGAGAAATTAGTCATTGAAGTGGTTATTTTCTACAAATAATCTGCAAACACGTGCAAGACGCGATTAAACTAAATTGTAGGAATAGTCCATAGTTTGGTGCTCTCCTAACTCTAGCCTGGGACAAAAAATAATGTAAACTGGCACAAAATAAAACCCAAAAATTAACTCGTTCAATTGCACTGTTTGAAAATTGTCAGATGGCACATGTTTTTAAATCAAACAACAGATCAAACAGGAGCTAGTTTCTGAACTTCTGAGCTATAACAGGCAAGGGAAGAAGACCATACAGGTACTGAAGATGCTGTAGCTGGCCAAGTTCTGGGCCCAGAGTCCCAGAAACGTTAGAGTTGCCCAAGTCTCTGAAATCCAAAGATTATACAACTTATTAGAAAGCCCGAACCAGGTTACTGCAACCAAAAGACTCAAAAGAAAAAAAAAACATGATGGTTGGAGTCACAGGTAAAAGAAAAAGAAACCTATATCTCTAGAAGAAACTAACAGAAAGAAAAGAAAAAGGACAAAGGGATTCTTACAAGCGAATCACATGATTGTTGGAATCACAGGTAACATGGAACCAAGTACAGGCATTAACCAGTGTTGGGTCCCAACTCTGCAACACATTGTTGGGATCAGAAAGCCTGCTTCTCAAAGCATGCAGAGCATTCCCTACACAATAATTTGGATCAAATCAAACTATTAAGACCAAACCAAGTCCCTTTTCTAGCTTAGAAGAGGCCAAAGAAAATTGATAGTTTTGGAAACACAATATGCATTTAAGCATGTCCATTCCCAAGAAAAATAAAATTAAGAAAAGGAAAACCAAACAATTGAAACAAAACAGCATATGATCTAGCCATAAGAAGAGCTTTGAAGATTAAGTTCCCCAGGTGGCATTAACTCTTGAGAAACCAAATTGAGCATCCTCAACTGAGAAAAATGAAGCAGTAGGGCATACCTTCCGGATTGGTTGACAGGGATAGGAGGGGGTAATGGAGAAAGAGAAACAAGAAAGAGAGGGAAACGAAAGGTGTCACTGCCATTATTCCTCCTTTGTGAGCAATCTTTTGGTTGAATGAGAGAAAGTAAGAAAGAAAGAGGTAGACTTTGGAAAGAGGAAGGAAAAAAAGGTGAAGGGCAAGGACTAAAGAAGAGAGAAGAGAAGAAAAAAGTGGACCAAGTTGGCAGTGGTTGGAAAAAGAAGACTGAGTCATGGTCAAATTATTATATTATGGTTCAAACGGGCGATGAGTGGAAAAGTCACGCATTGGTTGTGTTGTGTGAGATTTCAGTGGAGTAAGTGGTGAGATAGATAGTCTTCCAAGCGCGTTCTGTGGGGTACCCCACCCCATCTATTGGAACTTGGTGACTTGTGAGTTACAAAAACTTATTGTTATTATTGTTTATTGTTTTGTTGGTGTTACTTCTTACATGGTTTATGGTTACTTGAGAAGGAAACAGTATTGACTGCAGGACAGAATGGAGCACTATGAACTAAGTTGTCTAAACTTGTGGACATGGCCATAAACGTGATTCCTCATCACTGTCTTCTTCCCACCTAACATCTCCACTAAATTGGAATGAAAGTTGTGGACTTTGTGTCTTCTACTGTGGATGCTGTGTATCAATGCCATCACTCTGCATTTGTTAGATTGGACTACTCCTCTTTTGGTACTATTTTTAATCAACTTTCTTTCTTTCAGAACATGCATCTACTATTTCATCATCCAAATGTTTGGCTGGTTCAACTTGCAAAACTTCGAATTCAACGATTCACATTATTATGTTAATCTTTGAGCATTTCTAGCTACACTTTATTCAATCCTTTGGTTTAAATACGAAAATTCTAAGCATGGACACAATTTAATTTCGGTTTCATATGAAGACTTTGAAGCAGAGTGAATGAACCGTAAGGGTGCAAAATGAAAAAATTTTGAAAGTGAAATCATTGATGTGAAAAATGAAAAATCACAACACTTGTCATTATATCAGATTTCTAAGTTTGAATAATTTAAAACGAGGAGTTCGTTTTTGCTATAAAAAGAAGAAATAATGGTGTTATAAATTAAAAAAAATATTTTGATTTTGAGGTGGAGACTTAAAATTGAATAAAATAAGAATTCACATGTGAAAAGAATCTTGAATCTATACAAACACCATTTTCATATGTCGTGGTAAAAGAAATCATTTATACCTGCCACTTCACAAAAAGAAAAAATTCAAATGTAGCAGGACATGAAAAGACTTCACGTTTTGAATTATTCTGAATATTTTTGGCTCTAAAAGAACAAGAAGAAACGACAAATTTGTCAAATAAAAATATAAAGCAATAGTAGAAAAAAAAAGCAGCTTGATGTTAAAATTATTTACTTTGAATTGTAGTTTTTTATTTTTCGTTTATTAAATTTGATTTTTTATTGACTCTTTAAAGTATTCGAAGGAAAAATTAATCAAGAAAAAAAATAGCATGTATCGGTCACAATGCAAACAGCGTCTGAAAAGAAAACTATGGAGAATAAAATGTGTACAAAATAAGAAGTGAGATTGGTAATTTTTTATTTGTGATTTACGGAAAAATAAACGGAGGAAAAAGCTGTGAATTGTTGTATTGACAAGTGATTAGAAGGGCCTTAAAGAGTTTAATTTTCATTAGAAGATTGCCACGGCTAAAGAAATCTAATGAGATGTGAGGAATTTTTATAAAAGGGAAAATAATTGATTGAAAATAAAGTAAAATAAAAGGGACATCTATTTCATATTTTAATTTTAATTCTCTATTAATTGTATTCACTTTTCATTTTTTTATATTTTACTGTTTTTTTTTCATAATTCCTATTTTTACCATTTCGTTCTCTTTTTTTTTTTACCAAATTGACCTTAAATAATCTCTGTTACAAAACACTTATTTAGGTTCTTTATTCTTTTGGAGGATTTAAAGTTTACAAGTATTAACTACTTTATGCTCAGTTAGACTTTTATTTTATATATATATATATATATAATTACAAGAAGTTAAATAAGATATTAATTGAAAGGAACTATGAATCTTCTCTTTCTATTAATTAAAAAAAACGAAAACAAGAACAAAACACAGTTGTAATAACCCAAATTATACAATTGGGGAGAAGATACTCTTACTGATTTTTTTTTCGAATTTTAACCTAAGCAAAAACCGTACTATTTATGTAAATTTAAGGCACAATTATGTAAATTTAAGACACCGTATACTATGTTCGTTAAAAAAAAGTCTACTCTTACTCACTTAGACTATGTTTTTTTAAATAGTTCACTTTAAATAGAACACAGATTTAAAAAGATGGATTTAAATAGTTTTCTTCTCTGCATTTGTATTAAATATTTAAATTTTTCTTTTCAAAAAATAGAGATATTATTTAAAAATATTTTTTATTAACTTTTTTCAAAATTATTAAATAAGAATTAAAAAATAATAATTTTAACTCATTCAAAAACAATTTCATAATATTACTTTTTTATTTATTAATTTTTTTAATTTATCACATCAATCTAATCACTCAAAGATTTCACTATCGAATCCACTCAGCCACTCAGTTAGACCTAAAAATACTCAAAAATTTTATCAAATCCACTCACTATCTTCCAAATTTATCTTCACAAAAAAAAAACACAACCTTAAGAAAAACCAAGAGGTATTCCTACCCATCCCTGCCAGTCTCCCCACCCACTAGCAAGTACACAAATTCATAGTGGAAATAAGTGTGTGATTGATTTGGATGTGGATCACGAGTTCATATTTAATTTTAACTTGATCCGACATCAAACCAAATTAATAAGATTGGTGAGCATCTCATGAAAGTAAAGATTCACAAAGAAGATAAATGAAAAAAGAATCAATTGAAATCTTTGACAACGAAAAATCATAATAACTCATTTATAATCTTAATCTCAGATTAACTTGGAATTAGCTAACATCTGACATTAACTTTGAGAAATATGTTATGAATAGTTTGGTTAACCAACTATAGTTGGTTGGTGAACGCAGTATTACATAGGCATGTTGTACAAAATGTAATGGTCACTTTTTAAGATGAGGAAAACAAGCAAAGACATCAGCCTTGGGATGCTTGGCTTCAGCATGTTCCCGGCACTTAACCTCCGATGTGGTACAAATGAATGTCTGCATGCACACCTTGCACTGCACTCGTTATCCATTGTCCCCGAGATTAATCAATTTCAACAGCCAGCAACAACACCAGCCACAGAGACAGGAACAAAAGTCATCACGCACGTAAACGGAGTCAATAATTTGTCTATAAAAGAGCATACTCTTGTTGAAATGTATTAGAAATCAGAAAGCTACTTAAGTGCATGTTTGGATATACACATGTAGAATTAATTTTGTAGAGTCAATTTTAAGCAAAGGTGAATGTTATTTTTGTTTGGACAACAGATAATAATAAAAAAAAAAAAAACTGATTTTAATAGTGTTGTTCAGAAATTTGCAATTAAAACTGTTTTGGTTATGTAATTAGCAAAACGTGTTTTGTCTTACCCTTCATCAGACAAACATAACTTCAACTCAGGTGGATTTGGAACAAATATAAGACTTTATTTTAGTGTAATGCAAAGCTACTTCCAAATGCTTCAATGAGACTGAGTTCACAGTTTTGAACCAAGTGTTTCCAACACGTCCAAGCATCATGGTCAATGCAAGAAACCATTTTGACCCATCCCCAGACTCAAGTCATGTCTTCCAGAGACTAATCCAAACATGTTATGAGTCTTGTTTCTTCTTTAATAACCTTTCTCCTAAGTTTTCACATTTTCTTAATAAATGTTATTACTTCATAAAAGAATATGTCAAAGAGTGCGACGGCAATTTAATTTGAATAAGAAGTAACAAACAAATTTCAGAGAGTGAGGACAAATAAATTAGAGTAGAATAAGCAGATATGATTAGGTCAGGCAATTAGGGTCACAATTTGCAGAACCAGAGTCCTTAGGCTTATCATAATCATAATGGTATCTACTAGAAAAGTGAATTGTAAATAGAAAAAAAATATATATAATGAATGGCATTGAGTGGGGGTGAAAGGAGCAGGCACCTGGATGTTCATGGCCTTCTTGTTCGCCTCTAGCTGGCTTCCTACAGAATCAGAAAATAAAAAGACAGATCTATGAGGAGAGAAGGAAACAACGAGAATTTGAAGAGAAAAAAAGAAGGAATACCTTTGGAAGCTTTATTTTTCTCCATGTTTCTCTCACGCGCCATCTTGGATTTCTGGCCATTGCCTCCTCCCATGGTTGTTCTGTTATGATCGGCAAAACACAGAACACACAATGGATTGATGAAAGGGAGAAGAAAGGAGTGAAAAGGTAGCTTAATTAGGAAGCTTTTTGTCACTGCAACGCTGTGACCTGGAATTTAAATCATCTCTCCCGTGCCACCTCACCGACCGTTCTAGAACTATCCTCTATATAATTAATAATTTTTTATATATATGAAATAATACTAATATATTAATAAATGGGTGGTAGTGAGATGCTTTTCTTGGAATGGAGAAAAAAATGAGCAAAATTTGCATACGTAATTTCTAGGAAAGTTACTAGAATGGTTAAATATCAAAAAGATTATTAAATTGTAAAGTCCATCTTCAAAAATAGGACTTTTTTTCTTAAATACGTTTTACAATTATTTCAATCTTTTAATTTTTTTTATAAAATACAAAAATCGTATTTAATATGTACGGCATATTTTTTTTATATTCATCAAACAACTTTGCTATAAAAAAGAAAAAAAAAGTGCAATTAAAAGAAAAAGAAGTAAAAGCTGTTCATACTCACAATTTAATTACAAATCAAATATCGTATATATCAAACAAAGGTCCTGTATTAAAATGTTGGAATCGTGTTTCTTAAGTAAAATTAACTCAAATTTATAATATTTATAAGTCCATTTTAATAATCTTTTTTGAAGAAATTATATTAAAATAGTAAACTTTTCAAGAAAAAGATAGACAACAAAGTTCTTTTTTTTTTCATTTTCTGCTTTCCACTGATCTCAGAGTCGTAAAAATTCAAAATATACTTTTAGTTGGCTCCTTTTTAAATAATTGTGTTGTTTGAAACTAAGATACTAACTATCCATAAAAATAATATTTTTCTGCATTGCCATTACTAAATAAAGTACAGACTTACAAAATCTGATACTATTTTAAAACGCGAAATAATTATTAAAGTGTAATGTCTGAATTTATCATTTACATATGTAGTTTATCATCTTTTGTTTACATCAATGGCTACCATTTGATACAAATTTATGGAGAGCTTATAACGTGCTGACAGTCTCATATGCTGGCTGAAATATATCCCGGGCCGAAATATTGACTAAGTTGCTCACATTTTTATAATTTTGCTGACTTCTCTGTCAATGCAAGGATGAAATCAAAACGGACGTCTATGAGATGGACAATTTGTCAGAAGCTGAAGCACAATAGCCAAAATACAGTATTAGCACATTTTTATCAACAAGGATGAATGAATGAATTGTACGAGATATTGCAATCAAAGTGCTTTCATTGCTTGCTTCCGTTCCTCCTCTTCGGCTTTAATCCAGGCAGCCTAAAAATTACCAAGCAAAGCAGATTGTACAGAGTCAATAACTTTTTGCAACTGTCAATGTAGAAGAAAAAAGCATGAAAGGAATTTAGAGTTACACGACTCAATGATAGCAAGTTGGTTTTGGGAAAAGCTTTTGAAGTTCCAACAGCTAAATTAGACATGCTAGATAGGACTAACCTTTTCGCGTTCAAGCTTAGAGACACGAGTTTTAATGGAGTTTCCTAGGCTCAGTCCTCCCCAAGCTTCTTGCAACTCTCTCTCCCTTGCTTCACGACGAGACACTGAAAGACTTACCGAGTTCTCTGACCGCTCAGCAGCAACCATCTTTTCTCCCTCAAGTCTGGATTTATTTTTTACCGACACTTGGTTCAGACCACCTTCATTTGTTTCCAAATGGACGTTTCCTAAGCTCAATCCTCCCCACGTTTCTTGCAACTCTCTCTCCTTTGCTTCACGACGAGTCATTGAACGACTAACTGAGGTGGTCTCTGGCTGCTGTGCAGCAACCATCTTTTCTTGCTCCAGTCTGGATTTATGCTTAACCAAGACCTGATCCAGACCGCCTTCATTTGTTTCTAAATGGATGTTTCTGTGGCTTCTCTTAACTTGGCCCCATTCTTCCTCCAGATTGCTCCTCATTTTCTCCTTCTCTAGTATAGAGACGTGCTTTACTAAAACTTTATCCAAGCTCTCATATTCTGGAACATTCGTTGCCTCATGATTCATTCTTTGTTTGTAGTTTTCACGGCTTCCCAATGACAACGCATGCAGCTTCTCTCTTTCCAATCTGTGCACTGGCCTTGCCCGTATTTTCTCCAACCCATCTTTGTTTTCCCCTGATTTGGACCCTATGTTCGAATTTATGTTTTCTTTCCTATCCAATGCTTCATCAGAATAGAAAGTTGAATCCAGTTCACCTGATGTATTTGGATAAACTTCTTTCTTCAAACTGTTATTCTCATTGATTCTTCTGTTTTTTGCTTCTTGGACCTCCTTTTCAAGTCTTGAGACATGTTTCACTAAGACCATATCTAAGCTTGGTACTTCTATGTGATCCTTTGGCCTGTTTGGCATGTCGCTTGAAACTGCTGGCATCTCCTTTCCGGACTTAATTTTTGCCTCCTTGATGTCTTTCTCTAATTTTGAATAATTCTTCACTAGAATACTTCCCAAATCAGGTACATTCTCTGGTGGAGTTTCATCAACAGATTTACGAGAGCTATCCCTGACTGGTTCTGTCTTTGTCTTTCGGGTCTGTTTGGCTTCCCAAACCTCTCTTTCAAGTTTTGTCACGTGCTTAACTAAAAACTTATCCAGGCTTGGTACTTCTGGCTCAACTTGCTTCTTTCTCGTCACATCCAAGGCTAACTTTCCCAATCCCAACGATGACATTCTTCTCGCAGGAAAATTAGTCGCTGAAGAGGATGAATACTCAGTTGAAGAGTCTAGATTATGCAGTTTGGCATTCTGCACTTCAGCCAAGGAAGCATTCAAACCATAAGTTGCAACTATAGTGGCGAGGGAAGAAAGTTCATCTTCTTGAAAACATTTTAACCTCTCAATCATCATATCCACAAGTTTTATTCTGTTCTCAAGAGACTGTCTCCTCCTCCCCCTGCTTTTCCCAAGAAAAGGTATCTCGGAATCTAACTCTTGGGAGTTGAAGTCACTCTTTTGAGAGGCTGAATCAAACTCTGTCCCGGACTCAGATTTATACTCTGAACAGAATTCAGTCAGGTCCTGATTACTTTCACCCGTATCTGGGTTTTCACTAATTTTTCTTAACAATTCTTTGAATTCACCTTTACTAAATGAAGTGCACTTTGCAAGCCTAATAAATGCAGTTTTGACTGCGGCAGCCACTTCTCTGTCCACCTCAAAGGCAGTTTCAAAAGATGCAGTAACACCATGGGTATATGATCCTTCTCCATGAACTGAGGATGTCTCTGTTTGGCAAAGCTTCCTAGGGCAGTTTGGCAAGTCAAACATAATAACACCCATAGCCTGGGCTGTCCCAAAAGCTTCTTCCGCACTTTTTTCTGCCTTTAAGAGTTGAGCCTCGGCATCATCACTAGGAATCCTGAAAACAACAATACCAAAAACAGACATTAAATCCAATATACAAATTAGAAATCGACAATGCTCACCATGGCTGTTTCCAGAAAACTTTAGCTGGAACCACATAAAATACAATATACAAATTAGAATTCAACAACGCTAAGTACAGCTTGCAGAAAAATTTTACCTGGCAGAACGTAAAATACGACACCAAGAGGCTTCCACTAATGCAGCTCTTCGGGTCTCCATTGCCTTATGCGCCGCATCTCTAGCTGCCATTTTCTCCCTCAGCACTCTTGAATAATGTGGGTTAGAACTGCCTAGCGTCTGATCAAGCGTCAAATTTATACCATCTACTTCCTGGAAAGGTCAAGTGTGTGTTAGCATTGCAATTCAGAAATAATAAACGAAATACTAATAGTAACAAATATATGTGTTTATGGCAAAACCTGAAGCATCTTAATTTTCCTATTCATGTAGGTATCCCCTTTTTTGCGTGGGAACCAGTTAACAGGCGAGGTTTTACGACGAGGAGGCTTTCTAATTTGTGATTTGCACTTGTTAAGAGCACTTGATGTAGATTGACCAGACTCCCTGCTCAATTTATTCTGCACCATTCAGTAAAAGAAAACGGAGTTGTTATAGACTCAGCTAAACAATTTATTTAAATTACAAACAGATAAAAAAACAAATAAATAAATAGAGCTGCAAAACATGAAAATTATTTATTGAATTCTTCTAGAAAATAATGTCATAATCAGCCTGAATTATCAAATTATTCGATGATAGTGTGTGTGTGTGTGTATATATATATATTCAATTCAAGAAGCTGTCTAAAGTTGTTTTAACAAAAAAATCAAATCAATTGTGGATCCAAAATCAAGTTACCTGAAATTTAAACGTGAGTTAGGATAATGCAACACGTATCCAACTAGGCACTTAAATTATCCTGGTTGATGCAATTGTCGTTTGTTACATGAATTTGCTAGATATTTTCAGACCCTAGGGTTTGTTCCTTCAGATCATCTTAACTATACCAATTTCAAACATGATACTGGATAAAAGAAACTCCTCATTAAGATCAGTTCTAAAACAACACTCATCTCTGGAATTACTGGAGTCTAAATTGTTAGTTTCCACCTGGATATGAGGTAATTCTACGACCCTCCCTGTTACTAGGGTTTCTCAAAGAACTAGCATTGGATCAGTGGCTCAACCAGGTTAATGATTTGAATCAGTAAACACCAATCAGAAACAAAGAATGTAGAAAATTAAAAAAGACAAAAGACAACTGATTTGCCTGGCGAAATGGAAGACGAAAAACGTTTTGAACATAAAGATGGAAAACTTACCTTTCCGATCTTGGAATTGACGGTGGCGGTAGGAGAATTAAGAGGAGGAGCAGAGGCATTGGGGGAGTGATTCTCTGACCCAGAGTTGCACCCAACGTCCATTACATCCGATGTCTTCAACACTACTGTTTTGTCTTTACTTTCACTCTCAGATTCACGGAACTTCTCAGCTTCAGATTCGACTAAACAAAGAATAAGATGAAGTAAGTTTAGTTTTCGCGTAACGAAACCCTCCTTTTACTTCACAAAGCGGCACATGGAAAACTAGCCGTTGCCTTGATTTATAACGGCCACTTAAATTATTAATTATTTTCCTTTTCTATTTTTACAATTATTCCACATATTTGTATTTAAATTAACTTGAATATTATATTCCTAGATCATACTGTGCAATATCTTTAAGGAAACACAAGCAAAAAAAAAATTCTCCTTTTTCTATTACTTTATTTTACCTCAATAAGTCGAAATTTAATATTTATATTAATTTTATGTGTTTTAAAATTTGAAATTTAAAAAAGCACATCACACATCAACATGCAATGGATTTCCCTATTGTAGTTTCACTTTATCATACCTTATCTCATTCTTTTTTTTTTCACATCACACAGGTTTATACAATGATTTTTTATATAAAATGACAAAATCTCATTATATATTACTTTAAATAGGCCAATCTAATTATGCATGATTTTTTATTCCATAAACTTTCTTTTAAGAATTTGGCTGACGTGGAAAATCGAATTGATGGTTGGAGAAACTTTAAAGAAGAAAAAAACATTGCATTTATTTTATTCCTGCTTAGAAACGAAAGCAAATTTATTGCATATATAAATTCATGGCCACTTACAGCAATGGTTAGTGGTTTTAAGAGAAATACACAGTATTACTTAATTATCAAGGTGTCATATTTGCTTGAACAATAATTTGTATATTAATTGTGAACAATAATTGGTTAGGTGCAAGTGCAACCCTTCAATGTAATTATTTATTTCTTCATTTATTTTTAAATAAAACAATTTGTTTACTTAGTTATTATATACACATTTTATAACTTTTCGTACTTAATATCTATTTTTCCTTAATTAATTCTCTATTAAAAAAATTAATTATTTTAATTAATATTAAAAAATCGTGATTAAAAATAAGATTCTATTAATTAAATTTGTTAAGATAGTAAGTTTTAATCACTTACATATTTCAATAGATAATTTTATTAGTAATAAAGCAATGGTAGCTCGAATACATTTACATTTATTTGTTTGTTCACATTTGGTTTATATTTTTGGACACACATTTCACCTAAACTATACGAAATCCCTCCAAAACATAAACCATATTAACATGAATCAGTTCTCCTGTATTAACATGGTTCCAATGCGGATGAACAAATAACAAAATCGTTCTACTATATACAAGGGAACTCGTAAAGCTTTTCTCTCGAAGGGTTAAAAATAGAGGGTGGAGAATGCAGAAACTTTTAACACTAATATCCCACTCACCACAAATACAACATGAATACTACAACAGTTAGAACGATATTCAGAAAAGGATCTTGTAGTAGTAAGCTATGATATAAAAGTTCACTATATAAACGTATAACTGATTATACAGATCGTTCTAATGGACACCTTCTGGTTATCATGAAAAGTAATTGTTCCGATCACAAGCCACACCTCACATGTAAAACTGAATATCTTCTTTCCCATCATACTAGCACGGGATTTCGTGACATCCTCTCATTCCAGTTTGAGAACAGTTGATTCCTCACTTATGTGCCACCATAAACAAAGACAAGGCAGAAAGCAAGATGTTTTTACTCATTCATATATTCATTGTGAGGTGTCCACCACAATGAAGGAAAAAGAAGTGGAAACAGACTTTGCAGCTCATATGGGCAACTTCAATGTACAATACAGGATGCTGAAATGTTGTCAAGATGTGAGGTGAACAAAAATTTCAGTTGTAAATGTAGTTAAAGCAACTATGTACAGACTGTTGTATCAAGACAACGAAGTGCCCATTTTCCTTCAATCGTCTTTTCAGTCACCACATAGAAACTTGATGGCCTCTAAGGAAACTATCATCTCAGTGAAGAGAAAAAAATCTAAGTATTTCTTGAACTGTTGCCATGAAACTGGGGATCAGGTTCATCCTGCAATCAAGGTTATGTGATGAAGACAGTGAAAACAAAGCATAAATTATTTTATTCCAAGTCTAAGGAGATAGTACTGTATGTATATGGACTATTTCGTACGCAAACCTGAAGGCTATATCCAAAAGTAGTTGATGGACGAAATTCCAATTGCCCTCCCTACACGATCCAACAAAAATTAGCCAACTTTCATCATGAAGTTAATCAAATAATCTGACTTCCCAACATTGCATTAAAAAAAAGTACACTACCAGCCCATGAATTCCTTGCTGTGTTCCAAAAAACCCATCATGGCTTGGAGCCATGGAATTCAAAGGACCCTACGAAGATCCGAATATCAATTTATAATTCTGTTAAAATACAATTATATATGACAAACTCGTATCTGCAAAATATAATCATCATTGGGACAATTTACCAGGCCTTGCATGCCCTGTTGATTAACATAGTAGCCATCATGAGGCGGCTCCATTAAGTTCAATTGTACCTGCTACAAAAACCAAAATTATTAATCATGGCATTGACTCTTAAAGTACAGGATATATATGTAACCATTTATTCACAGACAAGTATAACATACCAGTCCTTGCACATTCTGCTGGGTACCATAATATCCATTAAGGGTCATTGCATCCGAGCTGAGATTATCCTAAAAGAACGAAAGCACGAGTTACAAGAAGGGTAATAATTTTCAACGTATCAAATGCACTCTAGATTTGTAAAAACTAAAATAGATCAGGATTGAAACGTAGGTAACACAAACCATTTGCTGCAGGCTATCTTGAGCATTAACAAGTATAACATCCTGCTCTAATTGTGCCTATAAAAGAGATTTTCAAATCAATTTCCTGATCTTCACAAAAGCCAAAATAACTTATATGCAGATCAGCCACAAAAATCAGAACGCACCTTTCTTTTCCTAGCTGCGTTCCTCTTTTTATTTGGTTTCAAAGCAAGAGGACCCTGATTTTCTTCTGTTTCACGAAGGCCATAGGCATTGTTGCTAGTTTCTGCACCGTTGTTGTTACAATTATTCACCAATACACAGTTCTTCAAGGCGTCAACAAGTGCACGAAAAACAACATTGTAATTCTCTTCAGATAATGATCCTTCTTCACTTAAATCGATGGCTCGTTTACACAAGTCATTATAACGCTGCACCCTAGTTTGTATCCTTCTTGTCCTATCAGCCACTGATTCCTTAATTTTGGCATCTTTCGTCCACCTCTTCAAGATATAATGAGATGGAACACTTGAACAACCACAACGTTGCAGAACACTCAAAGCATGCCTGCAGAGGAAACCTTTATATTCAAACAATCGACAAAAGCAAGAGACCTCTGAGCTCATTTCATTCCAAGTTACCAAAAACTCTTCATCCTTCTCATAATCTTGAACTATGAACTTTGCAAGAGTTCCATCTCCAACATCTATCCTAGATTGACAACCAGCTACACCCAGAACTTCAACTTGAAATTTCTTAAATATTGCATGCGTATAAATTGTTGACATTTGCTTTTCCCAAGGTGAAGGAGATTTAAGTGCTGGCTGCTTGTGCAATGATTCAAAATCCGCAATGGCTTCTTCATCATACCTATTCTGCAGAATTATCCCATACTGTTTTACAAACTCCTTGAGGGTAATTTTCTTATGAATATATTTGTCAAAGAAAGAGCTCGTACTTTCAGAGCGCTGAGGTGTAGACATTCCAGCTAAAAAGGTATCCCCCATGTAAGTCGGCACCCACTTTTTCCGGTCCTCATACAATGACTGAAACCAAACATCATCTTGGAGTTCATATATGCTGACCATTTTCCACCATCTCATGTCAAACTGGTCCTCTGTCGATTTAAAAATGCACTTATTAAATTTTTGTAAGAAGTTGTTGTGTTGTTTGATCACAAAAGAGAGATTTTCTGGTATCCTCTCTAGTATGTGGCAAAGAGAAAAACAATGACGTACATTCGGAAAGACTTCTTCAATTGCTGCCTTCAAGGCTTTGTCTTGATCAGTGATTATAACCTTGGGAGCTTGCCCACCCATAGCTCTAAGCCATGTCTTCATTAACCAAACAAATGTTGGTTTACTCTCATCAGCAACCAATGCACATCCAAGCAAAATAGGCTGAGAGTGATGATTCACTCCAACAAAAGGTGCAAACGGCAACTTGTCATTGCTTTTTATGTAAGTGGTATCAAATGAAACTACATCATTAAAGCTAAGATAATCATTGATACTTTTTGCATCAATCCAAAATAGATTTCTTAACCGCTGTTCTTCACTTAAATCTATAGAATAGAAGAAGTTGGGACTCTCCTTTTGCACATGCTTAAAATACTCAAGCATAATTTGGGCATCTCCCTCTTCCAAAGCCAGATACTGGCCTCTGTCAAACTGATAGTTTATATCACTCACAAAAGACCCGATGTTTTGACAGCCTCCAGATTGCCTTGACATTTCAACATACATCTTTCTGGTGCGTTCACTAACAGCATTCAAGATATCAATATTATTCTTTTCAGCTAATTTCACATTTCTATGAATCCGAAAATGATATGCCAAAGCTGGTAAAAGTTCATGATTATGTTCCTTTATAAATTCGTGAATGATCCATTTTCCATCTGGCTTTCTCTTCACGTGCATGCAAGCTTTGCAATCTGTTTTCTTTACACTTGGTCTTCGACTGCTGCCACTGTCAAACTCAGGCGTAACTCCATACCTAGAGCATGCAAATTTGGCATCAATAAATTCTTTTGTTTTCTTCGAACGTCTGCTGTTTTTTATTGAAGTAGTGAATCCCATAGATTTGGCATATTCCTGATAAAATAAATATGCTGCTTCATGGGATTCAAATTCAATGCCATTGTGCGGCTCAAAATCCTTGTCTCCTTCAAACAATGCAATGTCCCTCTTGGGAGAAGAAGCGGGTACACCACCCCTGTGCTGCACTTCATTTAGTGCATCACCCATATTTTCACTCACATGCACTGCTTCCTGAATACCTGCTACACTATAAATTGCACTTTGGATGCTACCTGTCTTTGAAAAATACAAATAAAAAAGTTTCTAATCAGTACAACAGAAAAGTGTAATGATCCAAATATTGAATTTACAGCGATTCTTGACAGGTTAGGGGACGCACACCTTGCAATGTCACGAGTGAAATTGTAGGCAACTTAAACTAACTCAGAAAAAGTTAGCCAGCCCCAAATTCAAGGACTGAGGTTATAAAACAAAAATTGACTTTAGACATGTAAGAAAATACAAAGGTTCTAGATGTTTCCAGGTCTGGGAACACTGATCAAGAAGTGTGCAAAATCAGAGAACAAGAAATTGTTTTTTGGTTTCCAACAAGCATTTTGTACCCCCCTTCAGAAACATTACTATTTTAGATATCATGAAATACTCAGTGTGAACACCCCCTTCCAGTAGAAATTCAAACATTGTTAATCACGCAGAGGGCCATTACATTAAATCCCAACCCAATGACACCAGAGAACAAGAGTTGAAACTAATCAACAACGCCAAGAAAGTCACAACTAAATGAACAATCCAAACTACAGAAACAGTAACACTAAATTCAAAGAAAGCATGCTGCCGTAGGACAATAGATAAAACAAGAAGATAAGCAAGCTACTGCTGTAGCTAAAAACTTGTTTATCAGTGAGCACAGAATGATCATTCAACAAAAAGCAAACGACGCATTGAGTGAGTAGAGTTTGATAGTGACAACTGAGTGAGCAAACGCAGTTTCCAGCTCTTCATTAAGAAATCACATTTTACCCAAACTTGTAGGTTTGGGTTCCAGCTAAAATGGCTCTACTTTTCTTAGACTACAAGTATATATTTTTTTCAGTGAATTTAGAACTTTTACGTGAGAAATGTGCGTGAAGTGAATGGAATTAGAAAACCCAGATGGTGTTTGAGCAAGAAGGTTCAGTACGTGAGCATTGACAAAGCATAAAAAATATTCCTTTGGTAGAAAAAATCACAGAAAATTGAAAAGGGAGCGGGTAAGCAGAAGGGAAGAGGGAGAAGGGAAAACCTTAAAGAGCGGGAGATCACGAGGCGCGAGTGGGTAAAAGCGCGAGTGGGAAAGCTAGGGTTTTGAAATTTGGGGGAAACAGTTGAATTGTGGATGGGATCGGAGGGCAACTCAACTCGCTTGGTTCACTCGCTCGTCTTTCACTCTGCACTCACAGCGCGTCTTATTGCCACTTTCTCTTTTTCTTATTTCTTTTTTCTATTGTTTTGTCTTCCTTGCCCACACGCGTCCCTCACTCTATCTTTCTCTTCCATACGACGACGTAGCGCGTGACACACGCTCGATCTCTTCATATTTCTGTGTACAGACTTCTTCTCCCCACTCTGCACGACATTGCGTTTAGCTCACTCACTCTTTCTTTGTCCTCTCCATTTTCTTTTTTTCCGTATTTCTATTAATTAAAAAACTTAAATATTAATATAATTTCTATTTTTATTAAATTTATTTAAATTAGTTTTAATATTTATTTTATTTTAATTTTAATTTTTTCAATTTAATTTGATTTTGATTTTTTTATTAAGATTGTTTAAATAATTCACATACACTTAATGATATTTGTATCTAGCGCTGTGAAAATGGGTTATAACCCGCGAGCTAACCCGTCTCACCACGAGTTTGAGTTGAATTAGGTTTGAAAAAAATGTAATTTTTTTATGCGGGTTAGTTTTTTCAACCCGGTTCACTTAGAACCCGGTTCACCGGGTTGAACCTGCGGTGCGGTGAGCCGGGTTAGCTCACCAACCCACCTAATTTATTTTATTTTTTGTTTCAATATTATTAGTTAGCATTTTTTTATTATATTGTAGATGGTGATAAAGAAGATGTTTCAAGAGAGAAAAATATTATGGATTTATCTATTTAGGAGTCTAATATTATAAATGGACAAGTGATACAAAAATTATCAATATTAAAAACTTATTTGTTCGCCTTTTGTACATGTTTTTTTATTACGCTTGAATGAATGATATGATACTTTTATTTAGGATTGTCTTTGGAGTTTAACATCATTTTTAGTGTGACGCTTATTTAGATTTGAATTAAAAAAAATGTAATTCTTTGGAGCCAATCCAATTTTTTTATTTGGATTACCCGTTTTAACAGCTTTATTTGTATCCGTTTTTGTTTAATTTAAAAAAAATATTTATAGGTGAAATCATGTCATGTGTTAAAACTAGTAATATAAGGTTAATATTTTATATTTAATTTGATTTTTATATTTTTTTTTCAATTTTTTAAAACTAAGTAATTTTATCATTTTTTAAGTTAAAACTAAATTTAATTTTTATATAAATATTATATTGATATTTTTATTAAAATTCACATTTTATTAATTATTTTTAGTTTATGGTTACAAGGTTTAAAATTAAGACGGAAAATTAAAAAACAAGAACTAATACCATTAAAAAGTAGTTGATTGACTATTATTCTTGTTGAGAGTCACGACAAAGTATATGTATATCACTTTTTATTACTCTCTAGAGAACTAAGTATACTTATTGTACAATTGGAGTTATCCTTCACCATCTTTCCTATAGTCACCATACATAAACATACATTTATGTTTCCAAACAAACACACATTGACATGTCATTACAATCATAATAATAACATATACTCCACTCGTGACACTCACTCATATACTGTATATATTGATTAGTTTCACTCTCACTCTGAAAACCTTAAATACTCTTAAGATATTTTGGATTATCCTTGTAATAATCATAAAATATTAAACATTTATTTTCTTAGCTCTATGTTTTTTTTTCTTAAAAAACCTTTTTAAATCTCTTGTATATAACAAAAATCACACAAATAATAATTCTTATGATGATTGAACATGTTTTAAAACTTATATAATTTATTGATGATTGAACATGTTGGACCATGTCTATATGTTATGACGTGTTATTATCATATATTTTAAGTTTAATTATTATGTTTTCTTTTAAATTATCTCACCTTTGCAGATTTGTTGTTGTAGTTATACGTGATCAGATATCGTTATATATAATGGTTCATATCCACAATAGTTAAGAACTTGAAGATTACTTTATAAATACATTTTCTTTTATTTCGGATGTATTTTGAATAAATTTCAATTATTGACTATTTTTAAATGTTTTTATCATTTGAAATAAATTTGATTGCTTCAAAGATGAAATAAATAAATATTATAATTTTATTTTATGATGTAAAATAACTACGTTTAAAATATGAGCAAATTCTTTTTAAGTTTTTAATAACATGCTGAATGAGTGTTACGTTTTGGTATCAGATGTGTTATTCCCTGTTTTTGAATTTTCATTTTAATTTTACTCCTTATTTTAAAAATTTTAATTCTAATTTAAATCCAACTCTAATCATAAATTAAAAGTATTAAATTAAAATGTGGATTTTAATAAAACTATCAACATAATAATTATATAAAATTAAATTAATCTCAATTTGTAGAGAGACAAGAAATTTTTATTTAAAATAAAAATAAATTAAACAAAAATAACGAATATAAGCCCTTACAAATGTCACCTACAACATTGATTTGACACGTAAACATTTTTATTTAAATTAAAAAAATTAAAAACATTTATTTATTAAAAAAAAACTAAAAATGATCACCAACGTGAAGACATAATTAATTGTTGATTAATTATTTAAACGACAGAAAAATAAATGATCAAATTAAATAAATTTGACAAAAGTTATAAACAATTAAATCTAAATTGAATAAACTCAAAAAATAAAAACCAGATTAGTATTTAAGTTTAATTAAAACTAAACTAATTAAAATTAATTTATTTATATTCATACAAAAATATGAAAAGTAATTTAAAAAACAATATAATGAATATTGGCGAACATCAATGAAGACGAGAGAAGAAGAGTATTCATTTTAAACTTAAAACAGTTTCATAATTTTTTTATTGAAAATGAACATAAAAGTAAATCAAAATTGAGTAAAAGAAAGTATTTTAATTATCAGAAATTGCAACGCTAAGCATTGCTATGCAGTTCAAAAAACAAAAGGTGCATAATAAGAATACTAAGTAAAGTTATATTTGTACGTTATTTCTATGATATATCCTTTTTAGTTTTACCTTCATCTTCTCTTAAACTCTTTCATTTTTTTTATCAAGTTGTTTATGATCTATGCATTTTTTTTCTTTCTTTACATTGAAAATTTTACAAATAGTCATAAAATCATCATATATAATTGGATACAAATATTATTTATAATATAATTTTATAAGATTAAATTAAATTTGAAATCTACATGATACTAAAATTATAAATTAAAATATATTTTAATTAAATTTGTTACTTATTAAATTTATTATTTTGCCTTATATTATTTCACCTATCAATATTTAATTTTTTACTTAATAAATATATATCTTAATATAGAAATATACTAAAATTTTCATATTAACTAAAAGTAAAATCAATTTATTGCTAATTATAAATCCCACGCTAGCTTTTATATTGAATTATAATTAAAGTATATCTTTTCTCATTTTACGTATTCTATTTCTTTTTAATCTTATCGTCTTCTTCAACTCTTTTTAATCTTTCTTTTTCTTCAACCCAACCGGTTTCTCCAAATAGTAATCCTTATTGATATTTTATTTTGGTCCATTTTTAATTGGTTGTTGCTCCCTCCACCACCATCCTATACTTCCTCCACTTCCTCATATTATTTTAAATACAATTATATCCTTAAGTTAATTTTTTTTTACTTTTACCCTATTTTAAATAATTTGAAACCCTAATTTTACTTTCCCAGCACCCACCCACAGAACTCTCTTCCCCTTTCTCCATTTCCGTTTCACCTCCCGCACTTCCATTCCTTTTTCTTCCCATTTTTTTTTTTGGTTTGAAAGCTTCCATTGTTATCGTGGTGTGAGGAGTGTCGTCGCCGTGGTGTGGAAGAACATCGAGAGCGTCCAGAGCATCAACAACCCGCATGAGAAAGTATACATCAACGGATGTCTCCTAATAAAACAAACTCTAAAATAAAAAACGTAAGATGTCAACATCCGTTTAAGGTAAAACGGATGACGGATGTCGACATCTGTTTTTCCTTAAACGGATGTTGACATAATATCACCTCCGTTTAAAGATTACGTTTTTTATTTTAGGGTTTAAAGATTACGTTTTTTATTTTAGGGTTTTATTTCAAGGTTTATTCGAATACGAGGAAGCACGACACACACTGTACCACTCCACGCACTGCACCACGAGAGCGACACTGCACCACGAGAGGGAGACTGCTTGATAATTATTTCCACCACTACCAACCTTTGCAACTTTTAGTATCTCACAACGACAAAAGAAAGAGAAGAAGAAATATAAAGTTAAAATAAAATAAAAAATATTTTACTCATGTATGGAATTAGAATAGGTTATTAGTTAAATAGATTGTAAATGAGTAAAATTAAAAAATAATAATCCTAAAAATAAAATTTTACTGAAGGACAAAATAGTAAATGAAAGGTGGAGGGAGAAAGGTGGAGGGAGAAAGGTGTGGTGGTAGAGGGAGCAACACCCTCTTTAATTTGTTTGCGGCTTAAATGTTTTTTAGGTTTTGAAAATATTGTTTTTAGTTTATAGCATCCTGAAATCTGTGTTAGCAACTTGAATTATAACATCGTGGAAATCTTTATTAAATAAAATCAAATGGGTGTTTTCCGTTCCTGATCTTATAAAAAAGTGAATTTCAATTAAAACTATTAAAGTCTAAAAAAAATAATAATAAAACATATAAATTTGATTTATTATCGCACTTAATGATATTTGGACTTGGACATTTAGGATGTATTTATTTTAGAAAAAAAATTATTTAATTAGTAGAAATGGAATATTATTAAAATATTCGTAGTAATAACAGTAATATAAAATTATAATTATTAATATTATATATAATTGTAAAAGTTATTATAAAAATAAAAATTATTATTATTATTAAAACTGTAGGAATAATATAATAAAACTAACCTTCATTCTTCAAATCTCTTCTAATACGAGAGATGAGAGAAGATGAATGATCCCTCTTTTTCATCCACAACATCACCCCGTGTCATCTCAAACTAACACAAAAAAATCTAGCTTTTTCATTTTCTCAAATATCTGTCTACAGTAGAATACGCTCAAACCAACGTAGTATTACAGAAAGAAACATGTCATGACAAAGACACTGCACAAATAAAAAAAGCTAAGATAATTCAGTGTACAAAAATTATATTTGTTCAAAAGTAACATAACTGTTCGTGTTACCAAATTATAATATTCATTAAATATTAAAATACAAATATTCAAAATTTTAGAAGATGAATTTCTATACTCACAATTTACGCAACGGTTTTTACTCTTTAGATCATAGTATTTCATTGTTGTTTAAAATCATTTTTGCTGTAGTACTATTGCTCTTCATCATCAATCCACTTTGTTGCCACCCATTTCTCTCCCTTAATCACTGGACAACTTCCATGAAGAGAAGTCTGCAGAAATATTCAGAAAACGAGAAGTGGGTTTGACAAACAAAATCACCACTTTTCACCAAGTTCTGAAATTACTACATTTCTAAGTTTTTACATGTATTTCATTTCCCTTTTTGCTTAATGAAAATTTCTCTGTTCATGCGTACTGTAAAAGTAACGTCAATCATATTCATATATCTGAAAATGAAAGAGTACCTTATCAATTTTCCCATTTGGTAACAGTGAATAAAATAAAAGTCCATCGCCCTGTCGTGGCTTAACCTTCAAACCAATGCATTTTCGATAATCATAATCCGTATCAATATGCAAACCACCCTGCAAATTTGAATACTTAAATGACTGCTTACACTTTAAGATTTCACAGTATAATGTATAAGGGAGAGTGACAGTAATTAGTTTCCTAATCCACCTCATAAGGGAACATTGTTTCTCCTCCTGCTTCAACATTTGATAGGTATAACAGAAAGGAAGCCATCTGCATGATAAACCAGCAAAGACGCATTCAGAAAAGAATGAGCAAGTTACACAAATTGCCTCCAAATGTTTTCCATATAGAATGAATACTCATCATAGAGAGATCCTGCATACAAAGGAATTGCTGGAATAACATGATAAATTTATACTTGCATATTCCTATGAAAACATACAAAGTGTTTGACAAGTTGTGCTAATTAAGAACTTAATATACCCTTTGGCTCTTAACAATGCCGTATTCATCTGGGTTGAACGCATCGTAATGAGAATCATATTTCTGGCCAACCTCGTACTTCAATATATTGAATTTCTGCAAAATTGTGACAGCATTCCGGCTTTACTCATACATGAACACTTACAGTGCTGTGGAAAGTCACAAAAAATACTTAGGAAAGAGACATACTTCCCCATGGCTCCTTGGAATCATTGTAACTCTAGCAATTTTCCTCTCTAACATGTCTAAAATGCCAGATTTGTCTCCTGATGCACTGATAAATGTGCCTGAACTGTTGCCCGCGAAAAATTAGCATATAGCAGCAACACAAATGTCTCACCGTCATCTTCAATATGTAACATTTTTAACTTTCAAAATCAAAAGTTACTTACCAAAAAAACTGAGTTAACCGGTTAGCATTTATCTACGATATGACAACGAGCAATATGTAAATATTTATAATATAAAAATATAGAAACAATGTATCTTTAAAAGGGAATTGTTCTCTTTATGAAATTATTCTAAACTAACAACGAGATTTATAGTGTTATAAATGTAAGTAATAAAAACTAATTTTTAATTTTCATTTCAGTAATGTTTAAAAAAAATGTTTTTAATTTGAATTTACACAATACACTTATATATTTGGTATGTTTTATGGATTTTCATACAAACTTAAATATGTATTATGTGTAGGTATCATATCCTGTATATTTGTATCAGACATGTATGTTATCCGATTCACTTATCCATCCATGTATCATATATTAGGAAAATATATCGATGAGATTCTAAATTATTCCACATGCATCTTTCTCACTGCGAGAGGTCCAAAAAGTTACTCCACATATATTACAATAGATTATGGGAAAAGGGTTTGCTCAAACAGTACCTTGTTCTAGTGTCTTTTGTGCTCTCAGCAGTTTCTCCTTTCCGCAAAGCCAGTTTTGATGGTTCAAGTTTTGCTTTTGCCATTTCAATTATTTGCTGACATGCTTCCACACTAGTAAAGTTTGGAAAATAAACCGCCCGCGGTCTCCAACTTAAAATCTGTAAAAAGAACGGGATCACAGTGAAAAAATGAAGTGACGATCATAAGCAGAATTGAGTTCAAAATATATAAAACAGCAATTTCTATTTGGAGTCTCTATGTCAAACAGATACCATCCACTTTTAAACCAATGCTGCATGAGTTAATTAATCAATGTATCTGCCTGTGGTGGCTTTTACTGACGCCAAGTACAATCCAGTAATTGCAAATCCCATTCCACAAAACCAATGTCTTTTACATTTGCAATGTCCAACAAGTTAACATATTTTCCAATATTTTTGTAAGAGATTTTAACAAAACCTTTCTCGAGAAAGTGCCTCCAACAACTGATGAGTTACTGCTAAATTGTCAATGATATCACAGGTGCAGGAAAATTGACGAATAAAGGCACTGATAACAATCCAGAAACATCAGTAATTAATAGCTAAATTTTATTAATTAAAAAAATATTAATTATGAACCATCATGCACAATCATATCATCAAAAACTTAATCAGGTAAATTCATCAGATAATATACATCAAATTGTGACTAAACTAAAATCCACTGATCCAACCCCAGAGGAAAGAAAACAAAGGGAATTCACCTGAAATGGGATTGAATCAAAAAAGGATTCCCCGGATTCACCATGCTCAACAGGTTCATATACTTTCTTCTCAAATTCTTGGAGTATTCTTGATTTTGATCTCACATCCTCCAAATCCTGAAATGCGTTGCTAGTGAATAATGAAAGCACAAGAACCCAAGAAAGGAAGCAATATAGAAACCTGAAAGAGGAGAGGAGATACAAAAAAGCCAGCAAAGACAAAAAGGGAGCAAATGAAGAAAAATGCAGGTATCCCCAATTTCAGTTTGAAACTCTTCACTTTGCCTTTCATTGTTTCTCCTCACAGAAAAAATAAATAAATAATTAAAAGGATGAAGGCTTCTTCTTCTTTTCCTTTTCTCTCTACTTTTTCTCCTTAAACGATTCTGCAACTACCCATTGGGGTGTGAAGGAGGACATAACAGTGAAGATTATTAAAGATCTTGGCTTTGGTAGCGGGTCTTTGTTTCTAAGGAACATGTCACCAAATGCAAGGCGGGAGATTTTTCTTTTATTTTGTTCTGTTTCCACATTCAGAGACATTTCTGTTTTTGTTAAAAAAAATATAGTTTAATTTATCATTAGTCTCTCTTTTGTCAGAAAAATGTTAAATTAATCTTTTAGTATTTTTATTAGTCTTAATTTTTAATTTGTAAAATGATGCAATTTAGTTTTGATTTATAAAAAAAATATAATTTAATCTTTTCATTAAATTTTTTAAATCGAACTGTTAACTTTTCATCAAAATTAACGCTAACATTATGTAGAATAAAACAATCCATTCTTATTCAATTTTTTATGAAAAATTATTAATTTGATTTAAGAAACTTAAAGGAAAAATTAAATTATATCAAATGAATAATTAAATCAAATATATAAACAATATAACATTTAGGTTGGTTTAGATGGATTTGTATCAATTAAAGGACTGATTCAAGGTTTTTAAATATTTCCTGCATAAAAAATAATATAGTAAAATTCACCGCTATTTTAAGCTATTTTTAACTCTCTTTTTTTACTAAACTAAAAAAACTAATTTTATTATTTTTCTTCTGTTCAATTTCTTGTTTATCAAACAACAAAAAAATTATTTTGTAATGATGAAAACTATTCCTTAGAACCATATTTATATATATATATTCTTTAATTCTTAAGAGCGAAATTTTTTTAAGTTCCGTTAATTGAACATTTTTTCATTTTCAATCTATTATAAAATAATTATTATGAAAATATTAGTAATCTTACCGTGTATAAATTATATTATATTAATTTTGTAACTGTCAGAAGATAAATTTTTATTCTTATTTATGTGTTATTTTACAAATTCAATAAAGTAATTATTCTTTCTTTATTGTTTATCTTATTATTTAATATTTTTTTTATTAATTTACATATATTTATTTATCATGATGTAAAAAAGTAATAATGACAAAAAAAGTACATTTTATAGTATTAAAAATAAAAATGTCAACTTATATTATTGGATAAATAAATAGCAGGCATCTAAATCATTTAAACATTACACAAGAACATTACAATTTTTCTAATGTTCTTTGGAAAAAAATAATAAAATGGTTATTAGCGATGAGTTACAATTTAAACCCATTATGTTATTATTAACTTTATATATATATATATATATATATATATATATATATATATATATATATATATATATGTATGTGTGTGTATCATTAATACAAATTTTGTACACTGTGATGGAATAACAAAAATTGACATATGTGATATAACTGTCTTTTGAAAAATTATCATAAAGATTATACTTATAATTTTTCGTATTAATACACATTCTTCTTCTTATTAGTATATAAAAATCAAACCTATTATTTAATAAAAACTAGTATTAATTAAATAATTATACTTAATGATTTATTTCAAAGTTTTAAACATAATTCTTAATACTATAAATAAATATTCCAAAAAAGATATAATTAACGAAACTATAATTACAGTTTCATACTCACTGAAAACAAAGTCGTCAATAAAATAAAAATCTATGTTCATAAACCGATTTAAAAACGTAGCTAAGTTTAAAAAAATAATTACATTTGTGTGATTTCTATTATAAATTTAATAACTTAATATAGAATATTTAACATATAAAATTATATTTTTAATAAATAAAATAAAATTTAATTCTCTATAATATTTATCATAAGAATTATGAAAATAAATCAAATAAAAATAAGAATAACTTGAATTATTTATTTAAAATTTATTACACTTAATAGTTTCACATTTCTTAAAATTTAAAATCAAATATAGTTGAAGTATTTCTTTCTTCTTTCAATCTTCAATATGTTTTTTAAGGATAAAATGGTGAAGCCGGGTAACAATAATAAATGCAATCTACATTAATTTCCGTCACAAAATATTTGATATCTCTTCCAATATAAACCAATTTATTAATCTGTTCAAATTTCACTACCTCATTACAATTTGAAGTTTCCACTAACACATATTGATCTAAATCTGAGTATGCTCTTCAGAGTCGAAGTTTGACTTATAATGTGTAAAATGAACATTTGATATGAAACGACATATTCGAATACCCAAGGCAGGTGCATGTACATAGGTGATGTTTTATTCTTGTAAGCTTTTGTTTTATTCTATGGTAAAGTTATGTTCATTCATGAGATAGTTAACTGGGAAGTTAAGGCATAGATTTTTTTTTTTTAAACAATTATACCCTTCAAGAAGCATTTAATAGTGAATAAAGCCTCTTCATCCATTAATCTAAAACTATTACTCTTTCCGTGTGGGGTCAAGTCATCTAAGTGCTGCACAATTTCTTCCAGACACTTGTGCACACCGATCGAAGGTGTACCTGTTATAGGTGCTCCGATGCCAAAGTCAGTAATAATCCGATCGGTAAGTTAAGTGCGATAATAAATGCGTAATTAATGAATTTGTTTACCTCTCACCGTTGACCTGTATTTATAGTTTTGGTCGTGGGTTTTGGATTAGCAAAACCTTAATCATGGTCCAATCCATCGTCTCATCATCCTTAATTGGTGTTTTACCTTGATCATGTTTGAAAACCTACTCGTCTCAATCGTCCGGCTTTGATGTTTCTCGGATACCGCCATCGGGGGTCACCATACAATTACATATTAATTATATTTGGTTTTTGAGGAGAAATTACAAAAGGATGTGTGAATAAGAGCAGCTACATACTAAGTCTGCTTTCTAATGCACCCACTCACCCACTTGTTTATTTCCACTTTTATAACTAGCTCAACTCTTTTATGCACGCGCTTAAACTCATTGATGGTGTTAAATTGGTATATTGAAAAAGAAGAACAAAACACCATACTCCTCATAGCATCTATTCTCACACGGATTACACACGAGACACAATACAACACAACGGACAACGGACCCTTCTACGATCGATTCATTAGAACAATAGTTAAATAACACAAAAAACTTTCTAAGTACAATGCCACACCTCCATATCGTCCTGCAGATAGGAGATCAAATAATTGGAAGAAAAAATCCACAATTTTATAACTCCCTCCCATTTCTAGAAACGTTTTGTATCCAAAGCAAGCTTTTATAGCCGCAGATTCATTTCCACAGCACAATAATACACAAACAACCCTTTTCGCCTTTCACATCTAAAATATATCGTTTCGTGCCTCACACGTGCATTCGAACTTATTCCACCACTTGCTATTGCTACACTATTCTTGTCATTATAAATACCCTCATAGGCTCTCCATACTTCCTAAAGCAGCCTTCGTGTCTTGACACATTTTGTTGTACCAGACAGTACTGCAATCATTCACTTATTACTTATTCCGTTTCTTGCAGCTAATGGTTAGAGGAGGCATCACCAAATCAAACTTGTTGCTTCTGGGGTAACTTTTCTCATCTCCTACATAGTTTTTACCATTTATCAACATCATAGTCTTTCTGTCTGCTCTCAATACAGTATTTCCACTCAATCAAACACTGATTTGGTGAATTCATGGAGAAGATGTTTTATAACCTTTTCAGACTTTTTTTTTTCTTTTTTTCTTTTTGTGGAGAAGTTGAAAAGATCAAGCTTTAACTGCAGGGGAGCTAAGAGAGCAAAGAGTGGACGAAACAAATTCTCTGGTACTGCTCAGGCTTCTACTGCAGAAAGCTCTGCAGAAGTCTCAAAGACTGATAGGAGGATAGAGGATTCCTCTTGGTGGGTCCCACACCCACGCACAGGAATTTACTTCCCGAAAGGACATGAGTGGGTGATGGAAGATGTTCCAGAGGATGCAGCTCGTTTGAACCAGACATTTTGGTTCAGAAACGTTGATGGTGTTGACATCCCCAAACAACAACCTTAGTGTCCCACAACAACATTCTACTGATCCGAAATCATGTACCTGTGTCACACATTGTTAACCCTTCCTACGAACTTGAAAGTATAAGAATATTATACATAGATAAGTACTCAGAATAATAGTCTCCAAACATGTAATAATTTCTGCTGGTTGAGGACAACACTGTCGTGTTCTTACACTCCCAACCATGCATGAGCAAGATGATTATATATATCATAACAAGTTTATTATTAAACTATATGTATCTGTAAAAGTCTCTTACCTTTTTCTTTTTCATTTTTTTTTTGAGTTGCTATATGGTACAGTTACGGAGTACGAACAGTCCACATAGTTGTGAGCACTTGATAAAGGAGGCAATATTGATCACTAAAAGTTCATGATCGCATCCAGATAAGATTCTGGTTTACGTTTTACATCACCAACTTTTGTGTTATAAGTATGTTGAAATTGTCCTGAAGGAATCATTTATGAAAGCCTAGTTTATGGTGCAGCTTGGGCTTTGTGTTGCTCCATTACCTGAGGCCATTGTTTCTGAGCCGGAGTGTGGAATATTGAATGTAACAGGAAAAAAATGCGTTTTTAATCATGAAAGCATTTATGCTAGATTCCATTGTTATCCATCTCACAGTAGATTTCTTCTCGTGTAGTACTAAAGAAAACAGATGATGAACATTAAATTCGTTACACAATCATTTTTGTCCCATGTATCTATCTAACTTACACCAGTTTTATCCAAGAAACATGATATTTTAACCACTTTTTTTAATAATTATTTTACAAGAGTACGTGTCACTATTTTATTGGTCCGTATATTTGAAACGGACCTATCACAAGTTACCACGTAGGTTATTCACGTAGGTTATTGTGAAAAAGTTGTTAAAAAGTTATTTTCTTTTGTGGAAAATGTTCTTTTCACAGTCTTTTTTTGACAACTTTTTAACAACTTTCTATGTGATGGCTTATGATTGGTCCGTTTCAAATATACAGTCCAATAAAACAGTGACACATAATTTATTGTCAAAAAATTGTTAAAGAAAATTGTTAACCTATCATAAGTGATTTGTCAAAAAACTTTCATTAAAGAATTGAACTTGATATAACTTTATATTTTGATTACTAAATTATTTAATGTTTTATTTTTAAAATTTTGAAGATGAGCAAAGAGTATATTGTAAATAGAGGTCTTCAAAATTTAACCAAATAATTAAAACAAAATTTAAATTGTTTTATCTATTTTTTCTTTAATACAACAATTTACTTTGAATTTTGTTTGCAACTGAAGAAAAAGAATCATATTTTTTTATTATTTGTAAATATAATATATACGTGTGTATACATATAATATATATATATATATATATATATATATATATATATATTTCAAATATAATATTTTATATTTTGAGTTAGTTAACAACATAAAACAGTTCCCAATTTTTGTATAGTTTGATCTTGTATTTTAAGTGTATTAATATTTATTAAAATATTATAATAAATTTATAATGAAAAGTTTTAAGTATAAGATTATGTTATTTATTTATGAATACTATATCAAGTTAAATAATGAATATGATAAATATATAATGAATATGAATAACGGTTCATAAACCTATTTTATCAACCGTTATTATAGAAAATAAAAATAAAAATTATGAAATACTTTTGTATATGATAAACATTCTATAACATATACCTTTAAAATGTTAATAGCTTATATTTATTTTCAAAACTAATTCTTATTCTCGGAACAAGTTGTTAACATAACGACAAAATGGGAAGGGGAGGGCTTTCTTTGTCTGTAATGCGTAGGCAAGTTTCATGCAATTGATCTTTGAGCATGATTAATGCCATAAACTTCTTTTCTTACAATTTTATAAAGGAGAATGCTGATGATTAAGTTATTACTAATAATTATCGATTCTATTATAATTAATTTAAAATAATTAACTCTTTAAATTAAAATAATATAAATTTGGACATTGTACTTGATAACATATATAATCATGAAACGTAAAACTTATACTTAATCAAATCTTTCGTCTAACTTAGCATCACTCTCACCAGTATATTTATCTACTCAAGCCATTATAAAAATAATTGTAAAAGAGAAACAAAAAAAAAAACACTAAAAGATATAGGGTAAACTATAAATAATTTTAAACATAGATATTTCATAATTTTTTAATGATATACTACCTAAAGACATAAAGCCAACAAAAATTAGCATTTATCTATACCAATAGCACAAAGTATTCCTTATGATATAATTATAAAAACTTAATTATGGATTTATGCATTGAATTATTAAATTGGACACTAAAAGTCGTATACATGTGACGAGATTATAAAACATTTGTTATGATCGACTATGTTAAACTTCACGATCACAATCTCATCATGACAGTGTGAGTTTGCTTATAGTGTATCCAAAAAAAGAGTTTCCATCATATGAGCCTTCTTTAACTCTTATCACCTAAACTTCATTATCTATGAGTCAAATGTCTAGTAGAGGTTACCATCGTTCATAATGTGTATCCCCAGTCAATGCATAACATTAAATTAACAAGTACAATATTTTCCCTATATAATCACAAATCTAATACAAATCACTAATTCAATATTTCTTTCTCATTCACCCACTTTCCTACTCTTAGAAACATCACTCCTCCGTAAAATAAAACTACAGATAAATTTGTCCAACGAGAGTAAACTCATCCAACTATTAAGTCTTCCGTAACTCTTCGCTAAACTTGAATTTGGTTTTGATCCCCATTGATTCTCTACCAAACTCAAATTTATCAGTGGTTTAGTAGAAAACATGTTTACCCAACAAGTCTATCTAACGTCAA